>NC_141011.1:11230569-11798994 GCF_052327205.1 Somniosus microcephalus | reverse complement strand
AGGGAGGGGAGAGAGGGAGGGAGGGGAGAGAGGGAGGGAGGGGAGAGAGGGAGGGAGGGAGGGAGGGGAGAGAAGGAGGGAGGGGAGAGAAGGAGGGAGGGAGGGGAGAGAAGGAGGGAGGGAGGGAGGGGAGAGAAGGAGGGAGGGAGGGGAGAGAAGGAGGGAGGGAGGGGAGAGAAGGAGGGGTGTTTGGGGCCCTGGACAGTGGGAAGGGGGGAGGTATAAGGTCATGTGTTGCATCTCCTGCGCTTGCACGGGAAGGTGCCAGGCGAAGGGGAAGGGGTGCTGGGGGTGATAGAGGTGTAGGATTCGCAAAATTGGACTTTATACTAATAAGGGTCAAATGGCAGAAGAGGCCGTGATTTTAAAAGACTGTTTTAAAAGAAGCCCAGAAAAAGGGGCATACAAAATGGCCGCCGTACCATGTGACCAGCTTAGTGGGACACTTTAAAATGGTTCCTGCACAACCTCAGACAGCTTTGTGGATTCAACGCACAGCAAGTTCTGGAAGCCGTTTCTGAGAGAACGAAACCAGACCCACACGTATGCATATGGATTAGATGCAGATCCAGTCAAGATCGGCCTGGAGACAGAGGCCATCTAAATGTTGACCCAGACAAAAGGGGACAATTTCATATTCATGAGAACAGCACCCAGGACTAGATAACGAGATCAGCAGGACATTAAAAACAATGAAGCTAATTCCAGACCAGAGATGGGCCTTTACCGGCTGTTTCAAACATTTAAAAACATAATAACTACCCCGCTGTGCTCCCAGCCTGCCAAAAGTTAAACAAAGACTAACCTGATTTTGGGCAGGAGACGGAAGTTTCTGGGAGAAAGGTATATCTGGAAGACTTTTCGGCAGTTGGGGAGAGCTGGAGACGGGTCGAGTTTGAATCACAGCCAGAAGAAGAAGCAGGCACTCGCAGGAGGAAGAAGAAAGCCAACATCGAGAAGGCCGTCTCGAAGCCGGCGTCCCGCCCCGGGGAAACACATCAGGAGATCATCGACCATCCCCGGGCCGTTGCCGGAACGAGAGGCCATCGACCCAACTTGGGAGAAGAAACAAAAAAATAAAACCCCAAGAGAAGGAACCTTCCAGCCACCCCGGCTCGGGAGAAGAGATAAAAAGAAACTGAAGAAGCGATGGGAGCCAGCCCAAGGCTCCTCTGACCAGGGTCGAGCCGACGATCCTCGACCCCGCCGACATCCAGGCCCACTGGTGTCCAGCCGCCCCCGACCCCCACCTCAGGAGAGAGGTGTGGCGCAGCTCGCAGGGGCTCCACGATCCACGTGGAGACGAAACGCCTGAAAGGACCAAACACAGACTCGATTTCAAAACCTTGCACTTCCTAGTGGGATTGGTGAGCATGTTTCTGGCCCTTCACAATCAGATCTAGATAGGTTTAATAAGGGGGTGGATTTAAGGGTACAATTAACATGAGTTGTTGTCCCTCGATGTTCCGTGTGTTTCCTTATTTCATAATGATCTTTGTAGAGTATAAGATGCCTGTATTTGCCTTAGTACTGTGTCGTTATGATTTGCTTTGTGTTTTAACCTCCCATGTACTCCCTTATCTGCTTGCATTTGATTTGATATTTTTCCTTATGCAATAAAATTTCATTTTGTTTCATCAAACTTGGTCTACAAGAGTTTTCTCTACATTGTAGTTCCATCCCCAAAGTCCAGAGTATAGAATCTAAGGGGCGAGTGGGTCGAACCACTCAAGGTTTTACTGTGCAAGAGAGAGAGGCCTCTAGAGAGAGAAACCTCAGGGACATCTCTCAGGAAAACCCCTTACAGAAAATGGCGACCGCGGCAGGACTCTGGCAGCAGGATTGCAATGTAGTAGATCCAAGTTTGAATGGTCGAAATGTAATGGATGAGAGGATAGCGGATTATGTCTTTGGCAAGGTAAATCTCACTAAACAGTGGATTTCCGATCTCTTGCTGGATGGGCGTCCGGTGGACGCAGCCATCAGGTGGACAGAGAGCAAAGAGCATAAGAAGTCAGTGGAGAAGGCAGTGTGGCTGATGTGTTACAAGAAGCAGGTCCAGATCTTGGACCGGGTTATTGCAGCACAGGGAGCCAAGATCACAACCCAGGCAGCAGAGATAGAGGAAAAGGCCATGGGTGGGGAAAAACTCATCACAGCGCTTCACGCGCTGAATCAGGAACGCCAAGTGGTAGCCAGCCAACATCAGGCTAGGATAGAGTACCTGGAGTGCCAGGTTACTGAGGCAAAGATCAATGAAACAAGGATACGGGAGAAAAACGCCCGCCTCGCACAACAGCTAAGAGCGCAGGAGGAGAGAGTAGTGGCGGTTAAGGCAGCTTAGAAGCTAGCCCTCGAGCACGGGTTTGAGAGCACAGACCACCTGCCAAAAGACCATAGAGGACCTAAGAACGGCCCTGGTTAAGGCAAAAGGCATGGTGTGTCTCGTCAGCCCGAAAGCCAGTCACATGGACTTTTTAAAGGAATCAAAACAGCCGATTGCAGCTGAGGTAATTGTGGTACCAGCCACCGAGCCCTCAGCACCACCGAGCTATAGTGAGACTTGGCCGGAAAAGGAGGGGGTAGTGAAAGAGGAGGTAGCCGAGGTGGAGTGTGAGGAAGAACCACTGGTAGCAAAGCCAGGACCGGCACCAATGTGTCCCGCTCGGCACCAGAGGTTCGGTCCCAACGCTGCCGATGGCAGTATCGGACCCCACCAGAACCAGCTCGTGGTGCCCTACGCTGGCCCGCAATTAAGGTCCATGGTGAGCCACCTTGCATGACTCACAGTAAAGGGAGATCCCTCGATTCATTTCAGAGAGATAGAGGAAACAGCAGCCATTAATGACTGTGATGATCAGGAACAGGTGAAACTGTTGCTTTTCTCCCTGGATTCCACAATCCTTCAGTGCCTCTCAGAGGATGATAAGAGGGGACGGAAAGGGTATGCGGATCTCAGGGAGGAAGTTTTAGAAGTAATGGGAGTGGACGACGGTAGTCCGTTCGACCGTGTAGAAGGGACCGTGCAGCTATCTGGAGAACCTCCATGGGTTTTCACAGAAAGGCTGTGGCCAGTGTATCGACACAGCTGTCCGGGTATGCCTGAACGGGCTCTAATGAGCAACGAACAGCGGGTTCATTGGCTCCGTTGCTTGATCACCAACAGTTTGCCAGAGATACGGGCCCTAGCCAGGTCATGGTTTGATCCCCAAGGTCCCGGCGTCACGGAGGAGACGGTTCTCCGTCAGCTAAATGTAGCATACAAGAATTGTAGAGGTCAGGAAATACCTCCCCAGAAGGGAAAGGTGCATGAGGCAAAACCCGCAGCCCCAAGCAAGAAGGAGTGGCGTCAGGAGGGGAATCGCCCTGTCCAAGCCAAGCCCAATTGCTACGGGTGTAGGAAAGATGGACATTGGCGCAAGGACTGTAGAAATCCGTGGAAGGATAATAAAGGGAGATTTCCCGCAGCCCAAGCCCAGACTGCCGCCCCAGCACCAGCCCAAACCCAAGCCGTAGCTCCTGTCCCAGCACAAGGAGCTGGTGCAGTTATGGATCCCACTGCGATTGAATCGATCATAGAGACATTGCGGTCTCTGATGATTTCGCAGGGGAAAATAGCCGTCACCACTGGTCTTGTCGCTCCCAAAACCCCGACCGCTGTGCCCAATTGACTAGAGTCGGCGCAGCCCGTCTACCTGTGTGCGCTGCGATATGATGTATGGAGACGACCCCTCGTGGAGATGGAGGTGGAGGAGGTGAAGGGAACCTATCTGTTGGATACGGGAGCATCGTGCACCGTAATCCACGCAGATAACCCCACCGCCTCGCCTCTGTCCACCGGGGTCCCATACCTTCTGTCGGGCTTCACGGGCGAAGAACAGGCTGGCGCACATTCCCTTCCCCTCTCTATTTGTTTAGGACCACTCCGCACCACGTGGAAGTGTACCCTGATGAAGTGGGAGGTGGGAGGTGGAACGGGAGTCCTGGGGTCTGATTTCTTGGTGGCCCACGGGATCCACGTGGACCTGAGAAATCATTGTCTCTGGGGAGCGGGTACGAGTGTGAAGGAGATAGAGAGTGTTAAGGAAACCCCTACGAAGGCGCGGGTTGGCCGGCGAGAAGTAAAATTCTTGGGTCTAACCCTATGCGCTGGCGAGAGAACCGTAGACCAGGAGGATGGGCCGGATTCGGTGCAAAATCCACCGGTCTACGCCACTCGCACAGTGGAGGTGTCCCGACGCAACAAGTGGTTTCGCATGAAGCGGTGCAAACTGTTTAAACCAGGTGCAAGAACATCAGCAACCGAAGCCAGGTCTGAGGATAAAGATCCACCGCCTGAGGCGCGCGATGAGTCACAGACCACACAAGCTGGCGTTGTAGCCTGCTTGGAAGGAGAAGAGGTCCCGCCCACCTGGGGGGAGCTTTCTCCGATGGCCTGGGACTCGGACGAGGAGGGGCCCAAACAACAAGGTCCCGCCCTTGACACGATTCTGGAGGAGGTGGAATCGGAGGACGGAGGTCCCGCCCTCAACTCGAGCGTGGGGGAGGTAGAAATTGGGGGCAAAGATTCTCCACCTGTAGGGACAGGTGAGGAGGAGCCGTCTGCCACAGGCCCAATTACCGAAGGGGCAGAGCCTGAGGGGAGGGAGCCGAAGCCCAGTCGTGGAAGAGCCACGGGCTGTGAGAGCTGAAGTCCCACCCGAAGGTCCACTCGCCAAGGGAGCCTGCCCAAATCCCAAAGGGGCGGAGCCTGAGGGAAGGGAGCCGAAGCCTACAGTCGTGGAAGAGCCACGGGCTGTGAGAGCTAAGGACCCACCCGAAGGTCCACTCGCTAAGGGAGCCACACCCAAAGCACCTTGTCGCAGGTCGACTCGTACGCCTCAGCCTGTAAAACCTTGGCCTGAGTCCCCCGTTCTCAGTAAACGCCGACTTGAGAAATCCATGAAAAAACACAGTCCCCGATTAACAGCAAAAGGCTGCGGGGAACCCGAGCCACAGGTCGCTGCAGCCCCGCCACAGGGAGCGGCAAGCTGCAGTCCAATCAGGGATTAGGCAAGCCGCCCGGGGACGGGCGGTGCTGTACATAAGTTTAGGTTTAAGTTTAAGGTGTGTATATATTAAAATGATTAGAGTTTAAGTAGTTTTAAATCTGCCCAGTATGTGTGTTGTTTTGGATCGAGGTCAAAAGACCCGATCATGCCGTCACCCAAGTCTTAATCCAAATGTACACTCTCGGGAGCCGCAAGCCTACATTTCGTTGTACTGCACTTGTGCACTAACAATGACAATAAAAGTTGATTTGATTTGATTTGAGAATCTCTCGGGAGCCTGGCTATATTGTTTGATTTGTTGCAGGAACCAGGAGAAAGATGAGGGGGATCCTCGTCGCGTTCGTGATGATCGGATGGAGCTGGGCCTATCGGGGCCGCACCAAGGACTCCACGATTTATGGGTGCTCTGGAAATAGAGGCCCCATCGCGACTGACGGAACCGGCTCACGGGACGCTGAAGAGACTGCTGCCTACTTCCATGAAGGAAGATGGCCAGGCTGGCTGGGGTCGAACTCTACTGAAACGCCTGAAAGGACCAAACACAGATTCGATTTCAAAACCTTGCACTTCCTAGTGGGATTGGTGAGCATGTTTCTGGCCCTTCACAATCAGATCTAGATAGGTTTAATAAGGGGGTGGATTTAAGGGTACAATTAACATGAGTTGTTGTCCCTCGATGTTCCGTGTGTTTCCTTATTTCATAATGATCTTTGTAGAGTATAAGATGCCTGTATTTGCCTTAGTTACTACTGTGTCGTTATGATTTGCTTTGTGTTTTTCCCTCCCATGTACTCCCTTATCTGCTTGCATTTGATTTGATATTTTTCCTTATGCAATAACATTTCATTTTGTTTCATCAAACTTGGTCTGCAAGAGTTTTCTCTACATTGTAGTTCCATCCCCAAAGTCCAGAGTATAGAATCTAAGGGGCGAGTGGGTCGAACCACTCAAGGTTTTACTGTGCAAGAGAGAGAGGCCTCTAGAGAGAGAAACCTCAGGGACATCTCTCAGGAAAACCCCTTACAGAGGAGTGGTCTAGGGTGTCGTGGAGGGAGTGGTCCCTTCGGAATGCTGAAAGGGGAGGTGAGGGGAAGATGTGTTTGGTGGTGGGATCACGCTGGAGGTGGCGAAAATGGCGGAGGATGATCCGTTGAATGTGGAGGCTGGTGGGGTGAAAGGTGAGGACAAGGGGAACCCTATCGTGATTCAGGGTGGGAGGGGCAGGGGTGAGGGCCGAAGTGCGGGAGATAGAATGGACACGGTCAAGGGCTGTGTCAAGCACAGTAGAGGGGAAGCATGTCGGAAGCACTGGTGTGGAAGGTGGCATCGTCAGAGCAGATGCGGCGGAGACGGAGAAACTGGGAGAATGGAATAGAGTCCTTACAGGAAGCGGTGTGGGAGGAAGTGTAGTCCAGGTAGCTGTGGGAGTCAGTGGGCTTGTAGTGAATGTTGGTCAATAACCTATCCCCAGAGATGGAGATGGAGAAGTCGAGGAAGGGAAGGGAAGATTTGGAGATGGACCATGTGAAGGTAAGGGAAGGGTGGAAATTGGAAGCTTCTATCTCATTGAAACTTATAAAATTCTAACAGGACTAGGCAGACTAGATGCAGGAAGGATGTTCCCGATGGCGGGGGAGTCCAGAACCAGGGGTCACAGTCTAAAGATAAGGGGTAAGCCCTTTAGGACAGAGATGAGGAATTTCTTCATCCAGAGAGTGGTGAACCTGTGGAATTCTCTACCACAGAAGGCAGTTGAGGCCAATTCATTAAATATATTCAAGAAGGAGTTGGATATATTTCTTAAGGCTAAAGGGATCAAGGGATATGGGGAGAAAGCAGGGACAGGGTACTGAATTTGGATGATCAGCCATGATTTCATTGAATGGTGGAGCAGGCTCGAGGGGCCGAATGGCCTACTCCTGCTCCTATCTTCTATGTTTCTATCCTATCACAGACCTTCCCTTTTGTTCTTTCATCCCCTCCCCCCTATCCCAGCCCCTACACTTGCTTAAAAACCTGTTCCAGTTCCTGCTTTTTTCCAGTTCTGACAAAAGGTCATCGACCTGAACCATTAACTCTGTTTCTCTCTTCACCGATGCTGCCTGACCTGCTGAGTGTCTCCAGCATTTTCTGTTTTTATTTCAGATTTCCAGCATCTGCAGTATTTTCTTTTTGTATAGTGCCTTTAGCTTTGACTTATTTCTATTTTCCCCTGATGTCACCTGTCACTGATGCCCTATTACCTTTGTTACTCTCTCTGTCCCTTCCTGACCCACTCTGCTTATTTCTACCCAAAACTCTACTCTGCTCTAGAACCTTGACATTTCTCTCGCTGCTTGTAAATTTACCCTTTCTTGAATCCTCCCACCACCCCCTTCATTAGCTTAAAGCCCTGTCTACTGCCCTCGTTATTCAGTTCGCCAGGACACTGGTCCCAGGTTTAAGGGGAGCCCATCCCAACGGAACAGCTCTCTCTTTCCCCAGTACTGGTGTCAGTGCCACAGGGATCAGTGCTGGGGCCTCAACTATTTACAATCTGTATTAATGACTTGGATGAAGGAAGTGAGTGTATTGTAGCCAAATTTGCTGATGATACAAAGATGGGTGGGAAAGCAAGTTGTGAAGAGGACACAAAGAATCTGCAAAGGGATATAAACAGGCTGAGTGGGCAAACATTTGGCAGATGGAGTATAATGTGGAAAAGTGTGAAGTTATCCACTTTGATAAGCAAAATAAAAAAGCAAATTATTATTTAAATTGTGAGAGATTACAAAATGCTGCGGTACAGAGGGACCTGGGGATCCTTGTGCATGAAACACAAAAAGTTAGCATGCAGGTACAACAAGTAATCAGGAAGGCAAATGGAATGTTGGTCTTTATTGCAAGGGGGTTGGAGTATAAAAGCAGGGAAGTCCTGCTACAACTGTACAGGGTATTGGTGAGACCACACCTGGAGTACTGCGTACAGTTTTGGTCTCCTTATTTAAGGAGGGATATACTTGCATTGGAGGCAGTTCAGAGAAGGTTCACGAGGTTAATTCCTGAGATGAAGGGGTTGACTTATGAAGACAGGTTGAGCAGGTTGGGCCTATACTCATTGGAGTTTAGAAGAATGAGAGGTGATCTTATTGAAACATATAAGATACTGAGGGGGCTCGACAGGGTAGATGCAGAGAAGATGTTTCCCCTCGTGGGGAAATCTAGAACTAGGGGGCATAGTTTCAGAATACGGGGTTGCCCATTTAAAACTGAGATGAGGAGGAATTTCTTCTCTCAGAGGGTCGTAAATCTGTGGAATTCTCTGCCCCAGAGAGCCGTGGAGGCTGGGTCAGTGAATATATTTAAGGTGGAGATAGACAGATTTTAACAATAAGGGAGTAATGGGTTATGGGGAGCGGACAGGGAAATGGAGCTGAGCCCAAGATCAGATCAACCATGATCTCATTGAATGGCGGAGCAGGCTTGAGGGGCCAAATGGCCAACTCCTGCTCCTATTTCTTATGTTCTTATGAACTGAAACTCCTTTCTCCCACACTACTCTTTAAGCCACGCATTTAAACCTCTAATCTGTTTGACCCTATGCCAATTTGCACGTGGCTCAGGTAACAATACAAAGATTATTACCTTTGAGGTTCTGCTTTTTAATTTGGATCCTAGCTCCTCAAATTCCCTCAGCAGAACCTCATTCCTAGTTCTACCTATGTCATTGGTTCCTACGTGGACCACGACAACTGGATCCTCCCCCTCCAAGTTCTTCTCCAGCCGCGAGGAGATGCCTTTAACCCTGGCACCGTGCAGGCAACATAACCTTCGGAACTCTCGGTCGTGGCTGCAGAGAACAGTATCTAACCCCAAGTATTCTGTTCCCTACCACAACTACATTCCCTTTTACTCTCCCCACTTGAATGGCCTCCTGTACCATGGTGTCATGGTCAGCTTGCTCATCTATCCTGCAGGCTTTTCCCTCATCCACACAGGCAGCAAGAACCTCATACCTGTTGGACAAGGGCAAAGGCTGAGGCTCCTCCAGCACTGCACCTGGGGTCCCCTTACCTGCCTGAGTTGCAGTAACACCCTCCTGTCCCTGACCACTAACCAGAACTGTACCATTACCTGACCTAAGGGGTGTGACTGCCTCCTGGATCAAAGTGTCCAGGTAACTCTCCCCCTCCCTGATGCCCCGCAATGTCTGCACCTCAGACTCCAGCTCAAAAACTCTGAGCTGAAGTTCCTCAAGAGCAGCACGGTGGCATAGTGGTTAGCACTGTTGCCTCACAGCGCCAGGGACCCGGGTTCGAATCCGGCCTCGGGTGACTGTCTGTGTGGAGTTTGCACATTCTCCCCGTGTTTGCGTGGGTTTTCTCCGGGTGCTCCGGTTTCCTCCCACAGTCCAAAGATGTGCGGGTTAGGTTGATTGGCTATGATAAATTGACCCTTAGTGTTAGGGGGATTAAGTACGTGGGGTTATGGGGATCGGGTGGGATATGTGTCGGTGCAGGCTCGATGGGCTGAAATGGCCTCTATCTGCACTGTGGGGTTTCTGTGATTCTGTGATTCTGTGAAGATGCAAGCACTTCCTGCAAACGTGATTGTCTGGGATCAGAATGCTCTCCACAAACTCCCACATGTTGCAGTTGCAGCACGCTGCCTGCACTACCATCCCTATATAACCTTGTTTTATTTAATTAAATTTGTAATTAGGTAACTTAGTTTACAGTGTAGTTTCCTGACTACTTTCTTGATCTAGATTAAGTTAAGGGTACTGAAATAAATATCTACCTGTAACACAAAGTACTACAAGTAGTGTAGGCAAAAAACAATTCCTTCCCCCCTTCTCCGAATTCCCACACTTTCCAAATTCCCAAATAAAACACTCTGTTCAAGTCCACTCCATTTAATCCCGCTCTGTGCAGACCACTCTGCGCTCTGCAGAAATGTTTACTTTTATACACTAGGAGCCCCACCCAATTTACAAGTGTTGACTCAGCTCCGCAGCTCCTGGTAATTAGCGCCTGTTCAAGACAAGCACTTACCCGAGACAGTGCGCTAACCCCAGACAGTGCGCTAACCCCAGACAGTGCGCTAACCCCAGACAGTGCGCTAACCCCAGACAGTGCGCTAACCCCAGACAGTGCGCTAACCCCAGACAGTGCGCTAACCCCAGACAGTGCGCTAACCCCAGACAGTGCGCTAACCCCAGACAGTGCGCTAACCCCAGACAGTGCGCTAACCCCAGACAGTGCGCTAACCCCAGACAGTGCGCTAACCCCAGACAGTGCGCTAACCCCAGACAGTGCGCTAACCCGAGACAGTGCGCTAACCCCAGACAGTGCGCCACTGGCAGTCAGCTTCTGTTAATGACAGTTTTTAAAGTTCCAGGGGGAGAGAGAGGGAGGATCGGACGGGGGAGAGAGGGGGAATCAGATGGGGGAGAGAGAGGGAATCGGATGGGGGAGAGAGAGCGGAGGGGAGAGGAGGTGAGGAACTCGAGGGGTGGGGTAAAGAGCATGGAGAGCACAGGGGGGATGGAGGAAGATTGTGATCCAGGTCTAAAGGGGGGTGGGATTACAGTGAGAACGTGATCCAGATGGTAAGATGGATCATGTTCTTCCAACCCCACCCCCGTTACACCCGCACACGTTCTCCCTCTCCTCCTCCTAGACCTGGTTGATTTCTCAGAAAGCTCGGTGTGTGTGGCAAGTGATATCATTGAACTGGACGAAATCTGGAAGTCATGACACAGTCACTATTCACTTCATACCCAATAAACCTGTTAAACAATCCATGACCCACATACAATGCCCCATCTATGGAGATGGGGGGAGGCCAGGAACTTGTTGGGGGAAGAAGGTCATGAACCTGGGGGGCGGGGGGAGGAGGAACTTGGGCAAGTGGAGAAGGTCAGAAACTTGGGGGGAGGTCAGTAACTTGGGCTGGGTGGGAGAGAAGATCAGGAATTTGGATGGGGGCGGAGAAGGTCAGGAATTTGGGCAGAAGGTCAGAAACTTGCTTGGGGGGTGGGAGGTCTTAACCCACGAGGGTGAGTCGTGTCTGTTTTATGTAAGCTCTGTTCTGTCTGGAGCAAGGCAGTCAGAATGGCTCGAATTACACTTTGCAAACTAATTGATTACTTAGGCAGGATCGAACTAAGTACACATTCCAGATAAACTGCTGGGTGTGTCTTGTCCTCCAAGGGGACCAAGTAGAAATCAGGTGTTGCCTTCAAGGTGACCAATCAGAGATCTGGTGTTGGAAATAAACACAACCTTATTGCCCATCCATAATTGCCTTTGAGAAGGTGGTGGTGAGCCGCCTTCTCGAACCGCTGCAGTCCGTGTGGTGAAGGTACTCCCACAGTGCTGTTAGAGAGGGAGTTCCAGGATTTTGTCCCAGAGACAATGAAGGAATGCCGATATATTTCCAAGTCAGGATGGCGTGCGACTTGGAGGGGAACTTGGAGGTGGTGGTGTTCCCATGCGTCTGCTGCCCTTGTCCTTCTAGGTGGTAGAGGTCGCGGGTTTGGGAGGTGCTGTCAAAGAAGCCTTGGCGAGTTGCTACAGTGTTGTGTTACCTACCAATTTTTGATTCCAATCCACCTGGGCTAGATCCCCTTTCAACTCACTGAACTTAGCCCTCCTCCAGTTAAGTATTTTCCACATTTGATTGTACATTAGATCCACAGGCGAGTTCAGCAACAACACTGCAGCATTACAAAAGAAAGTGCCACAATAATTTTAAAAATGCTTTGAACAGATATTCTAACGTTGCCCCCTACAATGTCATCCAATACATCTGATGAAGACAAACTTGCCTCACTCCTCTTTGGAGAGAGATTGGTTCAGTGAGTCTCTCATCTATTCTTATATGGACCTCGGAACTGGGGTCCACATCCCAGGTAACATCCAAGACTGGGCCATTCTATAATTCTTTAGCTTCCTCATGAAAGCCTTACTTGGTCAAAAGCCTTACAAAAATAATTGATAGCAGTTAATTGACCTTAAGAAGTTCTGTGATTTTGTATAAAACTACAACTGTCCAACATATTGCTCAGGAGAACCAAAGCCAACCTGTTCCTTTATGATTACTCCACAGGCCTCCAGAGCTTCTATGAAGAGCTACCTTAACAGTCACTGATCTCAGCAACATTTTTCGATAATTTACAGGCTCACTAGGGTCTCCTCTGCCATGGATAGAAACAGTTAACCTCTGCAATCAACTCAGCCCCAGGACATCGCTGCAGGACTTCCTCAGGGCAGTGTCCTAGGCCCAACCATCTTCAGCTGCTTCATCAATGACCCTCCCTCTATCGTAAGGTTAAAAGTGGAGATGTTTGCTGATGATTGCAGAGTGTTCACTTCCATTCGCAACTCCTCAGATAATGAAGCAGTTCGTGCTCGCATGCAGCAAGACCTGGACAACATTCAGGCTTGGGCTGATAAGTGGCAGGTAACATTTGTGCCACACAAGTGACTATCTCCAACAAGCGAGAGTCTAACCATCTCCCCTTGGACATTCAACAGCATTACCACTGTCAAGTACCCAATCATCAACATCCTGGGGGTCACTATTGACCAGAAACTTAGCTGGACCAGCCACATAAACACTGCGGCGAGTGATTCACCTCCTGACTCCCCAAAGCCTTTGCATCATCTACAAGGCACAGGTCAAGTGTGTGATGGAATACTTTCCACTTGCCTGGATGAGCGCAGCTCCAACAACACTCAAGATGCTCGACACCATCCAGGACAAAGCAAATCGCTTGATTGGCACCCCATCCACCACCTTAAACATTCACTCCCTCCACCACCGGCGCACCGTGGCTGCAGTGTGTACCATCTACAAGATGCACTGCAGCAACTCGCCAAGGCTTCTTCGACAGCACCTCCCAAACCCGTGACCTCTACCACCTAGAAGGACAAGGGCAGCAGGTGCATGGGAACACCACCACCTCCAAGTTCCCCTCCAAGTCATACACCAACCTGACTTGGAAATATAATCGTCGTTCCTTCATCATCACTGGGTCAAAATCCTGGAACTCCCTCCCTAACAGCACTGTGGGAGTACCTTCACCACACGGACTGCAGCCTTTCAAGAAGGCGGCTCACCACCACCTTCTCAAGGGTAACTAGGGATGGGCAATAAATACTGTCCTCGCCAGCGACGCCCACATCCCGTGAATGAATTTTAAAAAAAGCGAAGGCATGCATGCCTCAAACAAAATCCTATTAAGCAGCCTCGGAAGGGCAGCTCCAAGATGAGCCAGTGGTTCTCCCGATTTTAATTGGGAGCCGTGCCTTCAGCTTGCCTCGACCCTAAGCTCTGAAGTTCCCTCCCTAAACCTCTCCGTCACTCCACCTCTCTACCCTCCATTAAGACGCTCCTTAAAACCTACCTCTTTCACGAAGCTTTTGGTCATTAGTCCTAATGTCTCCTATGTGGCTGGGGGTCAAATTTTGTCTGATAACGCTCCTGTGAAGCACCTTGGGACATTTTACTAATTTAAAGGCGCTATATAAATTATTGTTGTTCCCCAAAACCATTTATCTTAACCAGCTGTATTCACTCCTTGTGCTGAGAACGGTCTTTAGCATTTCAGCATGAACTTCATCCGTACCTACCAGCCTATTAGCTAGGTGATGAAGTGCGCTGTCCACTTTCTCCCCTCGATCTGGTTCAGTAAGGTCTTCCATTTTTCCATCATGCTGCAATGAATAGAATAGAATAGAATGGTTACAGCACGGAAGAAGGCCATTCGGCCCGTTGAGCCCGTGCCGGCTCTCTGCAAGAGCACTTCAGCTAGTCCCACGCCCCCGCCCTTTCCCCATAGCCCTGTAATTTTTTTTCATTCAGGTACTTAACCAACTCCCTTTTGAAAGCCATGATTGAGTCTGCCTCCACCACCCTTTCAGGCAGTGCATTCCAGATCCTAACCACTCGCTGCGTAAAAAAGTTTTTCCTCATGTCGCCTTTGGTTCTTCTGCCAATCACCTTAAATCTGTGTCCTCTGGTTCTCGATCCTTCTGCCAATGGGCACAGTTTCTCTCTATCTGCTCTGTCTAGACCCCTCATGATTTTGAACACCTCTATCAAATCTCAACCTTCTCTGCTCTAAGGAGAACAACCCCAGCTTCTCCAGTCTATCCACTTAACCGAAGTCCCTCATCCCTGGAACCATTCTTGTAAATCTTTTCTGCACCCTCTCTAAGGCCTTCACATCCTTCCTAAAGTGCGGTGCCCAGAATTGGACACAATACTCCAGTTGAGGCCGAACCAGTGTTTTATAAAGGTTCATCATAACTTCCACACTTTTGTACTGTATGCCTCTATTCATGAAGCCCAGGATCCTGTAAGCTTTTTTAACTGCTTTCTCAACCTGGCCTGCCACCTTCAACTATTTGTGCACATATACCCCCAGGTCTCTCTGTTCATGCACCCCCTTTAGGAGTGTACCCTTTAGCTTATATTTCCTCGCTTCATTCTTTCTACCAAAATGTATCACTTTGGGTATGGGGAGAGAGCGGGAATATGGTATTAAGATAGAGGATCAGCCTTGATCATATTGAATGGTGGAGCAGGCTCGAAGGGCCGAATGGCCTACTCCTGCTCCTATTTTTCTATGTTTGCACTTTTCTGCGTTAAATTTCATCTGCCACGTGTCCGCCTATTCCACCAGCCTGTCTATGTCCTCTTGAAGTCTTTCACTATCCTCCTCATTCACTATACTTCCAAGTTTTGTGTCATCTGCAAATTTTGAAATTGTGCCCTGTACACCCAAGTCTAAGTCATTAATATATATCAAGAAAAGCAGTGGTCCTAGTACCGACCCCTGGGGAACAGCACTGTATACGTTCCTCCAGTCCAAAAAACAACCGTTCACCACTGCTCTCTGTTTCCTGTCACTTAGCCAATTTTGTATCCATGTTCCCATTGTCCCTTTTACTCCATGGGCTTCAACTTTGCTGGCAAGCCTATTATGTGGTACTTTGTCGAACACCTTTTGGAAATCCATGTACACCACATCAACCGCATTGTCCTCATCAACCCTCTCTGTTACCTCATCAAAAAACTTGATCAAGTTGGTTAAACATGATTTGCCTTTAACAAATCCGTGCTGGCTTTCCTTAATTAATCCACACTTGTCCAAGTGACTGTTAATTTTGTCTCTGATTATTGTTTCTAAAGCTCCCCCACCACCGAGGTTAAACTGACTGGCCTGTAGTTGCTGGGTTTATCTTTACACCCATTTTTAAACAAGGGTGTGACATTTGCAATTCTCCAGTCCTCTGGCACCAGCCCTGTATCCAAGGAGGATTGGAGGATTATGGCCAGTACCACCGCCTTTTCTTCCCTCAGCATCGTAGGATGCATCCCATTCGGCCCTGGTGACTTATCTATTTTAAATACAGCCAGCCTTTCTAGTACCTCCTATTCATCAATTTTTATCCCATCCAGTATCTCCTCTACCTCCTCCTTCACTACGTCCAAGGCAGCATCTTCTTCCTTGGTGGAAGACAGATGCAAAGTCTCTTTGTTGGTCCCTAATCAGCCCCACCTCTCCTCTTATTACTATTTATATGCCTATTTATATTTATACGCCTATGCAGTACGTGTCGACAGTAAGTGTTTCAATCCATGTGACAGCTTATTCACAAGAGAAATCGGCTCTTTTCATTCGGGTTGGTGGTTGTGAAATGAACCAGTCAGATTGGTCAGAATCACAACTGGAGGCGGTCAGAACCAGTGCACCAATTTTACAGCAGTCAACCGCCCAATATGAGGAAAGACAATAATCAACAACTTGCATATATTTAGCACCTTCAGCATTAAAAAAATGACCCTCGTCTCTTCAGAGAAAGGTGCATGGAAAATGGGTACTGAGCAAATTTTCCAAAATTCCAGAACGGTTCCCGCAGATTGAACGCAGCAAATGTAACCCCACTATTTAAGAAAGGAGGGAGAGAGAAAACGGGGAACTACAGACCAGTTAGCCTGACATCAGTAGTAGGGAAAATGCTAGAATCTATTCTTAAGGACGTGGTAACAGGGCACTTAGAAAATAATAATAGGATTGGGCAGTCAACGCGGATTTATGACAGGGAAATCGTGCTTGACGAATAAAGTTTTTTGAGGTTGTAACTAACAGAATAGATAAGGGGGAACCAGTGGATGTGGTGTATTTGGATTTTCAAAAGGCTTTTGATAAGATGCCACACAAGAGGTTATTAAACAAAATTAGGGCTCATGGGATTGGGGGTAATTTACTAGCATGGATTGAGGATTGGTTAACGGGCAGAAAATAGAGAGTAGGAATAAACGGGTCATTTTCGGGTTGGCAGGCTGTAACTAACAGGGTACCACAAGGATCAGTGCTTGGGCCTCAGCTATTTACAATCTACATCGATGATTTGGATGAGGGGACCAAATGTAACATATCCAAGTTAGCTGATGATACAAAACTGGGTGGGAATGTAAGTTGTGAGGAGGCTGCAAGGAGGCTTCAAGGGGATATAGACAGGCTAAGTGAGTGGGCAAGAACATGGCAAATGGAATATAATGTGGAGAAATGTGAAGTGATCCACTTTGGTAGGAAAAATAGAAAAGCAGAGTATTTTTTAAATGGTGAGAGATTGGGAAATGTTGGTGTTCAGAGGGACCTGGGTGTCCTTGTACACGAATCACTGAAAGTTAACATGCAGGTACAGCAAGCAATTAGGAAAGCAAATGGTATGTTGGCCTTTATTACAAGAGGATTTGAGTATAAGAGTAAAGACATCTTACTGCAATTATATAGGGCCCTGGTGAGACCACACCTGGAGTACTGCGTACAGTTTTGGTCTCCTTACCGAAGGAAGGATATACTTGCCACAGAGGGAGTGCAACGAAGGTTCACCAGACTGATTCTTGGGATGGGGGGATTGTCCTATGAGGAGAGATTGAGTAGACTAGGCCTATATTCCCTAGAGTTTAGAAGAATGAGAGGTGATCTCATTGAAACATACAAAATTCTTACAGGGCTTGACAGGGTAGATGCAGGGAGGATGTTTCCCCTGGCTGGGGAGTCTAGAACCAGGGGTCACAGTCTCAGAATAAGGGGTTGCCATTTAGGACTGAGATGATGCAAAATTTCTTCACTCAGAGCGTGGTGAATCTTTGGAATTCTCTGCCCCAGAGGGCTGTGGAGGCTCAGTCGTTGAGTATATCCAAGGCAGAGATCGATAGATTTTTGGATATTAAGGGAATCAAGGGCTATGGGGATAGTGCAGGAAAGTGGAGATGAGGTAGAAGATCAGCCAGGATCTTGTTGAATGGTGGAGCAGGCTCGAAGGGCCGAATGGCCGACTCCTGCTCCTATTTCTTATGTTCTTATGTAGAATAGTAGGCGAGAAGCTAGAGAAAGATGCAAGTTCAGGGCTAGGGCAGGGGGGTGCCTTCAGAGAAGTTTGGCTTGGTGGGCTAGGGGGAGGGAGAGAAGTGGCAGAGGCAGCTGATTGGATGGTCTTAATTTTAGTGACAAAGAATCCATGAGCTACTCGCCCTTGTTGGAGGTGAGGGTGGAGGGGGCAGGGGAGAGGGGTTTAAGAAGACTGTTTGTAGTGGAGAAGAGAAGCCAGGGGGTTATCTTTGCATTCCAGGATGATCCTGGAATAGTGAGCAGTTTTGGCAGAGGAGAGCAGGACCCGATAGTGCTTTATGTGGTCCAGCCTAATCTGGCGATGAATGGCTAAACCAGTTGTCTGACATAAACATTCAAGTCTGTGTCTCTTGGACTTAAGGGAGCGGAGATGGAGTTCATCCACAATAAGCTCACAGATGACAAGGGGCTTGTTCACAAGTGAACAGACATTTTGGATGGCGATACGTAGAGGGGGGGAGGTTGATAGCTGATCTGCTGGCAGAGTCCACAGGGTCAGCACTGGGGAGGAGGGGCCTTGTGTGTAATGTTCTGTTTGGTGTCCAAAGTTAAAGTCAGAGGTCCCTCTCATGAGAGGTTTAATGGCTAGTTACAGGGCAGTGTTATCCTGGGAGCAGGTTACCTGGCTGATCCCTTGGTTTGGATGGTTGGTGGCATGGAAGTGGAGGGCCCTGAAAAAGGAGAAAATCATTTTTTTTAAAAGCAATAAAAATGTCCGTCAGTTTAATGCTAATATTCATCCATTACGAGTATCTAGGAAATTTAAATATCATTTTTCAAGCTCTTACGCACTACTATTCTGAAATCATATACTCAAAACAAGTATTCTATCTAGCTTCATTTAAAAAAAGATTCTCATCTTTAAAGTGTTCCCATAAAAATCTATAAAAATGTGCAAAATTAATGACTCCATAAAATAAACTCAATAAAATGAGAGTGGATTTAACCTCCTTTAACACTGTAACGAGTACTATTAGGTAGTCTTACAGCTAATGACAGCCTCATGACCTCCACTCTCCAGAAAATCCAAAACTCCACCACCATCCTCTGTACTTACTTATATGTGGGAAGTAAGGGTGGAAATAGCAGAGGCTCTGGCCTCAATTTTTCAATCCTCCTTGGATATGGGAGTGGTGCCAGAGGACTGGAGGGTTGCAAATGTTCAAAAAAGAGATATAAACCAGGTAACTACAGACCAGTCAGCCTAATGTTGGTGGTGGGGAAACTCCTAGAGTCAATAATCAAGAACAAAATCGTCACTTTGAAAAAATGGGTTAATAAATGACAGCCACCAGGGAGTTGTTAAAGGGAAATTGTGTCTGACAAACGTGATTGGGTTCTTTGATGAAGTAATGGAGAGGGTTGATGAGGGTAGTGCGGTTAATGTTGTGTGTATGGACTTCCAGAGAATAGTGGTGAACAGCTGGTTATCAGACTAGAGGGTCATATACAGCGGGATTCCCCAGGGGTCAGTATTTAAGCCAATGCTCTTTTTGATATATATATTAATGACCTGGACACTCTCTCCACAGATACCGCCTGACCTGCTGAGTGTTTCCAGCATTTTCTGTTGTTATTTCAGATTTCCAGCATCCGCAGTATTTGGCTATTATAATTTCAACGTTTGCAGATGACACAAAATTTGAAAATATAATAAACAGTGATGAGGACAGCAGCAGATTTCAGGAGAACATAAACAGACTGGTGAAATGGGCAGACATGGCATATTACATTTAATGCAGGGTAGTATGAAGTGATGCATTTTGGTAGGAATAATGAGGATAGGCAATGTAAAACTAAATGGTACCATTTTAAAGGGGGTACAGGAAGAGAGAATGGGGGTTCACACACAGAAATATTTGAAGGTGGCAGGACAAGTTGATAAGGCTGGGTTTTATAATTAACAGCAAAGAGTACAAATGGAAAGAAGTTCTGCTAAACCTTTATAAATCACTGGTTAGACCTCAGCTGGAGTATTTTGTCCAATTCTGGGCAGCAGGATGTTATGGTCTTGGAGAGGGTACAGAGGAGATTTGCTAGAATGGTCCCAGGGATGAGGGACTTCAGTTATGTGGAGAGACTGGGGAAGCTGGGGTTGTTCTCCTTAGAGCAAAGAAGGTTAAGGGGAGATTTAATAGAGGTGTTCAGAATAATGAGGAGTTTTGATAGAGTAAATAAGGAGAAACTGTTTCCATTGGCGGGTGGGTTGGTAACCAGAGGACACAGATTTAAGATAATTGGCAAAAGAACTGGGATGGGGGGGTGGGGGGGAGATGAGAAATTCTTTTACACAGTGAGTTATGATCTGTAATGCGCTGCCTGAAAGGGCGGTGGAAACAGAGTCAATAGTAACTTTCTAAAGGGAATTGGATAAATACTTGAAAGGAAACATTTGCAGGGCTGTGGGGAAAGAACAGGGGAGTGGAACTAATTGGAGAGCTCTTTCAAAGAGCCAGCACAGGCACGATGGGCCGAATGACCTCCTTTTGTACTGTAAGATTCTATGATATTGGCCCCATGACCTCCAGTGCATCCAAATTTTAAATCCCTTGCAACTACAAATCATTTAATGGACTCATCCTACCCTACCTCAGCAGCCCTCTCCAGGTTAACTGCCTCTCTAGCCCTCGGAATCTGCCCTCCAATACACCCCACCTCTCTATCTAAGCCAACAGCGGTAGTAGAGTTTGCAGCTGTCTTGGCCTTAATCTCTGAAACTCCCTCCGAACCCCTCTCCACCCGCCACCCCACCTTCAACCGTAGTGACAAAAATTAAGCATTTTTGTCGATGATGGATTCTTTCGTTCTGATCACATGACTCACGAGGTTAAAAGGATGTACTATTAGCTGATTTATCAAGCTGCACAAAGCATAGTTTGGTTCACCAAAGACACTAATAGGCATCAATTGCATTGCTCTTTCAACTATGAGAGGGCCATTGAGCTTGGGTGGGGGCCTCAGATCATTCAAAGTGGAACAGATCAGTGGGTTTCTCAGGAAGGAGTCAAGCCATGGCATTCAATCACAGGCAGCCTATGGGGCAGTTTGAAGTACGTTCTTTTGGCAGCTGTATTTGGTTGAGCAAACCTCAATTTGGAACCTGTGAACATCTGATTACCCAAATGTAGTTATGATAAAATACCTGTTTTTAAATTCCCTTTATTCTGGTTGTCTTAACAGAAATTTGGAACTATAAGTTGGCTGAAGCTAATCCGAGGGCTCCATGGACTGTAGTAATGTATAGCCACATAAGTAGTGACATAGTTGAAGGATAAATTTTATGTTGAGGTTAGTGCAGGTAAAGAGACTGTTACTAAAATTAAAGCTCATGGAATTGAAGGCAAATTATTGGCCTGGTTAGGAGATTGGTTTGCAGTCGAGGACAGAGTGGTGCCCCACAACTATTCACTATATTTAATAATGACTTCGATAACACAATAGAGAGCCATATATCCAAGTTTGCCGATGACACAAAGTTTGGTGGCATAGTAAGTAGTGTAGACGGGGGCATAAAATCACAAAGAGACACTGATAAAGTGAGTGGGCAAAACTGTGGCAGATGGTTCAACGCAGGTAAGTGTGACATCATCCATTTTGAGCCAAAAAAGGATAGATCCAAGTATTATTTTAAATGGTGGAAAGCTAGGAACCAATGGAGGTCCAAAGAGATTTAGGGGTCCGTGTATACAGATCACTAAAATGCAGGGACAAAAAATATTCAACAAGACTAATGGAATGTTAGCCTTTATAACTAGAGGGCTACAATATAAAGGGGAGGAAGTTTTGCTACAGCTGTACAAAGCCCTGGTTAGACCACATCTGGAGCAATGTTCCCCACTTATTTTTTTTTTGGGTGCACAGCCTCTTTAAGGGGCTGCACAGCCCATTCATTTACAGGCGGTCCCAGGCTGCGCAGGACCGGCAGAGAGGTGTGCAGCCAGGCACCTTATAGGGAACATTGATCTGAAGCACTGTGAACAGTTCTGGGTACCGTACCTTAGAAAGGATACAATGCAGCGCAGACTCACGAATGCTACCAGGGCTCCAAGGGTTAGATGATCAGGAGAGATTACATAAACTAGGCTTGTATTCCCTGGAATATAGAAGGTTAAGAGGTGATTTGATTGAGCTTTTTAGGATTTTGAAAGGAATTGATAGAGAGAAATGTTTTCTGCTGGTAGGGGAAGTCTAGGACAAGGGGACATAACCTTAAAATCAGAGCCAGGCTACTCAGGAGAGAAGTTAGGAAACACTTCTTCACACAAAGGGTGGTAGAAGTGTGGAAGACTCTCCCACAGAAAGTAACAGATGGTAGCGCAGTCAATAATTTTAAATCAGATCGACAAAAGTTTTGCTAGCCAAGGTGGGTGATTGGAGTTAGGATTCAGATCAGCCATGATCTCATTGAATAGCAGAACAGGCTCGAGGGGCTGAATGGCCGACTCCTGTTCCTATGTTTCTAAAGTGTTTTGTTTTAACATTTTGAGAGTAGCGATAGTTATAATTGTTATGTATTGTGTTTTCTATTGTGTGTTCTCCTCCCACCTGTGGTGGCACTGTCATAGGAGATAAATGGTTGGGTATTCTCTCGGTTAAGTTTAGCTCTCTTTGTTCGGAACTTCCCAGAACTTCCTTTCCTTCCAATAAAGCACTTCATGTTTGAATCTCTGAGTTCTGAGTCCGAAATTGTGTCCAGGTAGAAAGGTACCGACACAACAATAATTACTGTAAACATACAGTTTGTAATGCATAATGTTGATTCACCAGTTTAATGTTCAACATATATGTCCAGTGCTTTATAGCCAGAGCCACAGTCCAGTAGAATGCATATTCTTCCACCTACCAAAGACAAGGTGATCACATGGTGACAAAGTAACGAGGACCCATTGGTCTCATTACATTTAAATAGAGATTAAGCAATGAAAGGCACACTCTGGTTCGCTTACAGAAATATTGCATAAAAACCCCAAAATGTAACAATTTCCCTCCCTGCATTTGAAAAACTTCCCAAAACCCATTTCTTCAGCTCATCTTTCCTAATTCTCCCACGAAGGCATGGCTTGTTTGGATCCTCCTTTGTGAAACTCCTTGGGCCATTTTTCTGCATTAAAAGCACTATATGAATGCAAGTGGTTGTTGAAATTTTCAATACAATTTACTAATGAGAAATAATGCAAGGGTTCAAAATGCATTGTTCAGACAGAAATTAATTTCAGTTTCATTTTCCGGTTTTTAAAAGTAAAATAGCATTTCAGACTGAAACATGTCCCATTCTGTTCTTGGCAGTATTAAGGAACCAGAAGGGTATATTAACCAGTGGTGATGTCGTATTCTACAGCTGCAATATCATTTGAAGTCTACTAATTGGACATTGGTATTTTTGACCAATTAGCTGCCAAGGAGGCACTGGCCAGAATTTTCCAGGGTCCGTGTGGGCGCAATCGGAGGTGGGTCGGGTGGGAATGTTGAAATGTCTTGCAGCGGGTTGGGAACCAACACCAGCAGTATCAGGCACACCAGCAGCACCAACCTTCTCTGCAATCATCTGATGCTGCACAGGACAGAGGGCATCACCACCCGAGCACATTGCTGCCTGGGAGGCCAAGAATGGCCTCATCATGGCCAGATTTACTTAACTTTATGCTGTACACCCATATGACTGCCACATGATGCGCCAGGTTGGCACCACCCTACACCAACACCATAAAGCATCCCTACAATGACCAAGCCATTCCTTTCACACTCACTGCCATTGTGGGAGGTACCGTTATGTCTCACCATTCACTGCAACTCATTAAGCCACTTCCAAAGGTGCACACAAATCTGTCCAAGTGTTGAAAATAATTTTTTTTTTGTTTGACAGCACATTAACAGAAATTTTACATAAACATTGGACAAAACATCCAAGTGGCTACGCTTGTGAGACAGCAGGAATATGGTATTGAGATAGAGGATCAGCCATAATCATATTGAATGGCGGAGAAGGCTTGAAGGGCCGAATGGCCTACTCCTGCTCCTATTTTTCTGTGTTTCTATGTTTCAGTCCCCGTATGAGTGACTGCTGTATGCCATGTAGCTGTATGAGATGTAATTCTTTCACCAGGTTGCTGAGATGTTCCCCTCTCTCCGTCTCCCACCTCCAGCTGCTTGGCGACTCCAGATATTTCTAAAGCTGCCTCGTCTGCTGTTATACGGTTTGCAAATGATGGAGGGCCACCACCGGTTCTCCCTCTCATTTTGGGCTCTCTTTTCCTGCAAGGGGGGAAAGAAGAGAAGTTTGAGTGAGAGTGAAGGAATGAGTATAAGGAATGGATGGGTTAGATCTTTAGAGGGAGACTATGATGGAGTGGGGTGCCAAAGCCAAGTGGTCTCCTGTGTTGTTAGTTGGTATGATTGCACTAGAATGAGGGCGAGTGTGAGGGGTGGTTAGTCAGATGGGGATGTGATAATGTAGATAGAGAAGAGGGTTGGGTGGACATGCATGGAATGTTGGTCTGAGTAATGATGTGCAGGAGTAAGGTTGGGAAGGCAGAGTGATGGGGATGTGATGAGAGGCACAGTAGGATGAAGTTGAGTGTGGCTTTGTACTCATGTTTCCTGATCTAATGAGATCATTGGAACGTTTGCAGCACTGCACCCAGGTCCTCCTGAACACATCCCTGCTTGTGACCTCCTCTGCAATCTCCAACCAGGTTGTTTCAGTCTCCTCGGGAGGTCTCTTCCACCCATTGGAAGGGAAGAGGACCTCCCTGCGTGCTCTAACTCCCTCCACGAGCATATGGAGGGAGTCATTGGAGAACCTGGGTACAGCCCTCTGCCTCTGTGCAGTCAGTGTCAGTGTTTGCAGCACTCCAATGCTGCAGTGCATTGACTGCACTATTTTAGACTAACTTTCAGATGCAATGTGGCCATGGCTCCTTTAAATATCCCGGCTGAAAACGCGTCATGGATGATGTCAGCAGATCCGCACCATTTAATTGGGCTGGGTAACACGCAGGGCGGGCTTAATAGACCCTATTGATGTAAAGTCGTTTCGTGCAGCGGGATAGAGCCAGCAACGAAATTTATGAAATTTATGAAATTTACTGTTATTCCAATCTGGAGTTTGGAATTTTTATCTTCAAAACAAATACAACATAGGGACAGGAGCTGGCCATTCAGCCCCTTGGGCTGGCTCTGCCATTCAATTAGATCATGGCTGATCTGTACCTCACTTCCATTTACCTGCATTAGCTCCATATCCCTCGACACTCTTACCCAACAAAAATCTATCGAACTCACTCTTGAAAGTTCCAATTGTCCCAGCATGCACAGCCTTTTGGGGGAAGAGAATATAGTTTCTCTGTATCTACCCTATCAAAACCTTTCAACATTTTAAACATCTCGATCAGATCACCCCTCAATCTTCTATACTCGAGGGAATACAAGCCAAGTTTCTGCAGGCTCATAATTTAACCCTCTAAGCCCCGGTATCATTCTGGTGAATCTGCGCTGCACCCCCACCAAGGCCAATATATCCTTCCTCAGTTGCGGTGCCCAGAACTGAATGCAGTGCACGAGATGGGGTCTGACCAAGGATCTGTACAACTGAAGCATCACATCCTCCCATTTGTAATCCAGCCCCCTCGAGCTAAAGGTCAACAGCACCTCATCTTCCGATTAGGCACTTTGCAGCCTTCCGGACTCAATATCGAGTTCAACAATTTCAGATCATAACCTCGGCCCCTATTACATTTTTACTTATATTTTTTCCCCACCCCTTTGTTTTGGTTTTCCCTCCCCCCCTTTCCCTTTTTTTTCTCTCTCCCACATGGCAGCTGTCTCTCTTTCTGCCAGTACACTTCACAACTAATCTGAGCCATCTTTTGTCTCCACTTGTCCTATTACCATCTCGTCTGGTTTTGAATACCTCTTCAGAATCACAGAAACCCCACAGTGCAGATAGATGCCATTTCGGCCCATCGCGCCTGCACCAACACATATCCCACCCTATCCCCGTAACCCCACGTATTTAATCCCCCTAACACTAAGGGTCAATTTATCATAGCCAATCAACCTAACCCGCACATCTTTGGACTGTGGGAGGAAACCGGAGCACCCGGAGGAAACCCACGCAAACATGGGGAGAATGTGCAAACTCCACACAGTCACCCGAGGCCGGATTCGAACCCGGGTCCCTGGCGCTGTGAGGCAACAGTGCTAACCACTATGCCACCGTGCTGTAATGTCTCTTTACTTCTTTTGTTCTATAGCAGCCCTGCCTTTGATCTATTTCATTTCCTTTCCAGTTTTGAAAAAGGGTTTGACCCGAAACGTCGACTCTAATTTCTCTCCACGGATGTTGCCTGGCCTGCTGAGTTTTTCCAGCATTTTCTGTTGTTATTCCATTCAACTTGATTGCTTTTTGTACCTGTGCACTAGCAGTGGTTTGTGTACTTGTACTCCCCAGTCTCACTGCTCCTCTACAGTCCCTACTTTCTAACCCTTTAGAAAATACTCGATTTACCTTTCTTTGATCCAAAGTGGATAAACTCACACTTGCATACAAGAGGATTACCAATGTCACACTTGTTGATGACTGCATGGTGTGAGCAATCTCACTCCTAAAGGTGCAGGACTTGCCTTTTTTAATATCTTCTCTCAGTTCTTCACTATTCTTGTTCCGATTCCCTAGTGTGTTGTACATCACTTCCCAGCTGAGTGCACACAGGTAACTTGCTCTCAATATTTCTGACAATGACAGCTGGATCTTGGTCGACATACTCCAGTTTCAGGAACTCACTTCATAGGGAAAGCACAGTGGAAATTCACACATTACTCCACGGTATAACCCAAAGAGGCACTCAACCAACATAATATTGCCTTTCCGCCATTGTCCATCACTGGCTCTTAAAACAAATTCTCCAAACTACAACCTTTTACACACTTTGGTTTAACTGGCTGGTCGAAGTCGTGTTTCAAATTTACTAAAAATAATAGGTACCTAATGCAGTTTATACCATGGGTAGGCTTCACACACACTCCTATACTGTCTGATTTGAAATGTTGTGTTATATTCACGTTGTATTCTTCACATTTTAGTACACTGTGAGGCACATCCCATCACACTTTTGCTTCCTATTATACAATGCCTCACCTATAGATATATTTGTGCGCCATGAGTTAGATTCTTTTCTGCACCCTTCAGCGAAAAAAAATGATGCTGTAATTTGCTGGAAGTGTGAGATGATAACGGCGTGGTGAGGGCAACGGGGCATCGGGGAGCTGAGTGAAAGACAGGACCAACAGCTGAGCTCCTTAACCAATGAGATTTAAGGACTGAGAAAGAAACAGAAGAACAACGGAGCAGGAGTGTGTATTAAAAGTCAAATCAGGTACAGAAAGAGAAATAGAAAGGGAAAGAAACAATAGATTAAGAGAGAGAGAGAAGAGACAGAAAGGAAGAGAAAAACATTTTAAAATTTAACATTTAAAAAAGAATCTAACAATTGAATGGAATAAGATCGAGCACTTTAAATTGTTCCCTTTCAGGGGCAGAGAAGTTGATTGGCATTGCATTAACAGTTATTATGTTGTTGAAAAGATACTTTTGCTTTTAAGTTGAAAGCCCCAACTTTCCGCGACCAGTTTAATGAACAATTAATGTGCAAATCCAGCAAGTTCTTAAAAATAATGGGGAGGCGGAGGGTGAGGCTGTTTGTGCGAAGCAAACGGCGGAGCGGCGTACATCAACCAGCAAGTTCTGGAGATTCGCAATTCACGGTGTCTCTCTTAATCCCGAATTTGTTGGCCGATTTGCGCATTAATAGCGGTGTGCATCGTTAACACACTTATTTACCAGCAAGACCAGGACCAGAGTCTCAACCTCCTCTCCATCACTCAATGTAATCGTCACAACAGAAGATCCCACAGGTAAGTTAAGAAAACCAAGTCAGAAGTAGTTCAGTGAATTAAAATCACACTATGTAATATTACTGGAATTAGAATATGTTCGGAGGAGGTTCAGATAATGTTGTCTCTTCTGAGCTTTACTCTTGTAATTTACACTGTAAATGTACTCATTACTGCCTTTAGTGTGCTCCCAGTCATCTGTCAGTCTTCACTGTCTTTAAAGATGAAGGGTCAATCAAAGGGAGCATCAGCAGTGTTGGAGAATGGGTCATTTAAAAAAATCTCAACTGCGTCTAATAATATTCTCAAGGTTAAGTCAGTGGGAAAGCAGAGCTCCCGATACGCTGCCTGCATTATCTGTTACAGCAGAGCCTGCTTATTCCTTTATCATGATCCATTTATCACTGAACTCCAAAACACCAAATTATTTCCAATTCGGATCACTATAAATCACACGAGATGCCCGTCAGTAAAGCACACAGAGGACATGTCACGGGTGGCAGGGAGATACGAGGAATATTTCCCCAAGTGAGGCTAACTCGGATAATGCAACGGAATCACAAGTGACACTGGTGAGGGCGGGCAAGAGATTTTCATATCGCAGGTGCTGATCAGGACAGAATTAGAATTTAACAACAGTGGGAGTACATTCACCCCACCAGACCTGCTCCGACTCTGAAATAACTATCCAGTTTCATTTCCCCCTCACTCTTTAAAATTGGACACAACATTCTAACTTTAGCCTAAACAATCATGTCTATAGGTTTAGCATTACTTCTTTTATATTCTGTTCCTGTAACAAAACGTACTTTTGTCTGTACTGTTATTATTTTTTCACTAATAAGGGATTAAAAAAAATAAACCCTAGGTTCGCACTGAACTGATTGGGTATTTTCGATATACAACAGCACAAACCCAGATGAGTTGTCTGTATGGGGTTCCTAGACTATGCATATGTACATAGATAATTTTACAGTTGGTTCCTGATGGGCAACAGCAAGGTTAACGTGTTAATTGTTTAGTCATAGCCTAAGTAATCAAAAATCCTGGTTTGTCAAGGCCTTTTGTTCGGACATATCTTCCTAGGATATTGAAAGCGGCTGGTCAATGTTCTGACACAGATCAAAGAACTGAACCAACCAGGAGACTGACAGCTATATCTCAGGTCTGTGATGGGCAGAGTCCTTGATTTACAGCAATTCAACAGGCGATTCATTCGCTGTTGTCGGAGCTCCGCTAAGCTACAGCCCATGGTCCGCTAGTTTGACTCTGTGGCAGAGGCTCAGCATGCAAGAAATGAACATCTATTTTCAAAATTCAATACATGTGGAGAGGTAACTCGGGGGAGAAGAGCCTTTGTTTTGATATACTGAGGGGGATAATCATATCAACATATACGGGTCTGCACGGAATTCGGTTCATTTACCTGTTAACTTTAAATAGTTAGGGGGAAAAATTCAGTTGGTTTGCGCCTCCCGTTAGCACCTTAAGAGGGCGCAAAGCAACTAGCGCCCGGGCGCGGCGGTTTGCGCTGCTCGCAAAATTAACTAGACATTTTGCGGCGGCGCTAAACACTACCGCCACGATCTCCTGCGCCGGCAGATTGTGACATCAGTCGAGTGCGCAACGCCCCGTTAGCGCCCCAGACCGGATATTGAGTGGCGCCCCCTGCCTTACCGCCTGCCGCTAGCAACGACAGGTTGAGGAGAGCGTTATGCTGTCAGAAAGGGACTGGGGGAGCGCTGTTTAAAGGCGACCGCTTCCTGCCTTTTTTTGTCGATGACATTTTTGCACCACGCATTCTGAGAGAGAGAGAGAGACTTCTGGAGAGATTCAACGCTGTGTGAAGGAGTTTTGAGTACTGAGCAGCACTTTGCAGGTTTATTTTGATTTGCCCTTCCTTGCTTCGCCAGCGCTCTGAGGTAGCGCCTTGCTCCTCAGCCTTTGCGCCTTAAGACAGGTGTGGCGCGCCTGATTTAGCGCTCCAATCACCTCCAGGGGTGATAAAAGCCAAGTTTGTCGTCAGAGGCGATAATTAGCGCCAGGCGCTAAACTTTGCGCATGGCCAATAATGGCGCCCCAAATGGGGCGATACCGGATTTTTTCCCCTTTAGTATATCGCCTGAGCCTCAGTCTGCTTGAGTATATATTCCTTCCTTCCACCTACTGAAGACAAGAGCGTCACATGGTGGCATGCAGCATAGACCAGTAAGCCAGAGTACAGTGACAAGGATTTGATCCATAGATTTCACCGTCATTTACTTAGGTATTGGGCAGGTCGACACGCTGGGTTGCAGGCAATGTGAGGTCTACTGCTGGGAGTGAACTTTACAGACTAGTACAAAGCATACAAGCTACTATTTATAAAACATGGGATCCCAGGTACTACATTTAAATAGTTTTATCACCATTGTGCTTTTTAACAAAGTTACCATTTAGTGTACATTTCCTCTTTATTCATCTTCCCAAAATGTATCATATTTTCCCATATAATTTTCAGCTGATATCTATCTGCCCAATCTACTAAACTGTCCAGCCACTATTAACAGCTACCATTTTCTAGAATTTAGCCAACTTCCTATCCACGCCATCACATTTCCTTTAATACCATGTGCCTCTTATTTTTTTTTAAATTCGTTCACGGGATGTGGATGTTGCTGGCAAAGTCAGCATTTATTGCCCATCCCTAATTTACCCTGGGAGCTGCCCTTCTTGAATACAACTGTGTGGCTTGCTAGGCCATTTCAGAGGGCAGTTAAGAGTCAACTACATTGCTGAGGGTCTGGAGTCACATATAGGCCCAGACCAGATAAGGTGGATAGATTTCCTTCCCTAAAGGTCATTAATGAACCAGATGGGTTTTTACGACAATCCGATAGTTTCATGGTCACCATTACTAGCTTTTTTATTCCAGATTTATTTAATTATTTGATGGGATTTGAACTCATGTCTCTGGATCATTAGTCCAGGCCTCTGGATTACTAGTTCAGTAACAGAACCACCATGCGACCTTACCCTTTCACCTTGTCAGCCTTCATCCCTCAACCACCACCAAAACAGATCAGTTGCTCATTTATCTCATTGCTGTTTGTCGGGCCTTGCTGTAGGCAAAGTGGCTGATGCATTTGCCTAGTTAACAGCCGTGACTATAGTTTAAAAGTAGTTAATTTGCTTTGGGATACCCTGAGGACATGAAAGGTGCTAAATAAATGCAAGTTCCATATACACTATGTGGGTAGCACAGGATTAATGGGAGTGTTGTAAAATGCTGTAGCTATGTTGGAAGCCATGTATTAGACTGCTACCATAATTACAAGGCATGGTGGGAAACTTGGCCATCCTGACTGAAGCGCTGTGTCAGCAGTTAATAAGGAACAGTTGGTATAAACATGTTTCATGAAACTTCGTTACAGAGACAATGGGCAAAGATGACAGAATACATCTGCTAAAAGCTTACGTGATCAATAATTAACAATTGAGCAACTGTCAGCATCCTTGTCAACTGTCAAGTTTCGCTTGATTATATTATGTATAAATACATTGCCACAACTACCGTAAAGTTGAGACACTTCGGGATGCCGAAAGTTCTCCCCGGCATGCTGTATTAAAGAATTCTCGTGTTGTGACTTGGAGTGGTGTTTTTTCCCTGCAACATACACAAACCCATTTCATTTCCTTTATCAATACACTCTTGTCTCCTCAAAGAATTCTATTAAATTTGTCAGACAACTTGCCTTTTACAAATTTAGTCTGGCTTTCCTTAATCCATGTCTAAATATTAATTTTATCCTGTATTATGCCCTCTACAAGCTTCTCCACTAACGATATTTGGTTATATTCTACGCCACTTACAATTACATTTCAAACAAATTTGGCAAGTACCTCAAAACTACACGTGGTATAAAATCTGAGTCAGAACATCACCGTACGGCTGAGAGCACAAATGCTCAGATGTTACAAAACTTTCCTCAAGCGGTCATAAAAAAAGAACCTACCTTCAGTGAATTAAAGATATTTAGTTGTCCTTCACCCTCGAGGATACTTTGGGCTCACCCCTAACACGTCACCGTAGATAGCAACAAGTGGTCTGATTTATGGATTTATTAAGAAACAACATGCTGACATGAAGGCCCACCCAGAAATTCCTTGCTCACTTCATTAAAAAGGTGTTGAGGCTGAGAATGTGAACATCCTGTTGCAGCAACTTGCAACATCGTTTCTTCAGTTTCACATCAACTCAGACCTGGGTTAATGAGTCTCTCTGGTGACAATGTACCAGTACACTTTTTGAATTAAATAGTGCTGGTAAAACTTTCTTCAGCTAATCTCAACTAGGCAGCAGTGAGCCTCAGCAGTCCTGGGTTCGGAAGGGGAAAATCAGTCGGGGTTCTTAAACCTGATCAGCATCCAGTGACCACTGTTGGAAGTGCATGAGGGTCCGGATGGAGCAAAGGTTGAAAGAGCCAGATTTTGCTGGAGTGGGGCATCTCGCGGCGTGCCCCATTAGTTAGACATATTTGTGCACGTTTAAGTTTTAAAAATGTTTGCGGGATGTGCAAGCTGATAACGGCACAGCGAGGGCAACAGGGCACCTTGGACGTTAGTGAATAACGGGACAAATAGTGTATCTCCTTAACCAGAGGTTAAAGGATTGAGAAATAAACAGAGTAGGACTGAGGAGGATGAATTAGAGTGGGTGAATTCAGTGTCAAATCAGGTATGAAAGAGGAAGAGAGGGGGGGGGGGGATTGGATCGAGAGAGAAAAAAGACAAAGGAAAAGTAGCATTAAAAAAAAAGACATTTAAAAAATCTCCTCAAACAATTCACAACCTGAAGGAATGAGACTCCACACTTGGAATTGTTCACTTTCTGGGCAACATTGCAGTCATTAACAATTATCACATCATTGAGGGTACTTACCTTGTTAATAACTGGACTTAACCTTGCTGCGAGTATAATGGGCAATTAATATGCAAATGCAGCAACTTCATGAAAATCACGGGGAGGTTAAGCGCGAGATGCCCTTTTCGCAAAGCTAACGGCGGAGCGATGCAAATTGGCCAGCAACTTGTGGCAATTTGCAATTTACAGGGACTCTCTCCCTCGCTACAAGTTGCTTTGTCGATTTGCGCCTTAATAGCGGCGTGTATCGTTAAGACCCCATTATTTTTTCAGCAAAATCTGGCCCAATACTGTTGAGGGGCTACAGTTGTTTGTGCTGCTGTGACAGTGCAGCATTTCATCAACGGCTGTACTGGTTTGTAGTTTCATTGGATGTAAAACATTCCAACTCTGTATGGCAGTTTGACAAAGCTCTTTTTAGACTTAAAAAAAATCAATATAAACATTCACAATCAGATCAGCCATGATCTCACTGAATGGCGGAACAGGCTCGAGGGGCTCAATGGCCTCATGTTCCTATTCATGGCAGCATTCCATTCTGAACAAGCTGATTTTGACTAAGATGCATTTTTCACTTTTCCACTACACATTCCTCTTAATAAATTAAATTATGGTTGAAATGAGGCATTTATATACACAGTAAGTTACTTGCCTGCAATACTGAGTGAAATAAAAATCTGCATCACCGCAAAAGCACAATAGAGGTACTAACTAGGAACTTGCGGCCAAATATCTCCAATATTAAAAAAAAGAGTACTTCTATGATATAGATGAAAGTAAAAGCAGAGTTGTATATATGTATGCGTAATGTTTCAAGGCAGTAAGTTCCCACGGTTTGGATTGTTTTGGAAACCACATCGAGCCCCCTCTATCAGTGGGAGGAAGAAGACTGCGAAAGGAAAGAAAGCTGGAAGGGAAAGAAATATACCCAGCCTCTGATCTGCTCCTGTAGCCACACTATTGATGTGGCTGGTCCAGTTAAGTTTCTGGTCAATGGTGATCCCCACGATATTGATAGGGGATTGAACAATGGTAATGCCATTGAATCTCACGGGACAGTGGTTAGTTAATCACTTGTTGGAGATAGTCAGTGCCTGGCACTTGTGTGGCACAAATGTTACTTGCCACTTATCAGCTCAAGCCTGAATGTCGGCCAGGTCTTGCTGCATGTCGGGCACGGACATTATCTGAGGAGTTGCGGATGGAACTGAGCACAATGCAATTATCAACAAACATCCCCACTTCTGCCCTTATGTTGGAGGGAAGGTTATTGATGAAGCAGCTGAAGATGGTTGGGCCTAGGACACTGCCCTGAGGAACTCCTGCAGCAATGTCCTGGGGCTGAGATGATTGACCTCCAACCACCACAACCATTTTCCTTTGTGCTAGGTATGGCACTTTCAGGGGGTAGGTTCAAGTAGAGGTGCAGATGACTAAGCAAACAATAGCACTACATGTTCACCCTGTGACAGTTTGGTATGTTGCCTCAAGCTTCATCATCTGCTTTTACTGTACTTGGTCCCACCTCAACGTTTTAGTTTAAAACTGTATTGTGGGCCAGTGGTGTGAACTGCCGGTACAATAACATACTGCACCACATCGCAATGCAGCATGGCCACCATTCATTTCTATTTAATCAGTTGATTGCTTATGGTGCCTGCACCACAGTTAATTGGCTAACTTCATTCATGTAGCCACTCAGGATGGGCTTTTTACCTCAAGATCAAAGGAGGTGGTAGCACAGGTTTTAGCAGCTCAACTCTGCATAATTAATGGCTGTGAACTTAAAAATGGGTATTACAAGGTGCACGAGCTTGATGGATTACACCGGTTCTAGGTTTAGTCATTTCCCCCCCAAGAGTTCTCAAACTCAGCCAGGCCATCTAGGGGACACAAAGCAAAAATTAAATGCTTCTATAAAGGGAGAGATTAGAAGGTGAATGAATGTCCATGGCATTAAGAGTCATGTGAACAGGTCATGTTGGTCCAAAAGTACTGAAAGTCACCAGAGAGGAAGGAGAAAAAAAAAAAATCAGACCATCAAAGTAATGCCCCTCAACCAATAACATTCCTGAACAAAACAAGTTTGTATAGTTATAAACATTTAAAATCCTGCCTGTGGGAAAGACATTGTAACTTGCATTGCTGATTTAGATCTGATACAATCATTCTGTCTGCACCACTGAAAGCCATGAGAGAATAAAGCTGGTGTCAGTAGGGTAGAAGCAATTTTAGTAAGTTTACAAAGTGTGAAAGCAAACCCATTTTTAGAGAACAGTGACAAATGTAATAATTGTAAGATGAAATAATAGGACACTGCGTGTTCAATGTTAATCTACACTTGGAAATTTCTGTTACCATTGCCATGAGGCAGATATTCTAGACTTCAAAGACAATGGGGCGTGACACTATTTTACATGGTCCTACTTGAACACATTCAGGCAATTCAGCGAGTAACTGCTTTCATCTCCATTGTAGCTAAAGGAAGTCAAATCATAAATTTTACTGCATAATTTAGAAAAATGGTGACTCCCCTGCATCAAAGCTTTAATGAATCTAACAGGAAAATTTGGCCCAGCAGGAACCCATTTTTCAATTCAAATGCCTTTATGCTTCCATAGTGATTAACTACACTTTGTCATGTACTTAATGATGCTTCATCTCAAACTGCTTATTAAGAACATAAGAAATAGAAGCAGGAGTCGGCCATTTGGCCCCTTGAGCCTGCTCCGCCATTCAATAAGGTTATGGCTGATTTTCTTACCTTATCTCCACTTTCCTGCACTATCCCCATAACCCTTGATACTCAAAAAATCTATCGATCTGTCTTGAATATACTCAACGACTGAGCCGCCACAGCCCTCTGGGGTAGAGAATTCCAAAGATTCACCACCCTCTTGAGTGAAGACATTTCTCCTCATCTCAGTCCTAAATGGCCAACCCCTTATTCTGAGACTGTGACCCCTGGTTCTAGACTCCCCAGCCAGGGGAAACATCCTCCCTGCATCTACCCCGTCAAGCATTAAGAATTTTGTATGTTTCAATGAGATCACCTCTCATTCTTCTAAACTCCAGAGAGTATCGGCCTAGTCTACTCAATCTCTCCTCATAGGACAATCCCCCCATCCCAGGAACCAGTCTGGTGAACTTTCATTGCACTCCCTCTATGGCAAGTATAATCTTCCTTAGGTAAGGAGACCAAAACTGTACACAATACTCCAGGTGTGGTCTCACCAGAGCCCTATATAATTGCAGTAAGACATCTTTACTCATACTCAAATCCTCTTGTAATAAAGGCCAGCATACTATTTGCTTTCCTAATTGCTTGCTGTAACTGCATGTTAACTTTGTGATTCGTGTACAAGGACACCCAGGTCCCTCTGAACACCAACATTTCCCAATCCCTCACCGTTTAAAAAAACTCTGCTTTTCTATTTTTCCTACCAAAAGTGGATAACTTCACATTTATCCAAATTATATTCCATGTGCTATGTTCTTGCCCACTCACTTAGCTTCATCTTGAAGCCTCTTTGCATCCTCCTCACAACTTACATTACCACCCAGCTTTGTATCATCAGCAAACTTGGATATATTACATTTGGTCCCCTCATCCAAATCATTGACGTAGATTGTGAATAGCTGCGGCCCAAGCAGTGATCCTTGCGGTACTAGTTACAGCCTGCCAACCCGAAAATGACCCGTTTATTCCGACTGTTTTCTGTCCATTAACCAATCCTCAATCCATGCAAGTATATTACCCCAATCCCATGAGCCCTAATTTTGTTTAATAACATTTTGTGTGGCACCTTATCGAATGCCTTCTGAAAATCCAAATTCACATCCATTGGTTCCCCCTTTTCTGCTAGTTACAACCTCAACAAACTCCAATAGATCTGTCAAACACGATTTCCCTTTCATAAATCCATGTTGACTCTGCCCAATCCTATTATTATTTTCTAAGTGCCCTGTTACCACGTCCTTAAGAATAGATTCTAGCATTTTCCCTACTGTCAGGCTAAATGGTTTGTATTTCCTTGTTTTCTCTCTCCCTCCTTTCTTAAATAGTGGGGTTACATTTGCTTCTTTCCAATCCGTGGGAATTGTTCTAGAATCTATGGAATTTTGGAAAATGACAACCAATGCATTCACTATCTCTATAGCCAACTCTTTCAAAACCCTAGGGATGTAGGCCATCAGGTCCAGGGGATTTATCGGCTTTTAGTCCCATTAATTTCTCCAACAATTTTTATTTTTACTAATAATAATTTCTTTCAGTTCTCCACTATTTCCGGGAAGTTTTTTGCGTCTTCTTCCGTGAAGACAGACACAAAGTATTTGTTTAATTTCTCTGCCATTTCCTTATTCCCCATTATAATTTCTCCTGTCTCAGCCTGTAAGGGACCCACATTTCCTTTCGCTAATCTTTTCCTTTTTATATACCTATAGAAGCTTTGAGTCTGTTTTTATGTCTCTCGCTAGTTTACTCTCATTCCATTTTCCATCAATTTTAGCCCTGCTTTGCTGAATTCTAAAATCCTTCCAATCCTCAGGCTTACTACTCTTTTTGGCAACATTATAAGCCTCTTCCTTTGATCTAAAACTATCTTTAACCTCTGTTGGTAGCCATGGTTGGACCACTTTTCCTGTGGGGTTTTTGTGCCTTAAAGGAATGTATATTTGTTGTAAATTATGTATTCATTCTTTAAATGCTAGCCATTGTTTCTCTACCTCAACATACTGATCTAGAAAACTATCTTGTATACATTCCATGAATTCGTCCCCCACACTATTACTACAAATTTTGTTTGCCCAGTCAATATGTAGATTAAAGTCCCCCATGATTACTGTATTACCCTTGTTACATGCACCTCTAATTTCCTGATTTATACTCTGCCCTACATTACAACTACTGTTTGGGGGCCTATAAACAACTCCCACCAATGTTTTCTGCCCCATGCTGTTTCTTAGCTCCACCCAAACTGATTCTACATCTTCCTTTTCCGAGCTAAGATCCTTTCTTGTTACTGTCTTTATCCCATCCTTTATCAGGCCTGGTCTTATTAAAAGCTGTAGTAAACCTTTCATTAATTGAAATCAGTTTAATTAAAGCTTCTGATTATATGAAACATTCCATTGTTATCCTGCTCACAGTAAGCTGCTGCAGGTACACATTTGAACTGACTGCAGTTAGATTAAGTGCACATTTTATCTGATTTTTGGTTTCCGTCAGCAATTCTTGAATTTATAGCTGATGCTCTACGGAAGAATACTGAAAGGTTCGGAGACTGAATGCAATTTTGTTTCAATACAATGCTTCGCAACCTTTTCCTCAGTACACAATTATACATGTTTTGGATAAAGCTGTGTAGTTATGTGTGCCCAATTGTTCTCAAACTGTAAAACTGCAGTCCAATTAGAGAACACAAGTGCATTAGACTGATGTGTCACACAATTACAACTTTATAATGGCAAAGGATTACAACTGAGTGAAAAGATACTAGAGGTAATCAGATACAAGTCTGCTTTATACAGTTGGAACATTCATGAAGCACCATTCAGTATTTTTTGGCTCTTCAGACTTAAAAGGATTTGTGATAAGATTAATTATCCTCCACTTTTAATTATTTAATATAGTAAATCACAAAAACTAACTTTTTCTTGATTTCTAATGAGGTATCCCATGCACAACTATGAGGAATAAGCCACTCAAGTGACGTTGTGAAAGAATAGATAACCCCAGAACTTCCACATTTCAGCATCTGAGCTGTTGTTTGGAACAGAGAACCAGGCTAATTCCATCAAGTACTTACTGAACAAAGGAAACCAACGGCATCAGCTTTTGTACGGGTCAAGTTTTGAGACCACCTCACAATCGGGTTTTACTAATGAGCAACTTGGACCCCACAAAAACCTAGCAAGATCCCTGTAATACAGAATCATTCAACATTAAAACACAAGTCTTGCAGGAACCAGACAGTCGCCTTCTTTCAACGCTCTTCTTGAACCAAAGTTTTGGTTACTGATCCTTAAAGAACTAAGTAAGAATGCTTATTCAATTCTCATATCTACTGTTTTAGCATTTCAAATGTGCACCCAAGGTGTCTGATGGATAATTGAGTCTCCATTTTGTTTACACAGGAAATACTGTTTATATTCTTAAATTAACTTTGTATTTACCACGTCCTTAGGTCACGTCTTTGGGAAGAAACCACGGGTCAAGAAAAATCCATTGGTTCAGAGTCCATTCCAGCTTTTTGGACTTGCACACATTTCAATCTATGATGTACACAGATAGCAATACTCCTTTCAGGCCGATGCTCATCAAGGCACTCGTTACAAATTGAAACAAATTAAAACAGTCCAGTGGCCAGCACTGACACCCCCCACTTTGATGAATTCATATGCCCCTTATACCCAGGCTCTTGTGTTAATGAACCTACGTCAGCGCTCAATGGGGTGATTAAGTGCGACAGCTGCAATGCAGAACAGGACCACTGAACATGTGCAGAAGACTCCGAAAGCAGGAAAAAAAATCCAACCCAGCAGTTATTACCAGCCGAGAACAGTTTTTAATTCAAGTTATGCAGTTATTTAATGGCATCTCACAGTCTGGAACATTATCTTCATAAGCATTCCAACAGCCATCTTGCCATTGAAGCAAGTTTTAAAATCATAGCTGATCCACGTTATGCTTGGCTTTTCAAAACCAATTTTCCAAATAAATGCACAAACTGGTACAAGTAAAATCTACAGTGTTAATCTGTGAGACGCCGTTTCAAATCAAATCAGTAACTCATGAGATCAACCACACAAGTTTAAGAAAAGTGCTGTTTCACATGGTAATATCCTCGATGTGCTGTATATAGCATCAAGGCAGCAGCTTCTGTGAAAGGTTGCATGTGTGTGTGGGAAACGTAACCCTTTATTTCAGAGCTTCTGACCGCCTGGGTTTTTCAATTCTTTCACAAGGAAAGATCGGACAGCCGTCTCAAACCACTGGTAGAAAGTCTGTAAGGAGAAAGGATCCTCATTTGTGCAGCGTGTTTAAAAAAAAAACTTCTGCCACAATCCAATAACTGACTAGCGTCAGCCAGCCATTCGATAGGACTTCTTGTCACAACAACGGGCATTGCATCCACTGCACTATATATTACAATGAGGTAACTGAGTACAAAAGAATAGGACAAACTCGTTTTCAAACTGATGTAGAACAGTTCGCGTGATCATTAATTCTCAGATAAACAGCAGTTTGTATTTTATTGTTTCAACTTGCACGGTTTGTTTTTATTTAGTTTTGAAAGTGAAAAGATAGTAATGAGTCATTTTTTTAAATATTTCTCTTTATGTATTTACAAGCTTTTGAGTAGCTCTATAGTTTGAAAGTATTACAAGCACTTCCTCAAGTTGAATTTTTTTTTTTGTACAAGTTCTCCATGTTCTGCAGTTCATAATGTACGGCTTGGAAATTCGGGGAGCATCATCTTCCAGTTGAATGTTATGTACATTTCTAGAGCAAGCTGAAGCAGGCAGGAAGAATTACTGGTACATGTTACTACTTTCAGCCATCATTGTTACCCCCCACCCATATACTAAATTTTGATGCCCTATATTTGTTTGAAATGGCCTCGTGGGCAAGAGTTTGGGTCTCTTTTCCTCTATGTTACATTCTGTTTACAGTAACTGCAAACTCAAATTACATCACCGTTGCAGTTCTAAAAATAAATTAAAGTGTTCAATTTTTTTTATTTTTTTTGCTGCACAGGAAAGTGGAACCATCTGTCCTTTTAAAAATAACAAAAAAGCTTAAAATTTAAAACAAAAATATTTTCTATAAATAATACATTTTTTAGTGCTCCCACCCATGGTTCGTTAACATCACCGCGGCTTTTCTTTACGTGCGTGTACCATAATTTTCATCATGATCGCTGACTGTATATCCGTGCATATTTGTTGCGATGATTGGCCTTTTTGCACTTTGATTGGCGAAGACTTCTTTGTTTTGTTTTTAGTTATCTTCTGACTCCTCCTCAGCTTCTCGTAGCCATGTAAAAAAAGCCGTGACAGATTTTAGCGCTACCCCTTTGCCGCTCTGCTCTGCTGGGTCTTTGCTACTTTCCCATTTGTAGAATGCATCTTCAGATATAACATCCTCATCATACAAAGTGTCAAAGAACATTCTTAACAAGTCTGTTTGAAGGGGAGAGACGGAGAAGGAATACACCGTGTTAGTATCCCGCAGCACAAGAGGAAAAACAATTATCGATCCATATTACGGGTTGATTTAACAGCTGTTTAAAATCATGAAAGGAAGAGACAAAGTAGATAGAAACAGACTCTCTCCAGTCGTTGAGAAGTCGAGAACAAGGAGACATAGATACAAGATTAAATGTAAGAAATTTACTACAGAGAGCGGGGAAATGGTTTTCTTTTTACACAGATGATTGCAAGACTGTGGAATGTACTACTGGAGTCAGTGATTGAAGCAGAGAACATGGCGAGTTTTAATAGATTAGAGAGGCGGTTGAAAGAAAGGTGGATAAAGAGATGTGGGCACATGGGATTGGGATTACTGCTTGTGTGGAGAACAAACACTAGCATGGACCGATTGGGCTGAATGGCCTGTCTGTGTTGTAATTCCTATCCAACGATAGCACATTTTTGTGTAGAGTAATTAACCATTTAAAATCTTTATGATCCAAGATATTAAACACCCTTTAACCAATCCCACCCTCACCAGACATCCATACTTTCCAGTAGGGGTCACTGCATAGCAATTAGGATGGGGAGCTATGGCCAAGCTCACCCCTCATTCACCCAAGAATACAGAGGTCAAATGCAACATGCTTGGGCTAAAGATCAAATAACTCAGCAAGGACTGGTTCATATGGCTCAGTACCATACAACACAGTGCATTCAGCCACTGAGCCAGTGAAGTTCCTTAATGTGTAAACCACTAAATTCAAAGCAGCACTGTGATAGCAATTAAACATATTTTAAAAGTACTGTGTACAGAGAATTAGGGCACTTTCTTTTTTAAAGTGCAAAAATTCAAAGGCAGATGTGCGAATAGCTCAAAGATCAATTAAGATCAATCACCACCTTAATAACATTTTTAAGGCAAAACGTTTACAAATAAATCATACTGTTGTTGGGGTGGGAAAGGAGAGGACAAAGAAAGGGAGGAGAAAGAAGGGGAAGAAAGAGCGAGAGCGAGAGAGAGAGATAGAGATGAAATAGAGATAGGTTATATTCCACAAAATTCAGAATTTAACCTGTACCAAAAGTAAAGAAACTTATACAATACTTACTAGGGGGTTGATCAAGTTTTACTATTAATGCTTGTAGTGCATAAAGTGCTTGTAATTCTCTTTCAGTATCGGAGTTAAGGTACTTGAGTAACAATCGCAATCTCTGCTGTATAATGTTTGCATCTACTCGACTTGGAGCTCCTTCTCCTAGAGGTTAAAAACACAATATTGGAAAAGAACACAAGTACATACGAGTACCAGAAATATATTTAACACCACAGCCCCAGATGAGGTGGCAGCATCTACTAACACTTGATTTAGGCAAAGTAGCCTTCTCAGAATACACAGCACATTTCAAATATACTACACCCATAGGCATTTTTTAAATGTTTTAAGAAGTGTGATCTTACAGCAAAAGCCTACAAAAAATATTCCTTTCTGTTAATTTTACAAGTGTTCTTATTTCATCTTCCACATCAGTTTAAAAATATTTCAGATATCCTGTTTCAGACAGAGCAGTACAAACCACACTGCTCCACTTATCTTTGTTCAATACACTTCACAGATGCAGGCCCCCTGTGGAATGAAATGTTGGCCTGACTTCCTCTTCTGGTCCTGATCACAAAACAAGACAATTAAAAAGGAGGACGGCCATCTTACTCCATCCATCCACAGAGCAAGGCCATTCAGGGGTGGAATCAGGACTTTTTCCACACAAAGGCTGGTGGAAATCTAGAATTCTCTCCTGTGGATGCTGGGTCAATTCCCATTTTCAAGACTGAGATCGATAAGGTTTTTATCAGTTAAGGATCAAGGGATATGGAGCAATGTCAGGGAAATGCAGCTGAGGTACAGATCAGCCTTGATCTAATTGAATGGCGGAGCAGGCTCAAGGTGAAAAACCTCATCCTGTTCCTATGTAGAAAGACCCTGCACTCCCCCTCCTCGTGCAGCACCACCATTCTGCTTTGCCCCAGAGACCATTTAGATTCTAATTTTTATAAATTTATGTGGAGTTACACGAGCACAAAAACTATTCTACAAACCTTCAGACTGAAAGGAGCTGCTGTGCCATTATTTGCTTGCTGATCTCAATTGTAACATTATTATTGACAATATGGACCCCCCTCACCCAAAGATAACCTGGAGGTTTATTCCAAATGACACCAGTGAGGTTTCATGCTAATTAATAGATATGGTTACTTAAACCCAACCAGCAATATACGAATATTGTACTCTCATTCTTTAAAATATGCAAAAAATTTATGTTTTTCCAATGTGCTTTCCATTCCATTTAATAATCTTTAGATTGGGCTGTATTAGAATATTCTACATTCTCCAGATTTTGAGAGACACAAAACACTGGAGCAAAATATTTCCTGCTGTCCCCTCCCTCGCCAGAGCCCATTCAGTAGATAGTCGTCTCCCTTATACAGTAAAGGCAATGTCCAATCACAAATTAAGCAGAAAGGTGACTTGTTCCTAGGCTGTTGTCAACCCACCCCCCATTAAGTGCCAAAAGATGCACTGATTCACCACCCATAGATTCCCCTTGTGGCATAGTTATGCAAGATGGCTTTGGTGACATTAGAAGCCCACTGTGGAGGCCTGCGATCCTCCAGCACTTCAAACTGTCCCTCAGCCTCCACTGACTAGATCTTTTTGGTGGAAAATATTAGCAACACCTAGTTGATCAGTTGCTACTTGCATTTCTATCTTTTCTCTGAAGCACCACAATCCTTCTCTTATTCATGCTCTCACTTGCAATGAGTTAAAACAAATCTTTGGAGCTGGTTCAAGACATCTCAGGTTCTATTTAATTTTTGCTCTTTTAATTTAAAAAAAAAGGTATTTAGGACTATATGATAGCTTATAATATGGACTCTGTGTTCAAGGAGTTACATGACTTAAAGGGAATCTGTAAACTAAAATCTCCCTGCGGTTAGTGGCCGCCCCTACTAACTGTCTAAGTGAAAATTTGCATGGCTCCACACTTGTTATGGCAACAGTATCAGTGCTCACCAGCCTTTGAACAGTCCTTTATGATGAACATGGAGCGCAGAGTTTTACTTTTACATTTTCAAGTACCTAAACTACAACTTAAAAATTGTTGGGGCCTTGGAGTTTAATAAAGGCATCTACCATTTCTAAAGATTTAAATTAACGACCTCCCATAGTATACTCGAGCAACAGTTATATGAATCGTCGAATAAATAAAGTTTTTGCATTAAAACTAAACTAAGTACACGGTAAATTAGAAAGGCATCATAAAGAGGCTAACTTTTTTTTACCTGTAATAGCTGATCTACATACTGTTGTCATTAAAGCTCTAAGGAATGTAGATGAACCAATCTGTGATTCACCTAAATTAGCCTATAGAAAGAAAAAGAAATCATTTTAGAATTGGACATTAATGAACATAACTTCCTGATTTGCCGTGTTTTCAACCTTGGTTTTGTTCTGTATTATGGGCCTGGTCCTTCATCCTGCATTCTCAATTAAAAAAAAACATCTGTATTAAAACTAATTACAACACAAAGAACCAAGGACCTCGTTCATATCTGAAGTCTGCATGCAGTTGCCTAACTTAAAATACAGCACGAGAACAGGGGACAGACAGCTGCGATGTAAAGGCATTCCATTTGAAGAGTTCTTGTTAGAGTTCAGTTCACTTGGGTTGCAATTAAACACTTAGCGACTCAAGATGGTTCCTTTTTTGTTACACAGAGGAAAACTTTTACAGCAGCAGTTATAGATTCACTAATAGTGATACAGGTAGACTATCCTTTATCCGAAAACCTTGGGACCAGCTGTGTTTCGGTTTTCGGAATTTTTCAGATTTCAGAAGGTTTTCTGACAACAAACACCAACAGCTTGTAAACACTCGGGCCCTGCCTTGGAAGCATCTCTGAAGCTGTTGCTAAGCTACAGAGACTCTTTCCACAGCCTGACTGTTTAAAAAAAATGCTAGGGGAAGAAAAAAAACCTAATAAAACTGCTGCTGATTTCTGCCGTTAGATCGAGGTTTCCGGCTCCCCCTGCTCCATATCTGAATTCCTTGACTTAGTGGGGGTCTGGGGCTCGACTGCCGCTGCCAGTTGTGGGAAAGCCGGATATTGGCTGATTCCGACACTAAGCTGGCCCGCAGATCAGGTCCGGGGGGGGGGGGGGGGGGGTGGTGGGGGAGAAGAAAAGACTATCGGACGTGCCGCTGTATTGTTGGGTTCACTCTCCCGGTACCTCCTTCACACTGCCTGGCTCGGCCTGCAATCTCCTACCCAGGAGGGAACTCTGTGACCCTCTGCCCTGCTCACAGGGAAAGGCAGAGCTCCCGGACCACTCCTGTCATGTTTGGCGCCACTCGGGTCATGTCATGACTTACGCTCCATGAAAAAACTTTCGGTTTTTAGAGGTTTTCGGAAGTGCGGATAAAGGATAGTCTACCTGTAGATGGTTTCCATTGGTCAATGATGTGGTAATGAGGGGGCATAAATGTAATAATTAAAGGGGAAGTTAGGAAAATTTCTGTACGCAGAGGGTGGTTAATATATGGAATTTCCCACCACAAATCAGGCTGAAGTAATTCCAAAAATACTTTAAAGAGAATTAGACAGTTGCTTTAAAAAAAAGAGGAATTTAAAGGGTCTGGGGAGTGAGGAGGAGTGACTGGGTGGCTTGTGGAGAAAAACATGCAAAGACATGTCCCTGTATTATCCCTTTCTATAAAAAGACTAGCATTTATACAGCACCTCTCAAGACCTCAGGACATCCCAAAGCACTTTACAGCCAATGAAGTACTTTTGAAGTGTAGTCGCTGCTGTAATGTAGAAAACGCGGCAGCCAATTTGCGCACAGCAAGCTCCCACAAACAGCAATGTGATAATGACCAGATAATCTGTTATAGTGATGTTGGTTGAGGAATAATTATTGGCCAGGACACCAGGGAGAACTCCCCAGCTCTTCTCTGAAACAGTGCCATGGGACCTTTTATGTCCACCCGAGGAGGAAGACGGGGTCTCGGTTTAACGTCTCATCCGACAGTGCATTATCTCCCTCAGTACTGCACTGGAGTGTCAGTCTAGGTTTTGTGCGCAAGTCTCTGGAGTGGGATTTGAACCCACAACCTTCTGACTAAGAGGTGAGAATACTACCACTGATCCACGGATGATACCTTTAATCATGTCATTTAAATAGCTCTGAATATAAACTCAAAATTGTTAAAAACAAACCAACAAATGAGAGTATTAATTATATAACAAAAAATCAGGTTAAAAGGTGATTTTGGAAATCACTCAAAAGTCAAAATGCCATGAAATGTCAGAGATACAAATGTCACTGTAAATTAAATGGGTCTGATTTTCAGAAATGAAGTACTAGTGAAAACATATTTCAGTGTTTTGGCTACAAAATCTGTTTGTGCTACTTTAGTTTTATATTATAGAAATCTGTATTCTGTGCTTGTCTAATTGGTCAGGGTTCTTGCATTACAAGTTTGCAATGAACTGAGCATGGAAATAATGAAACTTAATGAAAAGTTGTCACCATGTTAATTCTTCAACTAATCTAGTGTCTGAGGAGAGGAAGTCACCTCTACAATTAGTTGACATCCAAACTCATCTTCAATTGATTAAGGTCTGTCAGTGTTTGTGCTTGGTTTTTTTTGGTCAGCCAGGTATCTGACATGCATGGAAACCCAACGCTATGGTTAACCGTTTCTGAATCAAGTTACTGAGAAATCTACACATGTAGAATCTCGGTTTGCCTGATGCAGGGTGCACTGTCTGCCCTTTATTATGTATGGTGAAGAGCCAATAACATTTAATGCAACATGCCAGTGGTATGAAAGAAAATGATCAACAGCATCAAGGTATAAGTCACATAAACCCTTGCAGGGAAGGACACTGAAAATCAATTTCAGACTCCCGAATAGGTGCTGGAATATGACTGGCTATTGTTTAAGTTTATGCATTTTCATGTGTAATATGTTCACACAAACAACAATTGCAATTGTTTACACATTTGAATATCAATGATAACTTCCAGTTGTAATATGATGTGTGTGCAAGTGCCCTAGTAGTTGCTGTATTTATATATTAGCCCGTTAAGCAGGAAAGGAGAGCATTTATATTATTGCTCCTACAATGTTAACTATTACAGATCAACAAAGGTAACCAGACACAAGTACATCATTTCTCAGGATGATGGTGAGTTAGTTTAATGGTCTTGTTCAGAACACAATTACCCTTGTTGTAAATCTAGCATTATGATCAATGTAAGAAATGAGCACAGAATGGTTTAATCTTACAGACCAAGAATTCAACCTACTTCTACCCAGTCAAAGATTTGCTCATTGCTAGCCTTGTCTTCGATTATAAGTTTTTCTAGCCACTTGTTCAGTTCTTCAGCAGAGAGCTCCATTTTTGAAAGTGCTTCAGTAGGACTAGAAACATCTGATACAGTGAACTCCAATTTCTGCAAAGGAAACACAATATTAATATTCACAGGCCTAGAAATTCAGTGCCCTTAGCGCCGATTTTGCGGCGCTAGAGGGCCTAGCGCTGCAATTGGCGCCGGCGCCTAAATTGCCTGGGGCCCTTCCGCCGCGGTAGACCGGTAGCGCTGCGCCGGCACCGATGACGTCATCGGTGTGCGCAGCGTCCCGGTTGCCATGCCGACGGGCCCCAGCGCCGAAATTCAGTTGCGGCCGCCTCGCCCGTGGCAGCCGCAACTAAGACTCTGGCAACAGAGTCCAACATGTTTTTGCGCCGGCGCATTAAAGGCCCCGCGGCGGCCGGCCGCTTTCCCGCCGGCCGCCTGGCCGCAGCTCCCTCCCCGGACTTCCCCCCCCCCCCCCCCCGGAACAGAAGCAAGCCCGGCACTTGTCCGAGGTGCCGGGCTCATTTTTAAAAAGATTTTCGCGGGCCGTGGCCGGGTGCAGGCAGCTCCTCCTTAAGGGAAGGAGGAGGCCTGCACTTCCCGAACCTGCCGCACCGCAGCGGGCGCCGCAGCGCCGGAATAGCGCCGAAATTCAGCGCGTTGCGCCAGTTTTCAGGCGCAAACAGCTCTCAGCAGCCGTTTGGGCGCAGAACTATTGAATTTTGGGCCCGACCAGCGCGACTTAGCTCCGGCACTAACTTCCGGCGCTAAAGCCCTGGCTGCGCCAAAGCTCAATTTCTAGGCCACAATCTTTAGTGAAAGAGCTCAGCCAACGTTTACATCACAAAATCAAGCAAAACCTGGTTATTCTCCGAAATATAATCGCTACCTATATCGACTATTTGATATGCACTTGTAAATTCAGAATAATTACCAATGATTTCATCTGTCTGGAGATTTAACTTTTACTAAAAACTAGATTTTAGACAGGAATGATGGTAAAAGCCACGGCTCTCTAATCTTATTGCCACAGTGGTACATCTGTGACCGTTGGTGATTCAACAAAGGAGTTCAAAAACTGCTGAACAGAAGATGCCTGGGGTTCTAGAACCATACAATTTGAAACATTACAAGGTTATTGAGTCAGAACAGGAAGAATACCGTGGAGGGAAAACGAGAGCGTCAAACACAGATTGATGATCGCTGTCTAATCTAGGTCTACAGATGTTCTAGTGGTTGCCATATTTACAAAAAGCAAGTCAGGACCCATACGATATTCTGAAATTTAAGCTGTCTGTTTCAAAATATAATGTAGAACAGGAATGATAAAAATACTTGAGAACTTCAATCCTCACATTCACAACTGCTCTGATCGCTGTTATTATTGCCTCCGGAAAAATTTAGACTTTCATCTCTGTTCTAGTTTTTAATTAGTCTGGTATAAAATCCTGTGATCAATGCAATAGCACTGAAAAAACAACCATCAAAGCAAAGGTGCAGGCACTTTTCACAGGGATTATACGGTAATGGAAAGGGCTTGAAACTACACTCAGAAATGAGCCAAATACTTCCTAAAATCATTATATTCTAGAACACAATACACATGATTTTTCTGGTAAAGATAATCCACCATTAAGTCACCTATTAATATAACAGTGCAATGAACCGTCACAGTAATGAAATAACTAAACTTAATTTGCAGTACTTGTACTGCATTTCTTGATTTTTATTTTGCCAAGTTTCTCTCCTCTCCTGAAAGTGCTGACAATTTTGCAAGTTTGGGCTGCTTCGATTAACCAAATTTGTTGATCAAAAGTGAACTTTGAAAAGATTCTGATGCACAGCAATGACAGATTGACTTTTAAGTTGAGGTACTTGGAAGTATTTCTCATCCCTCGCTTTCTGAATGTCATTCATTCTGGGGTTTTAAAGATTTAAAAAGTGCTCGTGTGTACTGCTGCTCACTCTCAACATAGAATGACACGATTGGACATGTCCAAAGGTTAACTTATGTTAAATTTGGCTTCCTGACTGCATCATGTGACAGGTGCTGGAGACAGAGTCAGAAAAATAGCGATGATTAAGATGAGTAGCTACCTGGCTGCAGTAAAACTAGATTTCTTCTTTTAAAACTTAATAAGTTGAGCCTCAAAAGCAACGGCAGACTCACCTTATCACTAATGAAGTGCTGGACATCCTCTCCTTCAGTTAGGAAATCCTTCCAAATTAGGCCAGCCTCTTTCCATAAGGCCCCGACTTTCTTATGGCTCTGTTAATAATAAAAGACAAATGCTCACTTCAGATTCAATTTGAAAAATGTTCATTTGGGAGAACAAAAGGACTCTGTGATGTTCAGTTTACAGTTATGTGCGATACCAGTTTGTGAACAAACAAAATCTATGATGATGTGCTCCTTTTCTACTCACCATTTGTTTGCATAGAAGGTGCAAAATTTCTGCAATCAGAACCCCTGCTCTCTCCACAGGAAGTAAAGGTTTACTAAGTTCTCTGCAAGAGAAGGAAAAAATATTTATTGTCCAGCATCCTATAGACCAGACCTAGGATCTTTACACTTGCAGCTAGAGGTAACTACAATAAGGGCAGATCTCTTGCAAGATTGATTCTGGGAGCAGAGAAGAACTGCGAAATTGCACCAAAGGACAATCGTCATTCAGAAATAATTGTCAACTTTAACTTCTGTGTACAAGGGGCATGGTTCTTGCAATAATGTGGAGAGTGTTTTGCATGCAGAGTGTGAAGTTTCATTGATGCAAATTGTGTAGATGCTTTGGCCCGATACAGAATGTTGAGATATAGCTTTGCTTCATATAATTTTGAAGAAGTTTTGAGCATAAACTGCAAGAATATTCCATCAGTACAGCTGCCTGAATAGTACTGAGTATCCTGGGAAATTGGATACACTGTACACAGTCACAGTGCACAATCCAAATGCATCTCAGGAACAGCTCTGGACAAAAACATCAAGTCCAAGGCCAAGTCTTTGGAAAAGGCAGACTCCTTCAAGTAAAAACTTTAATGAAGGCATTGAAAGATGCACAAGACAATTGAGGTTTAATCATGTTATTGTGAAATACTGAGTTTTTAAATTTTGTTCAAATCCTTGTTCTGAGCATTAGAAATTTCAGTTACTGAAACAAAAACATTCAGAAAGCATTTGAGCAATTCATGGGAACGCAGTGGCCAGACTGCGCAATCACAAGATACTCTCACTATAAAATAACAGCTGCTGAGTGTGACACAGGTTGTAACAGATAAATGTGACAACTTTAACATGGAAACAATATATAGCTCAGCATCACCCACGAGTGAAACAAGTGCTGCAGGTACTTATGAGTTTACAATGAAATATGTGTCCACAGAACAAATTTAATACATAATAGATATATATGGATTCATAATGTACGGCAATGGCTGCAAAGGCAAATAAAATGTTCAGGCATATAATCAGAGCCACAGAATACTAGTCCAAACTAATGCTACTGACACATAATAAAGCACTAGTGAGACCACAAAGGATGTGTGTCCTGGTGTTGCAAATTTAAGATATAGAGGCAATGAAAAGCATTCAGGGATGGCAACATAGATTTTATTACATTGCTGAACTATAAAAAACGCTAAAGAACTTGGAAAAAAAAGGGGACTGATTTAAGTTCTCAAAATAATGAAAGGAACCAATAAAGAGGATGTAGAGAGCTAGCTATTTCATGTAAACCACAAGACACAGAGTTATAAACTAAGAAAGCCACAAAGAACACATTTTTTAGGCTTAGAGGGATTTATGAAACAAGCCATCATCTAGTTTTGTAATCATCAATTCTGATAAAGCAGAGGACCTGGATCTGTTCCCGATCCAGCAAAGAATAGGATATGGATTTTTGGTAGAAATGAGGGCCCGGGGGCAGCACCTCAAGGGGGGGCAAAGACAGCATTTGTTTTTTGTTCTCGCATTCCAAGTTCTTAAATAAAACATAATTTTGCCTGGCCTTTCAAAACAGGATGCTGCTTCCTGTTTTGCAAAGTGTCTTCATCTACACTGATTCAAGGTGACCTACTTTTATTTCCACTATTAATGAAAAGATTTGCAAACTGAGGTCTATAGCAGATATTTAAAAAAATTCAGTCATCAACAACAAAATACTTCAGTTTTACTTGAGCATGTACAGATTATATAGATCCCTTCACAAATTTAGATTCATATTGAGTGTTATAGGAACATGCTTAAAGACCTATTTTGTATGTTCTTATAGTCTGATCTGAAACCTGATTTTTTTTAAAAAAGGATCTGAACATCTAGAGAATATAACGCATAGCTGTCAAAAATAAAAGGTCAACAATGCTGCCAATTGAGATCAGAAATTAAATATTTTTAACATCTATGAATAACTGATACAACAAAATGTATGATTTGTGCAATGAATTACTTGATTTTCTTAAGGTTTCTTACGTAAATAATTCTCTCATAGAGATTCCTCCTTCTTGTAACATGGGCGTCACAAGTTCACCCAGGTACAGCCATATATGTGGTATATCAATGGCCATATCCTCTGCCATTTCCAAGAGTTCTATAAACCTGAGCAGAAGAAACAGAATAAATATTCTTGAGCACAATAATTCATACAATATCAGATAAACACATCCATTTGTTTGGAAGAAAAAATAACACCCCACAATTTTATAGCATACAATCTGTCACACTAATGTAATGTTGGCATAAAAATCAAAACAATGTAATACTATGCTTCAATGTGCTAACTTTTCATCCTCCTCTACTTCGTACACTCCCCCCCCCACCCCCCAAAAGTAGCCTACACTGGTCCATGAGAGGTCCCTCAGAGCCAGGTAATAGATGAATGTTCAAACATATACAACACATAGTAAGCTCAGCTTGCATGTGTAGTGAGTGATCAGTATTAGGCACCTGCTAATTTGGGCTATTATTGCTGCTAATCACATCTGTTCAGGCCTTCATTTACATGAAGTACAGGTAGACTATCCTTTATCCGAACTTCCGAAAACCGAAAGTTTTTTCGTTCAGCGTAAGTCGTGCGCACGACATGACCTGAGTGGCGCAAAACATGACCGGAGTGGTCCTCCGGGGCCCAGAACAAGAATTCCTGCAGATTGTCGACACGTCGGCCTTTGCTCTCGATGTTAAGTGTGACTGAGGGAGCTCTGCCTTTCCCTGTGAGCAGGGCAGAGGGTCACAGAGTTCCCTCCTGGGTAGGAGATTGCAGGCCGAGCCAGGCAGTGTGAAGGAGGTACCGGGAGAGTGAACCCAACAATACAGCGGCCCGTCCGATAGCTGCAGCGGCCCGTCCGATATTCTTTTCTCCCCCCCCACCCCCCGACCTGATTTGCGGGCCAGCTTAGCGTAGGAGTCAGACGATATCCGGCTTTCCTACAACTGGCGGCGGCAGTCGAGCCCCAGACCCCCGCTAAGTCAAGGAATTCAGAGAAGCAGGAAGGGGAATGAGACACGGAGCAGGGGGAGCTGTAAACAGACTGTGAGCAGCAGCACAGGGAAGCAGGAAGGGGAATGAGACACGGAGCAGGGGGAGCTGTAAACAGACTGAGCGGCAGCACAGAGAAGCAGGAAGGGGAATGAGACACGGAGCAGGGGGAGCTGTAAACAGACTGTGAGCAGCAGCACAGGGAAGCAGGAAGGGGAATGAGACACGGAACAGTCGCAAGAGGTAGCCTGAACTTTTAAAAATTTATATGAAATACAAATACTAATTACCAAATTAATTTAATGTTCAGAGTTTCCCAGTCTGAAATAATACCTTCTGAAATCCGAAAATTTCCGAAAACCGAAACACAGCTGGTCCCAAGGTTTTCGGATAAGGGATAGTCAACCTGTAAGATGCATTCGGATCACTAGTTTGCATCCCCTGCTCTGATATTATCCATTTGAGGACTGGAGCACTAAACACATTATACTGTAACTTGAGTGGAATTAGTTTAGCCAGAGAGCACTGTTAATTAAGCTGCAAACCTAAAAATTTATTTAGTAATTTACTAAAAATTATCTTTGCAAATGAAGTACTGTGGTAATATAAAGAACAATACTTTGCAGTATGTATAGTAGGAGGGAGTGGTGAGAAACACAATCAAATTCTCAGTTCATTAAATCCCAATCTCTGTTCACTCTTACAGTTAATATCCAACTGACTGGAATGAAGAACTTAATATCCAGTCAAGTACCTGGCCCTGTGATAACAGAGCTTTGCTCAGTACTTGGATACTGCAGGTGATCAGGTCTGATGAGGCCTCTGTCTGAAGTGGTGGTTCAGGTGAACATAAAATATCAGCGGCACTAACTGAAGATGACCGGGGGAGTTCTCGACGTCCTGACCAACATCCTCCCTCAGAATGACTGGTCATTTCCAGGTGCCACAGTGCAGTCTTGGAATGGCCGCCACATTTGCCGATGTAACAGTCACTGCATCTCAAAATGGAATTAGCTGTGTAAAGTGCTTTGTGGCATTTTAATGTGGAAGGCATTCTACAAATGTGACTGTTACGGTATCATTGCTGCTTATTTTTGCACAGACTCACTGGATCGCACTCCCCTTCTAAAGTTCCACCCGTCCCAATATTATTTAAGTGCAAGATTTAATTGCATATTATTTTTCTTCGTCAAGTATCACACACCCTTTGAAGAATTCATCTTTGTGTAGTTTTTCTGCCTGTATCAGCTGGTAGAAAAGCTGCCCCATGTGTTCTCTTGTTATTTGACTTCTTTCCAACGTTGACTCCACACCGACTCTCACAAAGACATGGAGCAGGCTCAGCGAATTCAATTCATCCACGCACTGAAGCGCTTCCTGGAAACAGAAAGCAATTCTAGTCAAATGGTATTTTATTTCTATCATTTCTGTTTTATCCATTGCCAACACTTGTCTTAGAACCACACATTAATATTTTTGAACAAAAATGTAATTATGGGCATCAGAAACGAATGGGATTTTGCTGTATAAAGAGTAGCATCACACACAACCCTCAAAATCTGAACGCAAGTTGCTTCCTCACCCTCATGGTTACATGTAACCCTGATAATTTAGAATACAGGAAACTTTCGTTTATCCGGAGGTTAAATGTCCGGAAAGCTCTATCTACCGGCAAAATTCAGGAGTCGGTTCAGATAATTTTTTTTCTTTTCGTTTCTTCTTTTCTCCAGTCCTGGCTCTGCAAGCGTCTCTGTAGCTAAGCAACAGCTTCAGCTAGACACTTGCAGGCTGCGCCGACTGTTTTGAAGCTGTTGCTAAGCAACAGGGTTTGTTGCTTCACACGGAGCTCTGAGCTCCGTATGTTTTAACATTAGCGCTGGTTTCTACGGCAGTTTTGATCTAACGGCACCAGCTCGGTCCCATCGATGCCGGATACCAGAAAGTTTCCTGTATTATGTTTTCACTACAAGTGTTTCTTTTCTTCCCTTGCTCTCTTTCTGGTTTCCTGCTCCAACATAGCTTTTTGAGAACAGCGGGCATTAAAACTCAACAAGAAACTTGGGGGTGGGCAGAGGAGGAGGATTTTCAGCTGCCAATACTGAAGGATGCACAGGTACTGCAGGGCATGACAATGATTTGGATTGGAACGAGCCATGGACTAAGTATGAGCTAGTGATGCATAACCCTCTATTCCCTTCTCCCTCATACGGTTATCTAGCTTCCCCTTAAATGCATCTACACTCTTCATCTCAGCTACTCCCTGTGGTAGTAAGCTCCACATTCTAATCACTCCCTGGAAAATAAGTTTCTTCTGAATTTCCGATTTGATTTCTTGGTGACTATCTTACATTGATGGCCTCTAGATTTGCTCTTCCCCACAAGTGGAAACACTGTCTACGCTATCAAACTTTTCATAAAAAACCTCTATTAGGTCACCCCTTAGCCCCCGCATGTTCATCCTTTCCTGATAGTTTGTTGAATAAAACATGAACAGAACTGTTTGATAATATTTCACGTTGAGCTTTCAATGGAATCTGTTCCAGAATAGAGACTGCCTGAAATCTCCATAGCCAACCTTTTAAATGTACAGAAATAATGCTACTCATCGAAACCATGGGGCAATATTACAGTCAGTAACAATGTAAACTGCTTAGTTAACAGTTGGTCGCTGAATTATAGTAATTATTAAAATACTGCAAGTATTCACCTTATAATCATTAATGTGCAAAAACTCCTCAATAATGGATTTTGATTTTTTCTCCATCTCCTCGTCAGACAGAACAGATTTGGGGGAAGCATCAGTGGGAGGAACTTCAGGTTTCACTGCAAAAAAAAAAACAAATTTAAAAAAGGTCTCCTTCAGTGTGCAGGCCCTTAATATATACTGCCGGCAGCTAATTAACCATTGTTGGGTTTCTCTAAAAGGAAAGCAACAGGTTAGCTACTATAAATTCAAGTTGTATCAATGTATTTCCATTTTTTACATTTTAAACGAGGTCCGTCTGCTGTAGACGAGGTACAACTGCTGCAAATTCTTACCCACGTGGTTGAATCACGGAATTCTGAAGCAAAATATTTTGAATTTAAAATAAATAATAGCGTTCTTGTAACAGGGATTGCAACAACTCTGCACGTTGGTTTCTGTGCCCACAAGATACTGCCAGTTTCCCGTAGTGATTACACTTTATGACATCAGCAGCTTGTCACACAGGTGTCACCAGACCATATCATACAGCTCAGTTTTGGCATCCGAACAGCTAGTTTCTCCTTCATGCACTCAAATACTCCACCAGGAACCCCTCTGCCCAGCACAGGAGCATGGAGTGCCCTGGACACTCGAATTGCCTCGAAAGGAAGATTTTATCATGCAAATATACATCTGTGTTATTGATGTTTATACATTCTTGGAATTAAAGGCTGATGAATAAATCCTTTATCGTTGCAACTGCTGTTATGCTATCAGTTATTTTCACATGGCGACCAGTAAAGAGCATGATCCAGTTTGCATAGCTGCAGATTAGTCAACAGTAAAAATGCAAAGCTGTTCACCTGCCCAAGAGAGCATGAAAAGAGTAACAGGTTGTTTTGTCCCCCTCCTCATTTCCAGAAGTTAGTGACTCATGCTGAGGTTTGGCTCCACAGACATCAACCAGTTGTACCTCGCCGAAGGGCCATTGTTCATGTGTGAACCGACTGAGCATGGAGGCCTATTTCACTGTGTGGGGGGGGAAAAAGGGGGAGGATGGTAGGACACAGCCAAGCCCAAACTGGCCCTCACCCGACAGCCACCCGCTGTACTTCCAGCAAGGCACCACCAGATAGCATGCAGGATCCCTGGTTGATTTTTCTTTCTTGTGCCGGAGGACACACAGCCCAATTGTATCACCTGACTGTTGCTCGGCCTGAGATTAACTAAGTCAGCACAGGCAAATAATCGTCTTAGGACTATCTGTTTGTGGGAGGGAAGTTCATGGGGAAGGACAGTCCCTGCTCTTCTCCAAATAGTAGCATGGGATTTTTTACATCCACCTGAATGGGCAGGTAAGGCTTCAGTTTATCACATCCAAGAGATGGCATCTCCAACAGTGCACACAAATATCTGCCTAGATTATGTGGGGCTTGAATCCCTAACCTTCTAATTCAGAGGTGAAAGTGTTACCAACTCAGCCAAGCTGACCCGCGGCTATCAGGCTGACATTATCATTGCCGACAAAGGTGTCCGCTGAACTCATTATCTATGTTGTTGGCATCTTTCCACCGACTGTAGGAACGTTGGAGACTAATTAGTCAGCAATATTCAGTCATTTCTCAAGTCTCTGTTGAATTGCTGGAGAGAACGTAGCACTTTCCAACAGTCATAGAAAATGTAAAAGACAACGTAATCAGCCAGTGCTGGATTCTACCAATATCTCAGGCTCCTTTGATTATACCCACACACCAGCTATACATTTCTTGAGAATGTACACATCTGTCTTTACAGGAGTGGCTTAATTCCGTCAATGAGTAAACAGTGCATGATGCCAAGTATAGGATAATCATGGATGGCTGTGCCAGTTACCCTTGCAGCAGCCTCAACTTATTCATCTATGCCAAACTCTGGACTTGGCCAAAGGTTTAGGAAAGAATAAACTGACAAATGGCTGCATGTCTCAGTGACATAGCCTTTACCAGCTGAGCCACTGGGGTCCTTTTTATAAATAAAACAAACCAGTTTATCTCCGATGGTGTTTCTAATGGACAAACATAAAACAAGTGTTACACTCTTCTTCCCGTTTTGCCTTTCACTTTGTCTCCCTCTGTATGCCTCTCATATCTTTTTTTCATTATTTTCGTATTTCTCTTCTTTTGCTCTTGATTTTGTTCTGTCTTTTGTCCCCCGTCTCCTCTCTCTTCTCCATGCCAATCACTCGCTGTATGCTTCGGACGTAAGCTCTTTTGCTCATTTCTAAATGTGGTTTTTAAATTTTCTGAAGCCCAATGCTTGTAGCAAGATGACAGCCACAATGTACCATTTCAGAGATGGCTACGGGGAGGGGAGAGAAATAGAGCCAGCGGTTTGGGAACTCTTGCAACATTCAAAGGTTAGAAACCAGAACCTGGTGGGTGGGGGTGTAAATATATATCTCTACCCCAAGGCAGATAGTTATCCTGTCACTGTTGCAGTAGATCCAGTACCGGAGATGCTCAAAGCCTGTGCAACATATGCAACTGAGAGAAATTGGGGGACCGGAATGGAGTATGGAAAGCTGTAGGCATGGATAGGAGGGTGGGAAAGGGAATTGCTGAATAGGTGTGGCATAGTATTCATTAGAAAACCTCAGGAAACAACTAACGCTAGGTGAGACTTGGGAGTGACAAGACCAGAGCGCACTCAGCCAAGCCTGGAGCAGAGGCCCAGGCTACAAAGCCAGGTGGCTGTAAATACTGTAACTTGCATCGGATCAATTTCTGAGGGAGGCTCTGTAAATTATTCCACCTCATTCGTTAACAGGCCCGCCAATAAACTCCTTCTGACCAATGCAATGCACAAATCAATCAGATTGTGCAAAACAGAGACATTTTTAAAATATATAAATTCTAGGGAAGTTGCAGGAAAAGTCCACAAGCGCCACTGCGTCATTCTCTACTGCACCAGGTCCTGACAGCTGGCTTAGAGCAGCAATGGCAAAGGCCCACAACTTGGACGCTCGCTTGCCTTCATGGCTGCAAGTATGGGGAGGAAACAAAGAGCAAATACCAAAGAATACTTTTAGAAGTGCCCCAGCATGACAGAAGTTATTTAAGGCAGTTAATATGTTTTCATCAGGGTGACCAAAGGTGATGAATGCTGCTTTGTGCTAAAATCTTGCCTTGTGGCTAAAGTACTGTAGGTCTGGATGTGCGCTATTGCAAAAAATTAACAGTGCAGAGTGTGCAGCTTTGATTTTTAATTATGCCACCGGTTTCCTAATGAATGGAGCAAAATTGAAGATCCAAATGGTTTTCCTCATTCAAAACCTAGTCTCATGTTGGTTACAAGCTGCCGAATAGCCAGTGTACGTGCAGGATGCAGGAACTGCAAATTACCATTTTCCTTAGTCCGGTTCCTGTCTCCCTCCGCACTCTTCTCCTCGGAGATACTTGTGGTTTGCTGTACGATTTCGAGGGCTTCTCTCCTTTCCTCTTCTCGCGCTCGATCATCAAACAGCTCCTTGTTACTGCTCACCCGTGTGATAGCCGGCCGTGCTGGCTTATCGTTCTTCTCCCTTCCAGTACTGCTTCGACTATTTGGGTGGTGGGGGAAAAGAGGAAAAAGGTTACTTAATCTTGACATTAATAAAGTTATACATTCTCCATTGAGCAGATGATAAGATAGGAAGGAAATAGAACAGTGATATAAAGTACAGTAATACTAATTCATAAACCCCTAAAGGCCTGAATGAATTGTGCTGGCTTCATTAATGGTTTAATGCTTTGCGAAGCCATTGTTCTCCCATTATTTCTCCACTTTAAACTGTTGAGCAGTGCCTGCTGTCTATTAGTTTCAATACCATGGCTGAGGGGAACTTCATTATTTACAAATTCTAAAATTAATTGTAATTTGTCTTGAATAAATAGCTGTTCGAATTGACACACTGTTTATGAATTGTAGGATACAGGCAGCAAACCTAAATCAATGGGTTTTGTTTGAAGCAACTTTTCCTTATTTTGACTTCACCAGATATGAGGAAATTCCAGAACTAAGCTACATACTGAAACTGGTGAACACATCTCTCGACAGAAAACAACAGAAAATATCAGCACCAAGTAAATGGGAGTATATGAAAAAACTAACAACAGGAAGACATTAATAAACTTGCAGATTAGGCATGTAATTGGCAAATGAATTTCAATATAGATAAGCGTGAGGTGGTGCATTTTGATAGACAGAATAAGGAGACCACATACTCCTTGGAAAATAAGTGTCCAAATGGGGCAGAGGAGCATAGAGATCTGGGCTAGATACACAAATCACTAACAGCAGCGATGCAGGTTAATAAGGCCATAAAAAAACCCAAAGCACTGGGGTTCATTTCTAGAGGGATAGAATTGAAAAGCAGAGAAGTTGCTTGTATAGAACCTTGGTTAGAATACAGGAAACTCTCGATTTACCAGCACCCAAACAACCAGAAATCTCGGTTAACCGGCAAAATTCAGGAGTAGGTTCAGTTAAGTTTTTCTTCATATTAGTGGCTGTTTCTTGATTCTTGGCTGTGTAATCGGGGGTTCCTGCACTTGTTGCTAAGCAACAGGGATGCTTGGTCTGTGGTCTTGCTTCTTGCAGCTGTTGCTAAGCAACAGGGAAGCCTGGATTTGTTGCTGTGTACGGAGCTCTCGTACCTTTTAACTATAACTCTCTGTAATCTGGACTTTTTGATAAACCGGCACCACGCCGGTCCCGTCTGTGCCGGATAAAAAAAGAGTTTCCTGTACACTTGGAGCACTGTGAACTGTTCTGGTCTCCATATTATAAAAATCATAGAGGCATTGGAGAAGGTGCAGAAAAGATTTACTAGGATAATACGAGAACCGAGAGGTTATACCCATCAGGAAAGATTGAACAGGCTGGGGTTCTTTTCTCTAGAAAAGAGAATGCTGAGGGGAGACCTGATAAAGGTCTTTAAGATTATGAAAGGGTTCGATAGGGTAAACGTAGAGAAGATGTTTCCAGTTGTGGACAAGACCAGAACTAGGGGTCATAAATATAAGATAGTCACTAATAAATCAAATAGGGAATTCAGGAGAAACGTCTTTACCCACAGTGTGGTTAGAATGTGGAACTCGCTATCACAGGTGAATAGTATAGTTGCATTCAAGGGGAAGCTAGTTAAGTACATGAGGGAGAAAGGAATAAAAGGATATGTTGATGGGGTTAGGTGAAGAGGGGTGGGAGGAGGCTCGTGTGGAGCATAAACACCAGCATGGACCCGCTGGGCCGAATGGCCTGTTTCTGTGCTGTAAATACTTTGTAATGGTTTTATGCCTCTCTCTTGGGCCTCCATTTTATTTCCAAGTTGGTGGGTGGTGGCGGGGGGTCTATTACGTAGAGAAGATGTTTCCACTTGCGGAGAGACCAGAACTAGGGGCCATAAATATAAGATAGTCAATAATAAATTCAGTAGGGAATTCAGGAGAAATGACCCAGAGAGCGGTGAGAATGTGGAACTCGCTACCACAAGGAATAGTCGAGGTGACCAGCATAGATGCATTTAAGTGGAAGCTAGATAAACACACGAGGGAGGAAGGAATAGAAAGATATGTTGATGGGGTTAGATGAAGAAGGGTGGGAGGAAGCTCGTGTGGAGCATAAACACCGGCATGGACCTGTGGCAAATGGCCTGTTTCTGTGCTCCAAATACTATGTAACTTCACATGATAGGACTGCACGAGAGAGGCCCTTCAGTTCGTTTGATCTCATCCTCCAGAATACCAACCTGAACAGGGCTATCCTATCCCATATCCTCCTTTAACATCCAGAGGCCTTTTTTTCTATGAGTAGTGATCTTTTAGACTAAGCAAAATTGTGAAAGTAAAAATCAATGGGAATCCATCTGAAGTCAGTGGAGTTTGGTGCTGAGATCAGGGGTTCATTGCTCCTGCAATGAGTTTTACAGCCCAACAGTTATCAACCGTAACCACACACATTATTAGGGAATAAGTCCGATAAATTCTGCTGTGCGCTTCACTTGTTACCGGTCAACTTCAAGGTGCATATAGGTTTAAGTACGTCAGACTGTCTGCAGGCTTTATCAGTGCACTACACACAATATTGGAAATCTTCGAGATTTAATTAGTCTAAACAGAATTATCACAATCTCATATCTCAAGCAATTTGATGAACCTAACAAGTTATTCCAGTACACACTCACTGCTGGTACCATCTGGTTATTTGTACTATAACATACAGGAAACTTTGTGTTATCCGGAGGCTAAATGTCCGGTAAGCTCGCGCCACCGGCAAAAATCAGGAGCCGTTTCATTAGGTTTTTTTTCTTTTCGTTGCTTTTTTCTCAACAGTCAAGCTCTGCAAGGTCTCGCTGAAGCTGTTGCTAAGCTACAGAGACGCTACAGAGAGTACGGTCGACTGTTTAGAAGCTGTTGCTAAGCAACAGGGTTTGTTGCCAGATACGGAGCTCAAAATCTCCGTATGTTTCAACATTAGCGCTGGTTTGTCCGGCAGTTTTGAGGGAACAGCAACAGCTCGGTCCTGTCGGTGCTGGATAGCACAAAGTTTCCTGTACTGTAAAACAATGTCAAAAGTTTTTTTTTTTTTTTTTTTTAAAAAGTTCCATATTATGCATTGTGCTTTTGATGCATTTCTATTAAACGGTTCACATTTGCCACTAATAATAAATGAAGAGATGCATGTGGGTTATGCAGCACTCAAAGGTTAATCCAGCTTAACAGCCAAAACTGCACCCCGAACAAAACTCTTCGATCTTACTGCATACTCTTCAGCCACTGAAGCGCAACTTTTATTTGGATTCTGAAAAAAAAATACAGCTTTTCCAAAATTCTATGGTAATTAATGTGCTCTAAACAAAGATTATGGTCAATGGCTTAGGACACTTTGAAATTGCGGAAGGTGAGAACAATTCAGCGTGTTGATGTACTACAGAATGACAAATTGTGGGATACTAACTGTGAGTCACACCCAAGATACTAATCTCAGTTAGAGTTATTATTTGTGAGTGAGGAAAGGTGGCATTGTCTGTAGATAAGGTTCTTCCCCGTGGTGATGGGGAAAAGCAAGTGGGAAAGTTGATTTGGGCTGATGTTGCACACCTCCTAGCAGACAGCACCAGAGCTGCAGTAATGGAGAGGCTAGAACTAGACCATCTGTCTTCCCTAGGAATGGTATTTGGTATGGGGGAAAGAGGGGAAGTAAATAAAAACAGCAACCAGCACCAGAACCACTGTGCTCAGTAAACACACAAGAGCCCATATATATCAAAAGCAAAGCACTGTGGATGCTGAAAATCTGAAATAGAAACACAAAATGCTGGAAACACTCAGCAGGTCAGACTTCATCTGGCCTGGAACGTTAATTGTTTCTCACTCTGTAGATGCTGGCTGATCTGCTGAGTGTTTTCAGCATTTTCTGTTAGTCCATATATAATCCTATTTTGCATGCTTCAATCTGAAGGTGATGATATGTTTTCAATATATTTTGCTGTGTGCCAAGTTGACAAAGTATCTGTTGCTCACCAATAACAATCACTCTTAATTTCTGGCCCTGGTGTAGAGAGCTGTAATGAGCAAGTAGCTAAAGATCTGCATATGCATCAATACTGCTGATTACAGTCACTACAGCTCAAAAGTCCAACGACACAGCTTCTGTTGTGGACCGATCAAGACCGCACTTCAAACTTCCACAGATATTTGGACGAACAATGCATTTGTGTTACAAGAGTGCAGCCGATGATAAACACACAGTTCTCGTGGCACGTGCCACACTCGTAAATACAAAGGACCCTACCTTGCCCCGGCTGCAGCCGAGACTCATTTCTTCGTGGGGCTCCTGACATGCCGTCAGAACAACCTTGGCACAATAGTGTTATGAAATGAGCACACCACAAAACTGGCTCAGCGCCAATTTTCCGGTTAGCTCATCATATTCTTGGGCGCAATTTGAAAATAGCATTGTTTTTGGCTTAGCTCCCTCGTAGGCTGATTGGTGGCCCAATTGGAAAAGGGAAAGGGTCTGCGCGGTCTTGTAACTTGGCTTCCAATGGGCCTACACGAGAGCGAGGCCAAGGAAAATAAACCTGGCAGTGTGGGGCAAATTAGTCAGCTTGGCATTGCTGTCCTGAAAAGCAAAACGCTGCAGATGTTGGAAATCTGAAATAAAAACAGAATGCTGGAAACACTCAGGTCAGGCAGTATGTGTGGTGCTGGCGAAAGGTCATCCATCTGAAACGTTAACTGTACCTTCCTCTCTCCACACATGCGGAGTGGTTCCAGCATTTTCTGATTTTATTGCTCTCCTGAAACTTGGATTTAACATAAAGCCAGTTTAATATGCAGCTCCAGGCACCATCTGCAGAATAAAATAAATCAGAAACAAAAACAAATAGCCCTAGAGATTAAGTGACCAACAGTGCTGGCATACTGTACTGGAAACTAACCAAAGAAAAATGCAAGACTGCCCTCTTTAGCTTCAACAGCACTCACCTCGGTAGCGTCCTGCGTGTATCTGAATCAGAGGGTGGGGCAGACTGCTGCAGTACAGAGAATCTATTCAAACTTGTTGTTCGTGGCGAGTCTGAAATAAAACATTGAACTTTATGCTAGCTAAACTTAAAAGTGATGGTAGTCCCCAGGCTTTCAAGAACAAACTTGAATTTATATACCATTTCGATGCATAGTAAGAATGTCCCAATGTGCTTCATATCCAGCGCAGTCACTTATGTAAGCAAGCATGTCTGCCAATTTGTACAACAGATCCCAAAACACCAAATAAGATGAGTAAGCAGTTAATCAGTTCCTTTTTGATAGGATTGGTTGAGGGGGAAATGCTGTCCAGGACACTTGGAAAACTACTTCTTCAAATAGGCCCTGGGATCTTTTATGCCGACTTGAACAGGACCCTACATTTAAACAGAAAGAAGGCACCTCCAACAATGCAGCACTCCTTCAAAGTGTCACTGAAGTGTCAACCTAGATTATGTGCTCCAGGCCTGGAGGAGTTGTACCGAGATACCAGTACAACACCTCCAAGATGATACTAAATATGGGGGTATAGGAAATAATGTGGATGACTGCACCAAAATACAGGAAGATATAAACAGGCTGACAGAGTGGGCGGATAAATGACGAATGAAATTCATTATGGCAAGTATGAGGTGGTTCATTTTGATAGGAGGAATAAAAAGCCCGCTTATTCCTTGGAAGTTAAGAAACTAAATGGGGTCGAGGAGCAGAGATTTGTGAATATAGATACATAAAAACTCAATTTCCACCAGTTCTGTTGTTTTTATAAACCAATTTCTTGCAGATGAATTCTGTCAGCATACTTGAGAAACACATTTGAAACAAGAAAAAGGTTTTTAAAAGGTCACTTTGATACAGCCTGTGATGTAATCTCCTTTCCTAGCAGCAAAATTAATTTTAGGTCAATCTGCAACCGCGTAGTGTTCGTTTGCCAGACTGGGACATTTTCAAAACACGACGATAAAGATGGCAGTTTGTGATTAACCACAAGATTATTTTCGAAACCGTCAGTCAGTGAAGTGCCAAACAGGAAATGGATATTTCTCTCAGGGCAGGCAACACTGGAACAGGCCTGGATTGAGGCCCTTGCCTTTCATCCATATGAGGGGGACTTGTCTTTAAACCATTTTTTTTTTTAAACAAAAAAAGTGATCTACAGTATATAGAACTTTTTTCCATTTTAATGTGCATTTCCAGAGGAGGAAAGACCCAGTTTAAAATAATTTCTTAACCAGCAATAAATTATCAGCACTGTGATTACGAGACTAGAGAGCTTTGTTGGAAAATGTATAACCTCGGTCTTCAAAATCAGGTTTACCAATAATAGTAGCTGCGTAAAACTATCACAAAGACTGAGAAAGGAGCGCCATTTCACTTACCAGATTCAATAGTTTTCACTCCTCCACTGCTGCCCTTACCCCAACTGCCTAGTCGGCATCCTGGACCCAGCTGGATTTTATCATCAGTTGCAGGCTATGGGGGCAGAATAAAGCAAAAGAACACTTTCAAAATCTTGAGAAGTGGGATCCTGTTGATGATTATACCGAACAGGCCAAAATACTTGCAAGTTTCTCACTCCTCCCGTCCCTGCATATTTCGAATAGGCATTTCAAAAACCTGTGCATTGTTCCACCATTTCTATGGCATCAGTTGCCACCGTTGTGCTGCCAGCTCCCGACATGTGATTTTGCTACTCAGGTCAAAGTGTGACGTCTAAGATTACAGCTCCTTCTGACAAAGGGAATATCCGCTGTCCAACTGCTCAGTACACTGGCTTTGGTGCAGACCAAGGAGGACCCCGGCTCAATCACTGGTTTAGTGCTAAGTTAGGTATCAAACTGGGATAGCAGTAGGAGTGCTACTGTTGCCCAGCGAGATAGAAAAGAAACAGACTCAGTTCCTGCTCCAGATCTCTGCTGCAAAGTGCACACTTATGGGCTGTAATGGCCCACGGTCAAGTAGTTTACCGAAACTCACTTGGGCTGCTGACACCCTTGGAACCACACGCTTGCAGGTATCAACACTTCCAAGAGAACAGGGAAAAAAGGGGGATAAAAAAAATCAATCATGTTGAACTGTGCATTTATGGTTCCGTTAATTCAAACTTCATAACAGGAACACTCCATTAATTAACAAATCCCATAACAGGAACACCCTATTTATTAATGTATCCTGTAACAGGAATCCCATTAATTAACATGTCCCATAATGGGAACACCCCATTAATTAACACATCCCAGAACAGGAATACTCTATTAACATATTCCATAACAGGAACATTTTGTTAATTAACAGATCCCATAACAGGAGCAGCAGCTAATTATCACAGATCCTACAAGAGGGAACACCCTCGTAGTCAACATGGACTTAATCCATGAGCCCACATGTATCTCAATAATTACAATTTGGCTCTCATTTTTAGCATAGATTGTGGGGATGTATATAGTCTCGGGTATCTCTGGGACACGAGGCACTCTGCTTTGATCAACACAAAAAATAACTGTCAGTGTGAAAATAAAGTTGTTTATAGCGCAAGACGGTAATTATCGGAGGTATCTGTCAAGTGATTTAGTTGTATCTGGGACAAGCAGAATTTATCAGCATAACTGATCAAGTATGTTTGTACAAAATGATTTCTCAGAAACTGGTAGATGGTTTTAAAGCCCATATGATAACCAAGAATGGAATCTGTAAGCATAGGTCATTTATTTAATTTGGGGATTATCAGCACAGAACTAGAGAATGAGTTCACGATTAACAAGCCTGAAGCAAGGGAAGTCTAGAGGGAGTTTCTTTTCTCCTCAGAGTAGCGACATGGAATTTTACTCCCAGCTTAAAGCACTCACTGCTGTGTTGATTAAATCCTTCAAAGGAGATTTGTGAATATCTGGTTGGGAAAGGGACCAAGGGTTAGTTAGGTAAGTACAGATAAGAGATGGTTGAATGCTGGGCGGCATGATGGTTCCAGAGTTGGTGGAACCATGGAAATGTTACACAAAGGAAGATATCCATTTAGAACACCGAGTATAGGATGCAAGCCTGTATCGGCAATTTGAAGCTTCAGCTGATTTGCCACTGGGAAACATGCTTTTCTCAGGAGACTAATTGTGTTTGATGCGAAGATGAAGCTGGCTGTACGTGGCTTGTGGAAGGACCAGGCTTGATGACTTTAGTGGCATTTTGAACCATTTGTCATGTTGCGTTTTAAAAAAAAAAATCACTCAGCTTCCAATCATGTACTATTTTTTTGCCCCCTCCTCCAATGCCTTGCTGAAGGTACCATTTATAATGTGCAAGTTATCTGCACTCTCAGAATCTCAATGTAGGATTATTTGAAAATCCTACATTGAGGGAATGCATTTCTCTGTACTGTAGCAACAGGCAAAATAATCTAACACTCTGAAGCACCTTTTGACCTGAGGTGGTCAAAAATGCACCCCACACTCTCGAGGCTGATTCCAAATTAATGCCAAGATTAAAACCGGCACTATAATTAAACAGTTAATTAACCATAACTGTTGCAGAATGGTAGATTTTCTCACCTCTGGAACCAGGGTTTGAATCTAACTCAGGCTAATGGAACAACATTCTCTTTGCCTGTTGTCTGAAAGGGTAAAATGTGAAATTGTTCAAGTTGCCCCATCACAGATTCCTTGCAGGTGTGGTTTCAAAGGACAGACAATCTCACTGTTAAGAGGAGTTGAGAATGGCTGGCATGGGAAAAATTCACACCGCTGTAGCAGGGGCACTCTTCCAGGAAAGGATTAAGGCACATTGTTGGGCCAGAGTAGAGGCTTTTCTTCTGCATTTAACTCATGCTATACCCGATAAAGTATAGTGGGTGCCAAAACTGTCAATTCTCCAGCACTTGCATTCCTCATCTGAACAGCACAAAAAGATTCACCATCAAACTCAAATGAAATCACCCTAACTGCAGTTATGATTAATGGATTTATAGGACTGGCCTGTCAGACTTGGATCATAACATAATTTTGGCAGTGATACAGTCTCATTTCATTCATACATATTTTGCTAGACATTAACCATCAAAAAGCATCATGTACTTGCTGTCTCAATCTCCCCCTCCCCATTAAATAACCCAAGACATTAAACTATTAATCTTACTCATCCAATTGTCATAACAAATCTGGCATGCAAATTTTTAGACCAAAGAGAAGTAATCGGCTGGGTCATCTAATCAGTCTACACACCACAGACATATTCTGTTTCCAAATGGTTCAGAAGACACGAGTTAAAAGGTGCATTTTAAAGTTTCTACAGTTACAATTACAGAATTTACAGCCCTGAAGGAGGTCATTTAGCCCATTGCGCTTGTACCAGTCCAGCTCTTCAACAGGATGTGTCTGCTGCAATTCAAATTCCCCTGTCCTTTTCCCCATATCTTTTTATCTTCTTCCTTTTCAAATGCTTATCTAATTCTCTCTCGATGATATAGTCACTGCCTCTAACCCCTTGGGTGAAAAACAATTCTAACTTTCTTCTTCATTCTCTAGTGATGATAATCTTCAGTTTATGTCCTATTCTTTGATTTGATAAGTGGAAACAATCTTTCACTATTTATTCTCTCAAAACTTTTAATAATTTTAAAAACCTCTTAGATTCCCACTTAAACCTTCTCTTTTCCAGTGGAAAAAAGACTCAATTTTCTTCAATGATTACAGCCTCTCATTCCTGGTAATATTCTACAGAATCTTTGTCATACCCTTTCCTTAGCCCCAACATCCTTGATATAACGAGGTGCCCACGACTACACCCAAAACTCCATCTGCAGCCTAACCAATGTCTTGTACAAATTCAACATCATTTCATAACCTATATTCAATGCACCTAGATATGAAATACAGAATCCTATTTGCCTTTTTTCTGGCCTTTCCACCTGTACTCCTACTGTATGCACCTACACTCCTCGACAGCCCGGTTTCTTTACTCTTACTTCTTTAAGAGTCTTATCATTTAGGGTATGCTTCCACTTCATTCCCATCCACACCCACACTGCACTACTTCACATTTCTCTGCACCTGTCAGTGCCCGCCTGTAAACTTATAGTCTTCCTCATGCCCCCTAATTTATTGTCATTAGCAAACTTCAATATCGTTCCCCTCATTTCCGTGTCCAAATAAGTTACATAAACTAGTCAATCCCCTACGGCTTTGTGCACGGTAAGTCAAGATCAAATGCAGTAGTCAGGTGAAGCAGGGTTAGAGGGAGGGGGTAATTGGAGTAGGGCATGTAGACATAATGCAGTCTGCATTTTAATGTTACACACATTCTGTTTATATATTGCCATCATAGACTCCGATCTCCATACTTACAATAGAAGATGCCAACTCGTCACACTGTAATTACACCGCCCTTGACAGTGGCGAGACTGCAGTTTTAGGGAGTGAAGCTGGGCAGGTAGAAGGCGCATCAATGAGGGAGCATTTTGGTGCTAGTGACCATAATTCTGTTAGATTTAAGGGAGTTATGGAAAAGGACATGGAGAGACCAGGAATAAAAGTTCTAAATTGGGGAAAAGCAAATTTTGCTAAGCTCCGAGGGGATTTAGCCATAGTGGATCGGAAACAGCTCCTTGAAGGTAAATCAGTGTCAGAGCAGTGGGAGGCATTCAAGGAGGTGGTCCGGAGGGTTCAGACCAAATATGTGCCCTTAAAGAAAAAAGGTGGGACTAACAAATCTAGAGCTCCCTGGATGTCTAGAGACATACAGGGTAGGATAAAGAAAAAAAAGGAGGCGTATGATGGATACCGAGAGCTAAATACTCCAGAATCTTTGGAGGAGTGCAGAAAGTGCAGGGGTGCAATTAAAAAGGATATTAGGAAAGCAAAGAGAGAGCATGAAAAATTCTTGGCAAGTAAAATCAAGGAAAACCCAAAGATGTTTTAGAAATATATTAAGAGTAAGAGGATAACTAAAAAAAGGGTGGGGCCTATTAGAGATCACGAGGGTAATCTGTGTATGGAGGCGGGAGATGGTCGGTAGGGTTCTTAATGAATACTTTGCGTCTGTTTTCACAAAGGAGACATTGCTGTCGGGGGTGGGGGTGTGAAATATTAGATGAAATAAACAGAGAGAGAGGAAGTAATAAGGGGTTTAGCAGCTTTAAAAGTGGATAAATCCCCAGGCCTGGTTAAGCAAAGCAAGAGGAAATAGCAGAGGTCCCGACCATCATTTTTTAATCCTCTCTGGCTTCAGGTGTGGTGCCAGAGGACTGGAGGACTGCTAATGTGGTCCCCTTGTTTAAAAAGGGAGAAAAGGATAGACCGAGTAATTACAGGCCAGTCAGCCTAACCTTGGTGGTGGGAAAATTATTGGAAAGAATTCTGAAGGACAGGATAAATCTTCATTTAGAACGACACGGATTAATCAAGGATAGTCAGCACGGATTTGTTAAGGGAAGGTCGTGTCTGACAAACTTGATTGAATTTTTTGAGGTGGTAACAAGGAGGGTAGATGAGGGTAGTGCGATTGATGTAGAGTATATGGACTTTAGCAAGGCTTTTGATAAGGTTCCACATGGCAGACTGGTCACGAAGTTAAAAGCCCATGGGATCCAGGGCAAAGTGTCAAGTTGGATTCAAAACTGGCTCTGAGACAGGAAGCAGAGGGTAATGGTTGATGGGTGTGTTTGTGACTGGAAGGCTGTTTCCAGTGGGGTTCCGCAGGGCTCAGTACTAGGTCCCTTGCTTTTTGTGGTATATATCAATGATCTAGACTTGAATATAGGGGGTATGATTAAGAAGTGTGCAGATGATACTAAAATCGGCTGTGTGGTTGATACTGAAGAAGGAAGCTGTAGACTGCAGGAGGATATTAATAAATTGGTCAGGTGGGCAGAACAGTGGCAAATGGAATTCAATCCGGAGAAGTGTGAGGTAATGCATTTGGGGAGGGCTAACAAGGAAAGGGAATACACATTAAATGGTAGGACACTGAATAGTGTAGAGGAACAAAGGGACCTTGGAGCGCATGTCCACAGATCCCTGAAGGTAGCAGGCCAGGTAGATAAGGTGGTTAAGGAGGTATACGGAATGCTTGTATTTTATGCCACGGCTAATAAAGGCAAGAGCAGGGAGGTTATGCTTCAACTGTATAAAACACTAGTTAGGCCTCAGCTAGAGTACTGCGTGCAGTTCTGGTCACCACATTACAGGAAAGATGTGATTGCACTAGAGAGGGTACAGAGGAGATTTACAAGGATGTTGCTGGGAGTAGAGAATCTTAGCTATGAGGAAAGACTGGATAGGCTGGGTCTGTTTTCCTTGGAACAGATGAGGCTGAGGGGAGACCTTATTGAGGTGTATAAAATTATGTGGGGCATAGATAAAGTGGAAAGAAAGGACCTATTTCCCTTAGCAGAGGGGTCAAAAACCAGGTGGGAGGCTGTACATCAGCAGTTTCCAATTATAAATGTGTACATTGGAATTTATAATGGTAAGTTGACAGGAAGCGTGCAAACATATACAATTTTTAACATATGGATGAAAAACAAGGCGGCCCCAGCAGAAATCCCTGGGGCTCATCCATAACTCTCCAATCCAAAAAAATCCATTAATCCCCACTCATCGCTTTCTGTTGCCTAGCCACCTCTATGACCACATTCTCTGCAATACCACATGCCTTAATTTTTACACGACAACTTATTGAGTGCTTTCTGAAAAGAATTGGACATTTGGTTTAGTTGAACTTCTGGAGAATCAATTGGTGTCTAAACCTCCTGCACACTGCAATAATCACCCAAACTGTACAGCACTAACAGTAAATGGATATAACAGCAGAAAACGCTGCAAAAACTCAGCAGGCCAGGCAACATCCGTGGAGAGAGAAACAGAGTCAATGTTTCAGGTCGAAGACCCTTCGTCAGAACTGAGAAAAAAGCAGGAAATGAAACATTAAAAAGCAAGTTTGGGGGCTGGGTAATAGGGGAGGGGATGAAAGAACAAAAGGGAAGGTCTGAGAGGTGAAGAGACATTAAGAGATATTCAAGGCGAGACGAGATGGTAATAGGACAGGTAAAGACAGAAAGGATGGCTCTAGATGAAGTGTGAAATACGCTGGCAGAATGAATCTGTTCAATTTCCTGCTTTTTTCTCAGTTCGGACGAAGGGTTTTCGACCTGAAAACGTTAACTCTGTTTCTCTCTCCACTGATGTTGCCTGGCCTGCTGAGTTTTTCCAGCGTTTTCTGTTGTTATTTCGGATTTCCAGCATCCGCAGTATTTTGCTATCGTAACAGTAAATGGATGACTGTTCTAACTTTTAAATCGGCATTGGTAACTAGCATGCACTTGGTTCAATACTTTATCTCGGTTTGTCCGTAAATGATTACACCAACATTTCAGGTGCTTGCACCAGTAACAATGCCCGTACCTTGGTGATTTTCGGGAACTTGCTGGGGTCTATCGTCCTACTGCTCTTAGTCACCGGGACAGTGTTCCAAGCTTCTTCTGTGGGCCGTCCACCCCCTGCAAACATCACCAACAGTTACTGTTAAAACATGGACTACTTGGGTAATGTGATCACATCTGTTTAACATTGCTACTCTAATCGGTAAAGGAAGATGGATAAAAATTTATTCTTTTGGTCTTGGATCCAGGAGCCATTGTTCTTCTCGAACAAAGCAGCAGAAATCCTCGTTCAGATGGTTTTGGAATTAAACCACACAGATGTAAGTAATTCTTGCATTTTAACACATCATTTTAGAATTTACCCCACTGAATTAACTCCCCAACAACAAACAAAAAACTGTTGACTCCAAACAATTAAATTCTGACCTGTGTTTCAATATTTTGCACCTATTCTCCACAGACCAAGGTGGCCCTGTTGTAAGTGTAATTCAGGGGTGTGCAATTTAGCAGACAGATGTACAAAAGAAGCCAGTGGATCAGCTAAACTCCAAAAAGCACGAGTACACCAGTAAGCAACAGCGCGAGCTATCATTTCATTTAACAGTACAGGGTACAAGCTGTCCACCACACAACACAACTTAACGCAGTGAAACTGCTCCCTCTGACCATTTTGAGAACAGCAATAGCGGTCTCGAGGAACCATTTTCTTCTACCACCTGAACAGGCAGCCACCTATCCAAAGGGAAACAGAGGACTCTCGAGTGGATAGACTCGACTTGAGTAAAGCAAGATATGACACGAAAAGATGAGTCAATATACTTATTACCACTGATAGAATGAGAAGCTTTACAACTGCACGATTATATATGAAAATGATTACATCTGAAAGGGCTGCTCCAGAAGCAGTTGCTTCCTACCTGGTCTCCTCTTGTCTTGTTTGGACAAGAGTTGTTGATGAACCTTCAGCTGCTGTTGCTGCTCTTCAATCTGCGCTTCTTTATGAATCTGTTCAATGGTCTTTGGCCCCTGTTCGACCCGACGTGACACCCAGTTTTTCTGTGGATGAATGCAACACATTCAGTGTGTGTAGGAACCTAGGGACTGACATTATTTAACTATATATTTAGACAGTTCCATGTCATTCATTGATCGCAATTCTTCAGGTTGGATTTCAAACTATCTTTATAATCATCTCTTTTTCTGTGAAGCATAATCACCATGTGATAACACACACACCATCAAATTTGTTAAATGCTGCAACAGCCCAAAACTAAACAGCAAGTGCATTTGCAACACAACAAGCATAACTTTGAATATTCAGTCACTATCAGAGCGTTCTTTATTTTTCATAAATCGCCAGTCACCAACATGTATTTACTCTGTATCCACTTGTACCCAAGAGGGAAATGCTTGAAAGGAACACGGAGAAAAGATTCCCATTGCTCAACACATCCTCACCATGACAGACATACACATTAAACCAAAACAATTCCATTTATAGTCGGAGATCCAGAATCCATTGTTTCTTCCAGAGCCGAACTTCCAAATTCTACTTTTGGAATTGAAACACAGGGCGGCAGGGGCTCCTGCCACAGGAATTGAAACACAGGGCGGCAGGGGCTCCTGCCACAGGAATTGAAACACAGGGCGGCAGGGGCTCCTGCCACAGGAATTGAAACACAGGGCGGCAGGGGCTCCTGCCACAGGAATTGAAACACAGGGCGGCAGGGGCTCCTGCCACAGGAATTGAAACACAGGGCGGCAGGGGCTCCTGCCACAGGAATTGAAACACAGGGCAGCAGGGGCTCCTGCCACAGGAATTGAAACACAGGGCGGCAGGGGCTCCTGCCACAGGAATTGAAACACAGGGCGGCAGGGGCTCCTGCCACAGGAATTGAAACACAGGGCGGCAGGGGCTCCTGCCACAGGAATTGAAACACAGGGCGGCAGGGGCTCCTGCCACAGGGGCCGTTTTTAAACGGCTCACAATTACACAGTTTGGTTGATATGCTCCTGAAAGAGCTCTGCTGTTGCATGTTTCCTCACCAATCTGGGCATTTTGGAGGGGAAGGAAAGAGAGGAGGAATAACAATTCCTGTAAGTGCACAGACTTGCCTCTCATCAAGTAACTTGTTCTTTAGGAAGAAATGCATGCAGCCCCAGCTCAACAGCACTGATGCAGGAGTTAAAAACCTCGTCGTTTATTGGAGTTCATAGCATTGTAGAACATTTTAGATGTGGGCAATAAATGCTGGGCTTGCTAGCGATGCCCATGTTCCGAGAATGAATTAAAAAAAACAAAATTTCAACATGCTTCAGATGGGCAACACCCTTAATCATCACTAAATAACTGGAATTTAGTGCATCAGTAGGATACTTTTGTAATGTTCAATTAGAAATGTTTGACCAACTTAAGGTAGCAATATTGTACAGAAGGAATTTACCCCTTTTAAACAGCAAAGGCATTGAAAAAAAAAAATGTTTACATACCATTCTCACATCGATCACATCTTGGACCATAAAACGTATTCGAGATGATGTTTTTCTTTCTTTTACTATTTTTTCCATTTGATTGAAATATTGGTCCATGCGAGGCTGAAAGGAACAGTCACACTGTTAAAACTCAGTTTTTTATTGGACTTTGTGGAGCTTTTTCTTACACATTTATATAAATCATATAAAAGGTGTTGCAGTTTGCATTTATTCAAACAAAATTCGAGGACATTAGGAATGCAATGACAATGCAAGAGACTGACGGATATCATTTACAAAAAGAGAAAGCCAGTTATCACTGAGCTCCACAGTGCCCAGCGGTCCTTTCCACAGCAATCGTTTCAGGAATTCAATGAATCAAATAATTACACTAAAGGCAGCAACAACAAACCCCAGCATAACAGAGGTAGGCAGAGAAAGATATAATTCTTGCAGAATGTCTTACAGAACTGCCCAATATCAAGTCCTGTAACTTGTTAGTTACAGATCCAGATACAGACAAACTGTACTTACGTGGCGGCTATGGATAAAGAAAGACAGACTTGCATTTATATAGCGCCTTTCACGACCACTGGGCGTCTCAAAGCGCTTTACAGCTAATGAAATACTTTTGAAGTGGAGTCACTGTTGTAATGTAGGAAGCTATGTAGCACATTTAGGGCTTTTGCCACTTTTGAAAGCATCTGGTGGAGCAGTTCCTCTTTCAACCACTAGATGGCCCTATTAGCTACTACACAGCATCCTTAAACCACCATAAGCGTTTCAAATGATCAGTTAACAATTTTAAATGCCACTTTCTAAATCAATGACCTTTAAGTTGCAACAATTATTAAAATGCCAGAGTCTCTTTCCTCCCTGCGTTTTTAGTATAAATTGCTTCCAGGCACAAGAGAAGAATAATTGCGACCACAACAAAAGCTTCAACTTTAGAACTCCATTTAAGCACGGAAGCTACATTTATACATCAAAGTCTCATTGCCCTTCTAACCTTGGTGAGTAGGAATGGAGCATCAGTTTCATAATACAAATGGATGAATGAAGGACAAATTGGCATGCTGTCAGCACATTTCAGGGAGAGCAAATATCAGTACAGCATATGAAAACGTGAACAAGACAGACCCTTTCACTTATAAGCAGAGGTGCCCCCTCTATCCACCCACGCTCAATATATCCTGCAATGGATTTTCCCATCATAGAATGGTTACAGTATAGAAGGAGGCCATTCGGCCCATGCCATCTCTCTGCAAGAGCACCTCAGCTAGTCCCACTCCCCTGCCCTTTCCCCGTAGCCCTGCAAATGTTTTTCCTTCAGGTACTTGTCCAATTCCCCTTTGAAAGCCACGATTGAATCTGCATCCAACACCCTTTCAGGCAGTGAATTCCAGATCCTCACCACTCCGCTGTTGCAACTTAAGGGTCCAGCTCATATTCCCCCGCTCTTTCCCCATATCCCTGCAATTCTTTCTCCTTCAGGTATTTACCCAATTCCCCTTTGAAGGCTGCTATTGAATCTGTATCAGGCAGTGTATTCCAAATCCTCACCAGTCGTTGTGTAAATGTTCCCCTCATGTTGCCTCTGGTTCATCATACTCAGCTGAGGAAGGTGAAGAGTTGAAGAGTCCCCAAACATTGAAAATCAAGGATGTCAGAGTATCAATCCAATAACAAAATCTAAATACTCAACCCTGATCAATTCCATCCTGTAGATGACACTCTCAAGGTCGCAACAGACTAGACCCGTAGAGTGCCACACATTTGATTTTCTAGGTTGACACTAGCCCCTTTTTTCAAATTTCCCTAACTCATTTTGAGGCACCGATGTGGACCTGAAATCTAGTGTCTACATTTTGTAATCTAAGTTGGTCTTAAAGTCACATCCTGGTACCAAAACAGAAAAAATGTTGACCAATGTTGGTGGTCAGTCCGGAGGGTCTATGGAGAGAAAGGCAGCTTATTGGAAGACCAGTGCAGACCAAGCCTGTGTAAACAGAGGTCTATTCCAATGCCGAGACAGATTAAAAGCAAGTGTATTTAGCCCACCAACTAGGACATAGCCACATGGTTTAACATTGTCCATATTCATGAAACTGGGTTTGAAGTTAAGTGAATTGAGTTTTGTGAATTGGTCACTCTGTATGTTCACTTGCAGTCTGTAAAATAAAGCAGCTTTATGATTCATATCTGCCCTTGTCTCGCTGAAGTGTTTCAAGTCAGCCTACTGAAAGGTTGGAGAAGCACGGGAGAAAGATATGCTATTCAGTTCTGATCACAAGGGGGACACTATTATGTGCCGACGTTACACTACTGTAGGATTAGATATTGGGCAGCATGGGTGCACTCCTAAACAATGAGACGCAGGGACGAACCTGAAAGAATATCTAATGCAGACACAACATTTGTACAGGAGCCAAAAATCCCCCATTTCAAATGTGGTCGTACCATGAAATTATACAGCAACAAAAATATTCATCAGCACACATGAATGTGCATTAGGTGGCTTCCACAGTCAGTCATTGTGGGAACCCCTAAACGGTTATTTGATTCAAAGCTGTGCAAATGACCAACGTGCCCGCTAAGCTGCGCGGCCGCACAGTAATCTGCAAGGCACAGGCCGCTCAAGCTTTTCCACTGGAAATTTAAAAGGGACCATGCAGCGAAATAAACAGGCCGCGCAGAACAAAGTGCAGCTTTGAGGGAACATTGCAAGTGACTTGCCAAAATTGTATTCAGGAGGAAAGAAAAAGAATAGGAAATGAACAAATTAAGTACTTTTCAAATATAGTTACTGTTAATGTAGGGAAACGTGGCAGTCAATTTGCACACAGCAAGTTCTCACTACCAGCAATGAGGTAAATGTTGGTCAGGACACTGGCAAAACTCCCATGCTGTCCTTCGCATAGTGCTACTGCATCTTTTATATCTACCCAAGGGGGGGTAGACGGGTCATCAGTTTAACGTCTCACCCAAAAGACGGTAGCACTGACAATACAGCACTCCCCCAGTACTTCACTGAAGGATCAGGCTGGATTAGGTGCTCAAGTCTCTGGAAGGAGGCTTGAACCCACGACCGTCTGACTCAGAGCCAAGAGTGCTCCCAGAGCTATGGCAGACCCCTCGGGAAATAATGCCCATTCCTTCCACAGCAAAACCTCAATCTCTTCGAAGGATGCAGTTTTTTTGTAATGAAGATCGAGACTTGGAAGTACATAGTTGATGTAATTGTGTTCCCTTTGTGACACATTTCGCATAGGCAATACCAATTTATTTCACACCTGTCCACGCACCTTTAGAGCAACTCTGGGAGAACTTTTACATTATATATTGAGCACATCGGATTCTAAAATCTAGCAGCTGAAACAGTAGAAGGACACAGAAGTTGGTTTTGGGGGGGGGGGGGGGGGGGGGGGGGGGGGAGGGTAGAGAGAATGAAATTGCATGCGCCAGCAGTGCAGGTATGGGTTATATTTAAAAGCTTTCACCTCTGTGTTAAATCAAAGTAACCGTCTTAATCGATCCCAACATGTGGTTGAAATAGTTTCAAAAATGAGGATCACTGGGGCAGTCCATCAACTATATTGCAAGCACACTTAATTCTCAAACAGGAGATCAGAGTTGAAATCCCAACATTAAATCAACATTCACACCATTTTCCCCAGGGGTTGCATTTGCTCACACCAGGATCAAGCTATTATTTTTGTTTGGGGGGCGGGGCAGTGGAAGAAGATAACAGGGAAGAGAAGAAAGAGGACGACATTAAATATAGGGCACTGTCCTCTTGAACTGTTCAAGCACATATCCTGTATAGACCATTAACGGCATCAGAGATATTTTCAGCCTGGGCACGGTCAACTTAAGCTAGCTGTGATCGGGATCGGTTTTTTGCTGGGTGGGAGGATCAGCTGCAAAAATGTACAGATGTTACCCATCTCTCTGCCACCTGAAATTACTCAATACCTAGGTTTTACATCATAACCCACACAGTTCTATGTGCCCTCGATTGAAACACATCTTAAAAAACCTGCTTGAATCCCCCAGGGCATTGTTGTGTTACTGTTAGTACAATTATTAGAACACACCTAGGACCATAGCATTTTACAGTGCAGAAAGAGGCCACTGTGCCTGTGCAACCTCAAGAGCTATTCACTTGTTCCCATTTTCCTAAATTTTCTTTTTCAAAAGCAATTATTCTGCTTCGGCATTCCATGCCCCCATGCCCCACTCCAAAGACTTCAGTCCATAATCTCGGCTGACATCCGAGTGCAGTACTGAGGAAGTCTTTTGGATAGGACGTTTAACAGAGGCCCCATCTGCACTCTTGGGTGGATGTAAAAGATCCTATGATACTATTCAAAAAAGAGCTGGGGAGTTCTCGCCAGTATCCTGGCCAACATTCACCCCTCAAAACAGATTACAGGAAACTTTCGTTTAACCGGAGGTTAAAAGTCCGGAAAGCTCTATCTACCGGCACAATTCAGGAGCCGTTTTCTATTAGTTTTTTTTTACTTCTCGTTGCTTTTTTTTCCCCCCAGTCAGGCTCTGCAGGTCTGTAGCTGAGCAACAGCTAGAGATGCTTGCAGCTGCAGCCGACTGTTTTGAAGCCAACAGGGTTTGTTGATTCACACGGAGCTGAAAAGCTCTATGTTTTAACACTGCAGCTGGTTTCTACGGCAGTTTTGATCTAACGGCACCAGCTCGGTCCCGTCAGTGCTGGATACCAGAAAGTTTCCTGTACTGATCACTTACATTATTGCTGTTAGTGGGAGCTTGCTGTGTGCAAATTGGCTGCCATATTTCCTACAGTCCAAAGATGTGCGGGTTAGGTTGATTGGCTATGATAAAAATTGACCCTTAGTGTTAGGGGGATTAAATACGTGGGGTTACGGTGATCGGGTGGGATATGTGTCGGTGCAGGCTCGATGGGCCGAAATGGCCTCTATCTGCACTGTGGGGTTTCTGTGATTCTGTGATCTGTGAGTACAACAGTGACTACACTTCAAAAGTACTTCATTGGCTGTAAAGCACTTTGGGATGTCCTGGGGTAGTGACAGGCGCTATATAAATGCAAGTTCTTTCTTTCTAACAAACCTCAGTTTCTGTAATCTCTTCCTACAATTAAAGCTTCTTATCCCTGGTACTACCTTAGGGAATCTCCTCCATACCCTCTCCAGGTTCTTGACATGCTTCCAAAGTAGGGTACTCCAAACTGGACACAATATTCTAACTGCAGCTGAACCAATGTTGGACAAGCGTGCTGAGTAAGCAAGTAGTTTACAGCATACTCAGTCTGGCTATTTGCATCATTTGGCCCAAGTACGCATGAATGATGTGCATCCTGAAGCAGTTTATTAGTGAATTCTGAAAGATTTCTGAATTCAAAACCAAAATGAAACATGGCCTTCATTCCCTGCACCCACAGTTTCTTCTCTCATGACTCATGCAGCCCTTTAAACACCTCACCCAAGTATCTATTTCACCATCCCCCCGCCCCCCCCCCAATCCTAGACAGTGATCAGGTGTAGGGGCCCTGGCCAATTCTTCCCCCCTTCCAAATTCAGAGGATGCTGAACCCAACTTCTCTGATCCTTGCACTGCCCAGCCGATGAGCAACGAACGCAGCATAATGTTCTTCATTTTAACACGATGTTCTGATTTGTGCTTTCTACCAACACGTGACTTCAGAGCAAAATCATTCTCGCAGATAGCTGGGTTCCAGTCTTCAGTTTGAAATTAGTTCAACTTCTGTCTTAACTCTAAAATTTGGAAGTACGCTTAAAAAAAGTTCAGCTTAATCCAACGAATCACATAAGGATTTGGTATCCTGCTCCCCAGTGCAGTTATCTACTCCATAGAATCATTGATAATCCAAAAAGTAGAAACAGTGCAATCTAGAACACTTTCAACAAGGCAGAAAATGAGATATAATTGTGCTTTGCAAAAACAAAACTGTCTGGATGTGGTTTCAAATGCAAGATACATTTCATGTAACAGCATTTAGATATCCAATTAAGTTGTGCAAGCAGAAACAAACATCAGAGACATGATAACCTGTCCACAACACAGTCGAGTTAATTCTACCCGTCCAAGAGGACAAAGTAGGAGAGAAAACTGCTCATGTGTAAAGAAACTTTTACTTCTGGATGGCTGGAGATGGTTACTGTCCGACCCAGAAGATATGTGACAGAAACAGAAACATTAAAAAAAGTTTTAAATCCTAAATTGTTTTGAGCTCTGCATGTTAAACTTCAAATTGAACCAGCTAGAATATGTTGTGAAATGTTTTTGCATTGATTGATGAAAATGAGAACTTGGAACTTTTTCAGTGTTTGTGTCTAGCGCTAAATTCAAACCCTGTGCGTGATCAACATGATATTTCTCCGTGTCGGGACAAAGCACAATGGCCTTGCGCTTTACTGACAAGAATCCGTTATTTTTTTAAACCAGCATAGCATTAATGAAAAAGTTTAGTTAACAAGAAAAAGGATTTCTCTCTCTCCACAGATGTTGCCTGGCCTGCTGAGTTTTGCTAGCGTTTTCTGTTGTTATTTAAGAAAAAGGATATCCCAGTCTTAACTAATCCAAATTACATTCCACATACAGTGGAATTAGGGACACCTTAGGAACTGGCATCAGCTGTCCTTGTTTTCAAAATGATCACTATGTACTGTAAAATGTTTTCCCAATAATCTTGAAGAATCAGCTGAGATTATGATTGGCACCTAATCAGCTGCAACAATGCTAAGAATTCCCCTCCCACACACCAACGCTCAAGCTCTGTTCACTTAACAGGTTTGCTGTCTAAATTCCCGTTTCATTTCAAACCGCTCTCACTCAGAGCAGAGTGCAGCTTCAGTGATGAACGGTGTTTCTCAGTTCTACTTGCCAGCAGTAGGGCAGTCACAGGACTGAAAAAAGGGGCAGTGTGAGGGCAGGTTGTGCCGGTATGCTGAAGCCTCCAAAGGCTTAGAATGGATCGAGAACATTTGGGAGGAAAAGCACAACAAGTCACACGTGAGTGAAACTGCAGGTTTCTGGTTGAGCAGCGAGTCTGCAGGAAGACTGACTGATAGCTGGGACTCTCAGGCATGTCCATCACTCTATAGAACAGCAGAGAGACAGAGACACCCAGGATAGCCATCCACCAGCACTCCCCAAAGCCAAAGCTCCTCAAAGAAGCAGGTCCACCACCAGAAGCCGAGGGAAAGAAGAGGTTGGCAGGGTCAAGGGGAGAGGAGCTGCCAGCAGCTGCTGGAAGAGTGTACAGATGTGTCGCTGGGGCAGGAAAGGACGGCCCATGTCACTGTGCCTTGATTAGAGAGTCTGGTGGGGGTCAGTGCGAGGCAGTAGCGGGTTTTGCGAAATAACGGCTTTTGTCGAATGGGGATCTCTTTAGCCAGCATCCACAGCGGCGGAGAAACCGCTCTATCCCTGCGACAGAGCCACGTAAGTATTCAATCCCAGAGATGACTATGGACGCTAGGTAAAGAGCTCCTCATTCCACAAAAGCCGTTTCTTTCACAAAACCCGCTGCCACCTCATGCTGATCGGTTTGTTTTAAGTTGTAAAAAGGCTTGGCACATTGAAGGCTAAAGTAATTGGAGAGTGTCGGTGGTTTCAGAGTGCCTCTTGTATATTTTATCATGCAAGTTATTTGGGTCTCTTTTTTGCAGGTGCCCAATTTTTGGGAGTGCCCGTTTATACAGGTTTCACTGTAGATGATAAACACGGTGTGACATTTTTCGGACACTTCTGTCCTTATCCAAAATTATTCCAGTTCTCATAACTTACATCACTTTCATGGGCAATCCCAACTCCCGAGGAAAACTTCCAGTACCGTGCCAGGGAAACTTGGCTGCTAATTATTTTTAGCTACTGGATTTATCCTATGCCTCCATAAGATCTCTTTCCAGTTTTTGAAAGCGATGGAGCACCACATCAGATCTTGTTTGAAGTTTAAAATGTCAACCAAATTTAATTTACAAAAGGTGAACAAGCACACAAGTAACTGTTCCAAAATAGTTATATATTCCAGCTCCTCGAGTGAACAAAGTTACAAATATACAATCCTACAAATTAAGCTAACCCTTTGTAAGTAACTTTTAAATAATTTTCTGAGAATTTCATATCTTACTGCATACTCTATTGGGAACATAATTAATCTAAATAGTTTCTTTGAAATTCAAACCAACTTTTCTCTTTAAGGAGATTCAAATTGATTGGTTTCCTTCTCAGATTTTTAAAACTTACTCCTTTAATCTAAACAAAAAAGCTGCCAAGATTTTCAATATCCCACCACTTAAATTTAAAAAGGAACTCTCTGCCAGATACAAATGGAACCAACCATATAGCATTGCACCAGTTTGAGTTACTTCTCTCTCTAGCCCGTAACTGATGAAACTTGCAAGTGTTTTGGGAAAGGCTTGGCACAAGATTCTGGCTTAGCTGGCTCTTAAACTCCTTACACATTATGACTGGATTTGAAGCAAGAGTCTCCAAACCAACCTAGACAAAAATACTTCATACATCCAGTTAAAATGTAGATTGATGCACAACACAGAAAGGAGAAACATGCTGACGTTTAGCATTGTTTTATCTATTTTTCGACGAATAACCTGCTAGTTTCCCAACATAAGAAGTAGGGATCAACTTTTAGATAGATTTGGATTTATAAGCGTTCAAAATTTGGATCTCCCAAACCTGAAGTGTGAATTTACCAAGACCTATGAATAAGCAGGAAAAACTTCCCTGCATGGAGTGTGTGTGAGCGTGACTGGCCAGCCATATGCGATGGTCGCTTTAACGACCAAAAGCTTCCTGAACTGCAATGTTTTTACTGCCGAAATAATACACCAGCTAATATTTACTGCACTTCGATCATTCATAGAAACATAGAGATAGGAACAGGAGTAGGCCATTCGGCCCTTCGAGCCTGCTCCGCCATTCAATGAGATCATGGCTGATCTTCGTCTGAGATCATAGCTGATCTTACCAGTTCAGTACCCCGTCCCCGCCTTTTCTCCGTAACCCTTAATCCCCTTAGCCTTCAGAAATATATCCAATTCTATCTTGAAAATATTTATTGAATTAGCCTTCACAGCCCTCTGTGGCAGGGAATTCCACAGGCTCACCACTCTTTGAGTGAAGAAATTCTTCCTCATCTCTGTTTTAAATGATTTGCCCGCTATTTTTAGACTGTGGCCCCTGGTTCTGTGCTCCCCGGCCATTGGAAACATTCTCTCTGAATTCAGCCTGTCCAGGCCTGCCATAATTTTATATGTTTCGATGAGATCCCCTCTCAATCTTCTAAACTCCAGTGAGTACAAGCCCAAACTATTTAATCTCTCTTCGTAGGTCATTCCCGCCATTCCAGGTATCAGCCTGGTGAATCGCCGTTGCACTCTTTCCATGGCAAGAACATCCTTCCGCAGATGGGGCGACCAAAACTGTACACAATACTCCAGATGCGGTCTCACCAGCACCTTGTACAGCTGTAGTAAGGTATCCCTATTCCTATACTCGAACCCCCTTGATATGAAGGCCAACATACCATTTGCCTTCTTGATCGCCTGTTGCACCTGCATGCTCTCCTTCAGTGACTGGTGCACAAGAACACCCAGGTCCCTCTGCACTTCCCCATCTCCCAATCTATTGCCATTTAGATAATAATCTACCCTCCTGTTTTTACCCCCAAAGTGGATAACCTCGCATTTATCCACATTATAGTGCATCTGCCACGTATCCGCCCATTCCCCCAACCTGTCCAAATCGCACTGTAGCCTCCTGACATCCTCATCAGAGCCCACCCCTCCTCCTAGTTTAGTGTCGTCAGCGAATTTGGAAATATTGCATCCAATTCCCTGATCCAGATCATTTATATATATTGTGAACAGCTGGGGTCCCAGGACAGATCCTTGCGGCACCCCGCTGGTCACTGCCTGCCACTCCGAAAACGAGCCGTTTATTCCAACTCTCTGTTTTCTATCCGCCAGCCAGTTCTCTATCCACGTTAATACTTTGCCCCCAATCCCATGAGCCTTAATTTTGCATGATAATCTTTTGTGTGGAACCTTATCGAAGGCTTTCTGGAAGTCAAGGTACACCACATCCACTGGCTCTCCCCCATCTATTTTACCAGTTACTTCCTCAAAAAATTCCAGCAGATTAGTCAAACACGATTTACCCTTTGTAAATCCATGTTGACTCTGTCCGATCCTTTCCCCATTTGTCAAGTGCTCCGCTATTTTATCCTTAATAATGGACTCTAGCATTTTGCCCACAACCGATGTAAGGCTTACTGGTCTATAATTCCCTGCTTTCTCTCTACCCCCCTTTTTAAATATTGGGGTAACATTAGCTACCCTCCAATCCACGGGTACTGTTCCCGAGTCAATGGAGTTCCGGAAGATGATCCTTAGAGCATCTGCTATCTCCAGGGCCACCTCCTTAAGTACCCTAGGATGTAGTTTATCAGGCCCCGGGGATTTGTCGGCCTTCAGTTCCCTCAACTTACCCAACACCATATCCCTAGAGATACTAATTTCTGTCAGCTCCTCCCTCTCATTAGTCCCTATGTTTGCCGATATTCCTGGGAGGTTATTTGTGTCCTCCTTTGTGAATACAGAACCAAAGTATGAGTTTAATTGGTCTGCCATTTCCTTATTCTCCATTATATATTCTCCCGAATCGGACTGCAAGGGACCGACTTGGGATTTTACCAGTCTTTTCCTCCTGATATACCGATAAAAGCTTTTGCAGTCTGTCTTTATGTTTGCTGCAAGTTTACTTTCGTATTCTATTTTCCCCTTCCTGATTAATCCCTTTGTCCTCTTTTGCTGTATCTTGTACTGCCCCCAATCTTCCGGTCTGGTGCTTTTTTTTGCCAGTTGATATGCCCTTTTTTTTGATTTTATGCTGTCCCTAATTTCCCTCGTTATCCACGGTTGAGTCACCTTTTTAGGTTTATTTTTATGCCAAACCGGTATAAACATGTTCTGGAATTCTTCCATTCTATCTTTGAATGCTTGCCATTGTCTCTCCACTGTCAATCCCCCCAGAAACACCACCCAATCAATCTTACCCAATTCCCGTCTCATACCCTCGTAATTCCCTTTATTTAAGTTCTGGACCTTAGTCTCTGATTCAATTTCCTCACTCTCCATCTCGACTGAGAGCTCGATCATATTATGATCGCTCTGACCCAAGGGGCCTCGTACAAGAAGATTGCTGATAAGTCCCTTCTCATTGCACAATACCCAGTCTAAAATGGCCTGATCTCGAGTCGGCTCCTCGACATATTGGTCCAGATAACCGTCCCGAAAACATTCCAGGAATTCCTCCTCCTCAGAATTTTTACTAATTTGGGTAGTCCAATCAATATGTAAATTAAAGTCACCCATGATGACAGCTGTGCTCTTATCGCACGCTTCTCTAATTTCCCTTTTTATGCCTTCCCTCACCTCCATATTACTATTTGGAGGCCTATATATCACACCCACTAACGTTTTCCTCCCCTTGCTATTTCTCATTTCTACCCATACAGATTCCGTTTCATCCGAGTTAATATCCTTCCTTTCCATTGCATTAATCCCCTCCTTTACCAGCAATGCTACCCCACCTCCCCTACCTTTTTGCCGATCCTTCCTAAATATTGTATATCCCTGGATGTTAAGTTCCCAGCCTTGCCCACCCTGCAGCCACGTTTCTGTAATCCCAATCAAATCATACTTGTTTACCTCTATTTCCACAACTAATTCATCCACCTTGTTCCTAATGCTTCTAGCATTAAGATACAAAGCCTTCAGGCTTGCTTTTTTCACACTCTCATTATGAATTAGTTTGGCCCTTTGTGTTTCTCTCCTTTGCTTATTGCTTCTCACCTTTCTACCATCTATTTCTGACTTCATATGACTTCCCTCTTTTCCACTACCTAGGTTCCCATCCCCCTGCCAAATTAGTTTAAATCCTCCCGAACCGCCCTAGAAAATATTACCCCGAGGACATCGGCTCCCTCACAGTTCAGGTGTAGACCGTCCCCTTGGTACAGGTCACTCCTCCCCAAGAACTGGTTCCAATGCCTCGAGAATTTAAATCCCTCTCCCTTGCACCACTGCTCAAGCCACGTATTTAGCTTATCTATCTTACTCTCTCTAAACTTATTAGCTCGTGGCACTGGTAGCAATCCAGAGATTACTACCTTTGAGGTCCTACTTTTCAATTTAGCTCCTAACTCCCTAAATTCAGCTTGTAGGACCTCCTCCCTCTTTTTACCTACATCGTTGGTACCTACATGTACCACGACAACTGGCTGATCCCCCTCCCCCTTCAGAATGCTCTGCACCCGCTCCGAGACATCCTTGACCCGTGCACCAGGGAGGCAACATACCATCTTGGAGTCTCGGTCTCGGCCACAGAAACTCCTATCTATCCCCCTTACAATTGAATCCCCTATCACTATAGCCCTATCCCTCTTTTTCCCGCCCTTCTGTGCAGCAGAGCCAGTCATGGTGCCCTGAACCTGGCTGCTGGTGCCTTCCCCTGATAAGTCATCTCCCCCAACAGTACCCAAAACGGTAAACCTGTTTTGGAGGGAGATGACCGCAGGTGACTCCTGCACTACCTTCCTGCCTTTACCCTGCCTTTTGGTCACCCATTTACTGTCTGAGCTAGCCTTTACCTGCGGTGTGACCAACTCACTGAATGTGCTATCCACAACATCCTCAGCATCGCGTATGCTTCTGTAAATTACACAGCAGTTCCGTTTATTATAGCAATTTTAGGTACATAATTTCTGCCCGTTGCTTTATCTTTACAATGGATTAAGGCGGACATTTTCCAGTTCCCTTTCTTGCTGACGTTAGTTTGGGCAGAGTGTATATGACATCACCGAGAATTCTTAGAGAAGTAGCCAGTTAAGCAAAATAAATTGAACGACGCCAGGAGCGAACACTTGTGTTTGGATGTCACTCAGTCAGCTCCAATTGCTAAATGCCATCGCCTTCTTGCTTTGTAAATGATAATCTCAGCACATGCACCTATCTGTAGGAGGGAAAAAAAAATTCCTGTCTCCAATTTCTGAAGTTACATCAGCTAAAGAAGCAATTGAAAGTTTCACAATCCAAACACTTTTCTGCACGTCTAGGAACTGTAATTAGACAAAAAGAAAATGTTTTTCTTGGTAAACCTAGCCTATGGGATCCCCGATTTTAAACCTAGCCTATGGGATCGAGGATTCCTCCCATGTAGGTTATCTATAGTGAGTATCCCCGATTTTAAACCTAGCCTATGGGATCGAGGATTCCTCCCATGTAGGTTATCTATAGTGAGTATCCCCGATTTTAAACCTAGCCTATGGGATCGAGGATTCCTCCCATGTAGGTTATCTATAGTGAGTATCCCCGATTTTAAACCTAGCCTATGGGATCGAGGATTCCTCCCATGTAGGTTATTTATAGTGAGTATCCCCGATTTTAAATCGCTCCACCATTGGCATCCGTGCCTTCAGCTGCCTAGGCCCCAAGCTCTGGAATTCCCTCCTTAAACCTCTCTTTCCTCCTTTAAGACGCTCCATAAAACCTACCTCTTTGACCATCTGCCCTAATATCTATGTGGCTCGTTGTAAAGTTTTGTTTGATAACGCTCCTGTGAAGCTCCATAGGACGATTTACTATGTTAAAGGCGCTATATAAATACAAGTTGTTGTTGAGGAAGCACAGCGGTTTCTGCCCAAAATAAAAGGAGCACTTCAGACGCTATAATCTGCAACTTTAAAATGGACTTCAATGCAAACTGCTAATGGTTATTCCATCCATTTATAATTAGGGACACTGATTTATGGCGAAAGCAGTCAAATTCTGTTTTTATTACTAAAATACTTTCCGTTTTTCACTAAAAACTATGAACGCATGGCCTTGTTTGCAACTTTCAATCCCGTTGCCAATCAGATATGCATCTGGCATATTTTTGAAGCTGTATATGGGATATGATCAAGATTACATCTCATTTTTTGTTGCAGTGCCAACTCAATCCACCCCACCAGTTCAGGCTGAAACCAAGTCTGACCCACCCATGCGAGGTGAATTACACCGGCTGAACAAAATCAAAATTAGGACACTAGGCAGTCCCATGAATATTGCTGATGTCTTATGCAACAATCATTCTCAAACTGGACATCTGATTGGCTAGCTAGTGGTCAAGGTAGAAACCACATCAAAACTCTTGAATAAAATGACTGCTGTGCCAAGTTGTCAGCCAGTATTTCAGCCAGTATAAATGTACGTATCTTTATCACAGATGACCAGCAGCAAAAAAAATGCACGTCTCACAAGCAACACTTTGAACGCATAGCAATAAAGTTGTCTAAGGTAGTCGTTAAGGAGGCCGAAAACAAGTCCAATTGCCGACAATGAAGAAGCTTTCATTGCTCATATTGTTAAAATTGATCTGATTCAACAAGTGTTCTGCAACAGCCTTCAACTTCTGCATTTTTTCCATTTAGCTTTGAAGATGATTGAAAACTACAAATTTTCTGAGAACATTTTTACTGCGTATCTGAAGAAAATCACATTACTTAGTAAAGGCGGCATTAGACAGCCTGCATTGTGGTGTTTCCGCAACTCTGATGCAGAAAGTGAAAGAATTTTTAAATATTTTTTAAATCAATTGAAAATAACTCTGTACCTGTCTACTAAGAGGCAAGACTTTCTTGCATGTATTAAACTGTTTAAAAAAAAGCCAAAGTTGACCTCGAAATCCAAAAGATGATATTGCACACAACACAAACTTAGTGTTTTTAGTTTCACTATGAATTCCCTACAACACGAGTGCTGTAAACTAGCTGTAAATTGGTTCAGTACAAGTGAAGGACTTGCTGACAGTTATTAAGTCAACTGTCCCCGTCACCACACAGCATTTTGAGGGCTGTTGTCACACGTGGACAAAGCAAGGTCATCTCACACACACACACACTAAATTACATTAAACTAACTGACCCAACCAATTCATCACAACACTGCCCAGGTTACATTAAACTCACTAAAATATACCATTTGTAAAAATTTTTTTGCAAATAAACTATGGCAGACCAGCAAAGTTCAGCCATTCTGCAGGCTGGAGGTTGTATGCAGTATTAGGGCAGCTTGGTAGCAAAGTAACACCAGTCGATTATCATCCTGGAGAGCAAAGATAACCCTGGCTTCTATTCTCCATTACCAGTGGCGAGAATGTGGAACTCGCTACCACAGGGAGCGGCTGAAGCGAATAGTATAATTGCATTTAAGGGGAGGCTAGATAAGAATATGAGGGAGAAGGGAATAGAGGATTATGCTGATAAGAGTTAGATGAGGAAAGACAGGAAGGGGCTCGAGTGGACATAATCGCTGGCATGGACTGGTTGGGCCGAATGGCTTGTTTCTGTGCCGGATATCCTATGTTACCAACCGTCTCCATAAACCCCTATGTCCCTTCCAACTTCATCTCCAACAAGTGCACGGAGCTCATTGACATCTTTGTCACCAAGATTGCGATCATCTGTTCAGCTGCCTCTGTAGCTCCTTGCACCTGCTCATTGAGGGAAACCTCTCCCCAGGTTCCCCCACCTCCCGCCCCAGCCCTGAAACCATGTCTTTAGCTTCTTGCACATCCAGCCCCACGTTACAACTTACTTCTCCAAGGATTCAAACGGGATGATGTCAAATGCTAAAGCAAATCATAGAATCACACAGCACAGAGGAGGCCATTCTGCCGCACATGCCTGTGCCAGCTCTTTGAAAAAGCTGTGCAATTAGTCCCACTCCTTTGCTCTTTTCCCATAGTCCCACAAACTTTCCTTTTCAAGTATTTATCCAATTCCCTTTTGAAAGTTACTATTGAATCTGCTTCCACCGACCTTTCAGGCACCACATTCCAGGTCATAACTTTGTGTAAAAAATGTTTTCCTCACGTTGCCTCTGGCTCTTTTGCCATTTACCTTAAATCTGTGTCGTCTGGTTATCAACTCCTCTGCCCGTGGAAACAATGTCTCCTTATTTACTCTATCAAAACTGTTAAGGATTTTGAACACCTCTATCAAATCGCCCCATCACCATCTCTGCTCTAAGAACCACCACCCCAGCTACTCTAGTCTCGCCACATAACTGAAGTCCCGCATCACTGGTTCCATTCTCGTAAATCTCTCCACACTCTCCAAAGCTTGACATCCTCCCTAAGTGAGGTTCATAGAATTGGACACAATACTCCAGCTGAGGCCTAACCAGCATTTTATAAAGGTTATTCATAACTTCCTAGCTTTTGTACTCTCAAAGTTCCCCTTCAAGGCACACACCACCCTGACTTGGAAATATATTGCTGTTCCTTCATCGTCACCAGGTCAAAATCCTGGAACTCCCAACCTAACAGCACTGTGGGAGTACCTTCACCATATGGACTGCAGCGGTTCAAGAAAGAGGCTCACCACCACCTTCTCAAAGGCAATTAGGAATGGCCAATAAATACTGGTCTTGACAGCGTCACCCACGTGAATGAATACATTTTTTAAAAGCCTTCTTTAACTTGTCCGGTTACCTTCTAAGATTTATGTACATACACCCCCAGGTTCACATGTTCCTGCACCCCCCTTTAAAATTGTACCATTTAGTTTATATTGTCTCATTTTTCCTACCAAAATGAATCACTTCACACTTTTCTGTGTTGAATTTAATCTGCCAATTGTCGGTCCATTTCACCAGTGTATGACCTCCTGAAATTTGTTACTATCCTCCTCAGTGTTTACTGTATTTGAATTTTGTGTTAGCTGCAAACTTTAAAATTATGCCCTGTTTACCCAAGTTCAGGTCATTAATATATATCAAAATGTGCAGTGGTCCCAATACCGACCCGAGGGACACCACTGTATACCTCCCTCCAGTCTGAAAAACAACCAACCATTCACCAATACTCTCTGCTTTCTGTCCCTTAAGTCAATTTTGTATCCACATAACCACTGCCCCTTTAATCCAGCAGGCTTAAATTTTGCTAGCAAGTCTATTATCTGGTACTTTATCAAATGTATTTTGAAAGCCCAGAAACACAACATCAACTGCACTACCCTCATCCTTAACCTTTCTGCAACAGTGTTAAACGTCCCATCAACTTGAAATGAACCCGGACATTTAATTCCTCTCCATTCCCCGGGCAAATAATAGATTTTTTAAAACAGTACATACCTAATTTCTATTTCAATCCAATTGATGCTCATTGGTGGCCACATTTTGAACAAAATGGACAAGCAAGGTAAAGAATTGCAATTTACATATACATGTCTCCTCGATATCGGTCTGGTGTGCATCTTCATCACCTACAAGCCTGTCAAGCATGGCCGACCTGGTATTGGTGCCACCCACTCCTCCAGGTTCATTCCTCCAAAGTAAAACGTTCATGATGGAAATGTGTAAATAAAACTCATTCCACTACAAAAAAAAGCTGGCGCTATTTTCTTCAGGTGAACCTTACTTTAATCTTCTGTATACCGCAACCATTAGGAAGTCAACAACATAATCCATCACAGAATTTACAACTGCAGCGACAGCAAGAACATTCACAAAACAGCATTAATCTGTGCAGCACTTCAGTGATTAATAGCACCTTGATTAGAATCAAAGTATCTGATCTCAGCACAGAATGCACTCCAAACCACCAAAGTGAAAACTGATCATGACTTCAAACAGTTTAAATTGAATTGCAATTTTACAGATCAAGAGGATTTAAGATTTTGAACACGATAAGTGCAGATGAGAAGCTGAGCTAACCTGATACTATCGAAATCCTCGCCAAGCAGAAGTCTACAGCAGAAAATCTCGGCAGATTATGCTGCCTTCACACTGATTAAGCTGGATGCACATGGATTAGTAATTATCTACTTTTACTTTTTCTTCGGTGCCTAACAATACGGCAGATAGTGAGAGATAATTTCCGATTTTGTTCAGTGGTGTTGGCCCAGAAATTCGGGTCTCCACGGGCGAGTACGCGCTGGGGTACTCACCCGTAAGCCCAATGAAAGTGCCAGTTTCGTGCATGCACTGCGCATGCGCGGGAAACCGGCACTTCCGTTCCCCTGAAAGAAGGCGTTCAGAGGTGGAACGTATGCGCAGGAGAGGCAGCGCGTGCGCATCGAACTTACGTTTTTTTTTTGCAGGTTTTCCCGGGAGGGTAAGTCTCCAGAAGTTAGACATGTAAAAAACAGTCGCAAGGCCTGCTTTTTACAAGGTAAGTGGTGAATTAATTAAAATTAAAACATTTTTTCCACAGGTTTATTATTTTTAAATACTTTAAAGAAAGGTAAGTTTATTATAGCCCTGTTAGAAAATGTAATTATTTTTTCCAAAAATTTAAATTATTGTTTAAAAGCTATTTCATGTAATTTATAGTTTATTTTAAAAATGTGATTTAAAAAAAAAATTATTTGAAGATTTAGTGATGTTTTGGGGCTTATAGTATTTATAGGTTTGACAGCTCTTCCTGTCAAACTTATGAATGAAGCATTCCCTGCTACCATTGGCTCTCCATGGCCCACGTGATCCATGGGGACGCATCGAACTAACTGCGCCCCCGGGATACGCAAGCACTGCGCGCCGGCAGTTGGAGGAGGCCCAGGATCGGAATTCCACGGGGCCCACAGCTCAACAGCCGGCGCGCTAGGTAAGTGCAGGTCGGGGGCTTGCACCCGCAGGAAGCCCCCGACCCGAATTTCTGGGCCATTATATGTTAAAAGTAAAACACGCTACCCATTTCTTTTTAAAAACAAAAATTGTACTGATATACCTGATCCAACTGGAGCATAATCACTGGTCTGATACGCAGTCAGCAGCTAATCAGCACAAATGTTATAATTGAGAAATTTGAGATATATTAGAAAGCTCAGAGTGGCATAGTGCACGTGGTAGGCCGCAGTTGGTGCTGCCAATCCAAGTTCTTGATTTCAGCAGCTCGGCTACTGTGGGGAAATGTAGAGTGGGGCAGGGGGATTGAGTCATCCCAGGCCGCTCGGTGGAGGAGTTCACAAAGGCAAAGGCCTGAAACCACGCTGCTTGCTGCCACGTCCTTACCCAAGAAAGGGGAAAAGAACATCTTGCTCCAAGAGATCATAAAGAACCATGAAACCTCCAGTGGCATTGTTGGAGCATGGCCTCCGAGGGTTCCATGGTGCTGCTGCAGATAAATGCCACAATGCCGTGCCTTACCGCAACCAACAAACTTACTGAAGCAACATAGCACCATGTCTGACTCAAGGTAAAAATATGACTCTCTCTACTAATACTGGAAAGTACAGGCCTTACAGATATGCTTGTAATATTATCTACCCACCACTCAGAAAACTTGGTCAAGATGCAAACATCACTTTCTGACCTCAGTACAAAAGTCAGCCCCCTTCAGCGACATAAAAAAACCTCATTGGAAGTAAAACCATTAGCTCAAATTTTTATTTAACAGCTTAGACTGCACAAGATGCTCACTTTTTAAAACATTTTCCTGAAGTTTTTATCTCACCATTATTTGTAAATTTTCTGCATGTGACATAGCTTCCTTTGGGTACTGCAGTTTTGCTGGAACAGGATGAAAACTACAACACGCCCACACATAGAATTTGTCAAAAGAAGCTGGAAATCTTCAACAGCCAAGACTTTTTACTTATTTGAAAGCTTAATCAATATAAGCCATGATAGAAAGAAATGAGCTTCAAATTTAGAAGGAACAATTAAAGTGTTGTTCCTTTTGCAAAGCTAACTCTGTCCAAAGGTGCAGACTGACAAGGCTAAAGTTACTGATTCTTTAATAACCAGTAAAATATATCTCAATTGTAAAAAAGTGAACTCTGAATAGGAATTAATTAGACTTCCAAGTACTAAGGATTTCAACACAAAGAATAGAATCCAACATCTGATGAAAGGAAGCTACTTCTTCACGGAGTTAAACTTTAAATGCTGATCTGATTAGATACTAAATCAGTGTTTGTGTTCACATATAAGCTCATATATAGGATTCCTGGTGTCCTGGTTTCGAAAAGGACTTTACATAGTCACACATTCCACGTAGAGAATATTCGGATTGAATTTATTTTGTAGTCTGTGCCACAGGCAATCCTGTAGATTACAGATGGATAGACAAGAGTCATAAAAATAGTTCTACAGCACAGAGAGTTAACAATGGAGAATAAAATTGAATACCTTTTACCCAAGGCGAGAATAAATTTTGCATTTGTGCAGTTTTTAATGGGTGAAATATTGCTGGTTGCTCTGTATCTGGTTAAAATTAATATTTCTTTTTAGTGTGAGGTGATTTTCATGCCAGAAATAAAATAGGACGCTGGACCCATGGGAATTCAACACCCTACTGATTCAAAAGTTTAGACAGACTGCAGCAAGACTTCAAACCTACCTCCATTCAAACAGTGCAATCAGCTTTTAAATCATTCTGTTTCTAAAGGCTGGAGTTTCTCTCTTCCTGTAGTCTTAAGATTTTGATCACAAGTTCCAGCATCCATTGCCCAAAAGTCTTACCAATTTAACTAATTCAACTAACTGCAGATCTTTACATATTTGGCTTCTTTAGGAGCAGAATTTTGAACAGATGGACTGAAATCCGCCACCCCCCACCACCAAAGTCTCTCTGATACATAAATCATAGAAAGTTACAGCACGGAAGGCGGCCATTTCGGCCCATCGTGTCCGCGCCGGCCAACAAAGAGCTATCCAGCCTAATCCCACTTCCCAGCTCTTGGTCCGTAGCCCTGCAGGTTACAGCATCCCAAGTGCACATCCAAGTACTTTTTAAATGTGGTTAGGGTTCCTGCCTCTACCACCCTTTCAGGCAGTGAGTTCCAGACCCCCACAACCCTCTGGGTGAAGAAATTTCCCCTCAAATCCCCTCTAAACCTTCCACCAATTACTTTAAATCTGTGCCCCCTGGTTTTTGACCCCTCTGCTAAGGGAAATAGGTCCTTTCTATCCACTTTATCTAGGCCCCTCATAATTTTATACCCTCAATAAGGTCTCCCCTCAGCCTCCTCGGAAAACAGACCCAGCCTATCCAGTCTTTCCTCATAGCGAAGATTCTCTACTCCCAGCAACATCCTTGTAAATCTCCTCTGCACCCTCTCTAGTGCAATCACATCTTTCCTGTAATGTGGTGACCAGAACTGCACGCAGTACTCTAGCTGAGGCCTAACTAGTGTTTTATACAGTTGAAGCATAACCGCCCCCCTGCTCTTGTATTCTATGCCACAGCTAATAAAGGCAAGCATTCCGCATGCCTTCTTAACCACCTTATCTACCTGGCCTGCTACCTTCAGGGATCTGTGGACATGCACTCCAAGGTCCCTTTGTTCCTCTACACTACTCGGTGTCCTACCATTTAATGTGTATTCCCTTTCCTTGTTAGCCCTCCCCAAATGCATTACCTCACACTTCTCTGGATTGAATTCCATTTACCACTGTTCTGCCCACCTGACCAATTTATTGATATCTTCCTGCAGTCTACAGCTTCCTTCTTCAGTATCAGCCACACAGCCGATTTTAGTATCATCTGCAAACTTCTTAATCATACCCTCTATATTCAAGTCAAGATCATTGATATATACCACAAAAAGCAAGGGACCTAGTACTGAGCCCTGCGGAACCCCACCTGAAACAGCCTTCCAGTCACAAAAACACCCTCAACCATTACCCTTTGCTTCCCGTCTCCGAGTCAGTTTTGAATCCAACTTGACACTATGCCCTGGATCCCATGGGCTTTTAACTTCGTGACCAGTCTGCCATGTGGAACTTGATCAAAAGCCTTGTTAAAGTCCATATACACTACATCAAACGCACTACTCTCGTTACCTCCTCAAAAAATTCAATCAAGTTACGACCTTCCCTTAACAAATCCGTGCTGACTATCCTTGATTAATCTGTGTCTTTCTAAATGAAGATTTATCCTGTCCTTCAGAATTCTTTCCAATAATTTTCCCACCACCGAGGTTAGGCTGACTGGCCTGTAATTACTCGGTCTATCCTTTTCTCCCTTTTTAAACAAGGGTACCACATTAGCAGTCCTCCAGCACCACACCTGAAGCCAGAGAGGATTGGAAAATGATGGTCAGGGCCTCTGCTATTTCCTCTTTTGCTTCGCTTAACAGCCTGGGATACATTTCATCCGGGCCTGGGGATTTATCCACTTTTAAAGCTGCTAAACCCCTTAATACTTCCTCTCTCACTATGTTTATTTCATTTAATATTTCACACTCCTTCCCCACCGATAGCAATGTCTGCTTCATCCCTCTCCTTTGTGAAAACAGACGCAAAGTATTCATTAAGAACCCTACCGACGTCTCCCGCCTCCACACACAGATTACCCTCGTGATCTCTAATAGGCCCCACCCTTTCTTTAGTTATCCTCTTACTCTTAATATATTTCTAAAACATCTTTGGGTTTTCCTTGCCAAGAATTTTTCATGCTCTCTTTGCTTTCCTAATATCCTTTTTAATTGCACCCCTGCACTTTCTGCACTCCTCCAAAGATTCTGGAGTATTTAGCCCTCGGTATCTGTCATACGCCTCCCTTTTTTTTATCTTTTTCTTTATCCTACCCCGTATGTCTCTAGACATCCAGATTTCTTAGTCCCACCTTTTTTCTTTAAGGGCACATGTTTGGTCTGAACCCTCCGGATCTCCTCCTTGAATGCCTCCCACTGCTCTGACACTGATTTACCTTCAAGTAGCTGTTTCCAGTCCACTATGGCTAAATCCCCTCTGAGCTTAGCAAAATTTGCTTTTCCCCAATTTAGAATTTTTATTCCTGGTCTATCCTTGTCCTTTTCCACAACGACCTTAAATCTAACAGAATTATGGTCACTAGCACTAAAATGCTCCCCCACTGATATGCCTTCTACCTGCCCAGCTTCATTCCCTAAAACTAAGTCCAGAACCGCCCCCTCCCTTGTTGGGCTTGCTACATACTGGCTAAAGAAGTTCTCCTGGATGCATTTTAGGAATTCTGCACCCTCTATACCCTTCGCACTAATTTTATCCCAGTTAATATTGGGGTAGTTGAAATCCCCTACTATTACTGCCCTATAGTTTTTGCACTTCTCAGAAATCTGTCCACATATTTGTTCTTCTATCTCCCTCTCACTGTTTGGGGGTCTGTAGTACACTCCCAGCAGTGTGGTTGCCCCTTTTTTGTTTTTCAATTTGACCCATATGGCCTTGTTTGATGATCCCTCCAACATATCATCCCTCCTCACAGCTGTAATAGTTTCTTTAATCAATACCGTGACCACCCCTCCCTTTTTACCTCCCTCTCTATCCGTCTGAAAATCCTGTAACCAGGAATGTTGAGCTGCCATACCTGCCCCTCTTTCAGCCACATCTCTGTAATAGCTATAATATCATAGTCCCAAGTATCTACCTGTGCCCTCAGCTCATCTGCCTTGTTCGCTATACTGCGCACATTTCCACAGACACAGACCGTTGCCCCTCTAAAAAACGGAGCCAGTCCTGTACATCTATGGAGACTACCACTGATGGCCAATGTTAAAGTGGGGGTGATGGAGAGGGGAACGGAACAGCATATGAAGATATTGAGACAATAACAAAAAAGTAGTTAAAGTGTCTTTAGAAAGCTTACATGCCCAAACTCTTACTACGTACATAAAATTAATACCAAGAAAGGCTGTTGTACTATTGAGGTGGCTCACACGATGTCAAACTGAGAGCCAAACTAAAACACCACCAGTTTCAATTGAGCTTCAAAACTATTAACCAGTAGACCTACCCAAACTCACTGATTTTCTTGCTTGCTGCAGAGATGCAGGCTCTCTGTGGAAAAATCTGTAAATAATGTAATAATTTTTTGCTTGGAAGATCAGGCATGATTCTATTTATATTACAAGAGTACTCTGGCATTTTGGTGGTCAGAGAATAACTATGCAGAACTTTTCCTCATTAAATGGATAGGGGGTAAGGCAGAGATCATGATAAGAGAACATTGCAGATGGTCTGTTGAAGTTTCAGACTTGATGGACTGAGGGACATGGACTTGCTCCGTGTTCTTCAGAAGGTTGTGGATACAAGCCCTATGGATTTATACATATAATCGAGGCCGACACTGAGGGAGTGCTGCACTGTCGAAGGTGCTCCATTTTGGATGAGATGTTAAAGCAAGGCTCCATCTGTCCTGTCAGCAAAATATCCCATGGCGCTATTCAAAAAGGGGAGTTTCCCCAGTATCGTGACCGACATTTATCCTTCAACCAATACCACAAAAATGGGATAACGTCATTTATCTCATAGTTGTTTGTGGGACCTTGCTGTGCAAAAATTGACTGCTACATTTTCCTACATAACAACGAATACACTTCAAAAGTACTTCTTTGGTTGTGAAGCGCTTTGGGACACCCTGAAGTCATGAAAGACACTACGGCCCGGATTTTGCAGTGGTAATGACGGTGAACTAACTTACCACCCCCCCCCCCGAAACCGACCGCAACTTCAGTATTTAGCACACGCGCATCTAAACACGGAAATCCCGGAGTTGCGCTCATTCAGTGCTCCGACACTGGCTGTGCTGTGGACCTGTTAAAAGTTTGTACATGATATTTCAGCTTCTACCATATCCCCATGCTAGAGTCCCAATCTTTATTTCAGTCTCTAACATTTTAAAAAAGTCCGGATAAAAGCAGCTTCTCATTTCCTGTCTGAGAATTCTGCAATGTGATTAGCTGCTTATACAGCTTGTTGACGTCACTGCAGCATCGCACTAGGAATTCCCATTACAGAGCACTGAAATCAATTGAACGTCGAAAAAGGCAAACCTCTTGCCACAGAGATCGAGAGATCTTTGTGGCTAGCTTTCTTCGGGGCCAGCGGTGAGTGCCTTTGCTTTGCCGCTGACTGCAAATTACAGGCCTATATAAATGCAGGTTATTTCTTTAAAAGTATTTATACAACAGTAATATTTTATGCACTGATCATTAACCATACAAGTTAATTTACGGGCTTAGCAATAAATTGCCAACAATTGCAAATGTCAACATAATGGTTCTGAATACTTACGATCAGAATGCCACATTTCAGCAGTTTTCTAATTCAAAGACAACAATTTTTTACTGTGTAATTAGGCCCCTTCCCAACACATGGATGTACAAAAGAACTAAACCAATTTTGACCATTAGAGCGCCCACTGCAGATATTATTGTGAAAAAAAGTCACTGGACAGAGATAGCAGAGTGGTGTGCAGGACTGAAGTGACTTCATATGTCTGATGTATCAGTCAGTCAGAACACCAAGGCTCAGTCAGAAGTTAAAGATTCAAGTGCTTACAAAACACTGGCCAATAAATTGTGTTTCGCACTAGCATGCACTGTTTTTGGAAATACATAAAACCAGAATATTTGAAAAGAAACCAGTAATGTCAACCCACAAAGGAAGGAACTAGTGATGGCTGAATGGCTGACTAGAATTTACTCGACATTGTTTTGATAGGGGGGGCGACGGGCCGACACCCCGCCCCGGGGGGTGACGGTGCACTCACATTTCTTCCACAGTCCCCAAGACGCTATGGATTGGAACCTTGTGTGCATGTTTAAAAATGCACTGCAACACTACACTCCTGATGGACAACAAAAAGCCATTTCTAAATTACAAATTAAAAATTCATTACCAAAATGTCCCCAAGGTAGGAGAGAAAAATCTGTAGTTGCAGCTTTACTGGGCCAGCTAACATTTGGTCAGTACCATAAAAATGTATCAGCACTTTTCTCGTGCCTAGGAATTATTTCTAGTCACAATAAATTACACCTTTCTTGGTTCAAACTAACTTTTATCTTGTATTGTTCTGCCTCCCAATTTTCACGGATAACCTCCCCTTTACCTATGTTGCTGAAAACCGTGACTGGTTCTAATTCCATAGATGCTGTCAGCCCTCCATTACTTCACCCAAATGGTCAGTCTTTATGTGCAAGTCTGAACAGTGAATTCTGGTGAACCATTTGATTACACAGGAGAGACTGAGGCAGGCCACCACAGCAGAACGGGAACTTGTCCTCATCTTACGTGCATTCACACAAACTTCCAATACTGGGGTTAATAGCCGATTTACCTTTCTCTAAGCAAAGGGACATTTAGGCCAACTTCGTATCCCAATGACATCCTCAGCTCAGCGTAATCATCAACACAGACCTATCCTGGTGTGAAACTTCAATGCCTCGCCTACCCCAATCCTTCATGACCATTCTGGTGTATAGTTCCATCGTCACCAAGTATCTTTTAGAACCTTGCCCAAGTGAACTTGTTCATGCTGACCCTAGATCATGAGTGCCAGTAGCCATTCCACTATGAAGGGGTGGAGCATGAACACTGAGCCCAATCCTGTCCTCATTAAATGTCCACACAAGTCGTCCAGCATGGTCAGAGTTGAATTTTCCCCTGCCTAGTCCAGTAGCGCGGAGGCCAATTGAAATGCCTCAGTGCCACCCCAGCTGAGATCAAGTTAACTCAGTACAGACTCGGCATTAAACCTGGGACTTTTTGATCTGTATGATTCAGTTCCACGCTAGAGCCGCATTTACCAAATGAACCATGAGGGTAGCTCCGAGGAAAAAAAAAAACCCAAGGTACTCCACAAAATGGCCATTTAACAATGTAAAAACTATTTTTAGCAAATCAACTATGCCATCTTTAAATAAAGTGAAAACTCACCCTCGCATTGTTTGCAATTAGCACGATGTACACAAATAAAGTGAACAGTCTCTTTAAAGGAATAATCCAGGTTAAAGAAAGACCTTACAATGGCCTTCTCAACTATTTAGTCTCTGCAAGACACTGCTTCCAATTTTTAAAAAAACTGTTGTTTATTTTGTAAATCTCGCCAAGTCCAATCTCAATTGCGGTTGCAATCCCAACATTTCAGGCTAAGCACCACTGCACGATTCTCTGAATGGCAGGGCATTGCGAGTCAAGGCTCAGCAACAAAAAGTCATGTTTAAGCACTCAGCCTTGGAAATGTGGGGACAACGCTGTTCCGATTCCGAACGTTAGCTACTTGACAGGCATCATTTTATAAAACGTAAGTTGTAAAATTGCAGATTAATGCTCAACAAGCTTTTGATAGGACCTCGCCCTGCAGAATTCCTTTATAAAACGAATACCCAATTGAGAAATCCATTGAAGACCATCATACTACCAAACCACAAAATGGCACAATAAACCAATCCTTTTCCACTTACTTTTGCTTTTTCAAAGTCGAGGTCCTTGCCGATTGTGGTCAATAACCTGCATAAACATTCTAATGACTCCTCATCGTGGTTTTTTAGTAGTTTCACAACACAGTCGTGCATGATGGCTTCAGTCAGCATTTTCAGTTTGAACAGTTCACCAATAAATTTAATGTTGCCAATGGACCTTCTACGAGCCTTGTCCTTGGATTCTTCTAGCTCATCCTGAAGTCTGGATTTCTCTTCAGTCTGAAGAAAACACGAAAGATTATAGATAAGAAACATGGATTTATCCAGGAACTTTCACGCACAACAATGACCCAAGTTAAAATTAATTGTGAGCCACGAGGTGTTAATATTAGGTTCAAGATTTGAAATATTTCTTCATTTGACAATATTGCATTCTCAATTTTTCCATCAAGTAATTCGAACTGCCATTCACCAATAAAGTACAGGTAGACTATCCTTTATCCGAAAACCTCGGGACCAGCCGTGTTTCGGTTTTCGGAAAATTTCGGATTTCGGAAGGTATTTTATAAGACTGGGAAATTTGTCGGGGGTGGGGGTCGGCGGGGGGTCGGGGTCGGCGGGGGGGGGGGCCGGCGGGGGGTCGGGGTCGAGCGCACGACTTACACTGAACGATTTCGGTTTTCGGAAGTGCGGAAAAAGGATACACTATCCCCTTATCCGGCTCGGCCTGCAATCTCCTACCCAGGAGGGAACTCAGTGACCCTCTGCCCTGCTCAGCGCAAGTCGTGAGCCACTCTGGTCATGTCGTGCGCACGACTTACGCTGAACGAAAAAACCTTCGGTTTTTAGAGGGTTTCGGTTTTCGGAAGTTCGGATAAAGGGTAGTCTACCTGTATTTACTTTTAAAAGTCATTCACTGTTATCATGAGCACTAGACTTTTTCCAGCAAGTTTAAAACCACATCTGAATATACATCATGTATTTGAACACTAACGAGCTCAGTGTGGTATTTCACAAAGTGCACACTACAGAAGCTAGCTACGAGTGAAGTTGGAAATCACCCTTGTAAGTACACATTTTCCTGCTAGACTGATTTCCATGATTGCACAAATAATAAATGAAGCATAAACATTTCAATGGAAAAATTACCAATTTTAAAATAAATAATTTTCAAAATATATGAAACAACACAATCCTAGATCAGTTCCTAAGGGGGAGGGTGGGGGCGACACTGTATCCTCCATAAAACATCAAGTGGCTCCAGAAACAGCGTTGGAAACAGTTGCTCGAATCCAACCTTCATGTTGCTTCCCAATTATCAGGGAAAATCCCAAGTCATTCTTGCATTACAGTTTAAAATGTGCATCAATAACAGGCTGTTGGCCACTGGCGTGAGTAGAGGAATTGAAGTGTGTTAATTAGAACAAAGGCCTTATTAAAAACTCAAAAGCACCAAGGACATAGTTTGCCAACATGTCTAGTCAGTGAGCGCACGATTTTCAGGTTTTTAAAAACTGTTTTTGTCTTATAATAAGCTACCCTTTAATAAGATCAGACAAAATCAAAAGGCATAGAATAACATTCCTTCATTTATTACCTCTTATTCTTGAATGGGAGCTTCATGGGTGTTTTGACTGCATAATTTAGTTATGTTAACAACCTGGACCGGTGGGCAAACACAAGGATCCATCAAAATTTAATGCCTCGAAGACCAATTTCCACACCTCCAAGCTACGCTCCAGAAGAATGGAGATCCTTCAATGAAACAGCCTGTGAATCTAAGAACCCTAATTACTGTATAGGCTCGCCAGATATGTTTGGAAACAATTCACCGGAAAATCTTGAGGCTTGAAAGTTGCAAACAATAAAGGCCAACTTCACCCTGTTGTGACAGAGCGCACTAACTAACCAGTAAGATCAAAGTGAATGATGTACAAGATTGCTCTCATGCTATCCCCTGATCATGGCCGCAAATTATGCATCCCTCCAACTTTGGCCTCGAGTCACTTCCTTTTGCCTCACCATTAGCGGCCATGCCTTCAGCCATCGAGGCCCCAAGCTCTGGAATTCCCTCCCTAAAACTCTCTGCTCTTCTCATTTAAGATACTCCTTCTATACAACCTCTTTTATCAGGTTTTTAGTCACCTATCTAAATATCTCCTTCTTTGGCTCAGTGTCAATTTATGTCTGAGTATGCTCCCATGAAGCGCCTTGGGATGTTTTACTACATTAGTACATGTTGTTCTCCTGGGAGCAGAGAGGGCTGAGAGGAGATTTGATAGAGGTGTTTAAAATCATAAAGGGTTTAGATAGAGTAAATAAAGAGAAACTGTTTCCAGAGTAAATAGAGAGAAACCGTTTCCAATGGCTGAAGGGTCGGTAATGAGAGGGCACAGATATAAGGTGATTGGTAAAAGAACCAGAGGGGACATGAAGAAAAACTTTTTTACTCAATGAGTGGTTAGGATTTGGAATGCACTACCTGATAGGGTGGTGGCTACAGATTCAACAGTAGCCTTCATAAGGAAACTGGAGAAAAAATTGCAGGGATATGGGGGAAGAGCAGGGAGTGAGACTAACTGGATTGCTGTTCGAAAGAGTCGGCGCAGACTCGATGGGTCAAATGGCCTCCTGTGCTGTACTATTCTATGATTAAAAACGTTATATAAATGCAAGGTGTTGTTAATAAAGTCAGTTCGTTCAGAGTGGATGAGGTAAGGAAGCAGAGTTGTCATTCTAAATGCAAAGAATTTAAGACCACGGTTGAGAGAAGACATAGGGCGATATTACCCAGACTTCTGAAGCTCCGTGTCCTTTTTATGGCTAAGGGAGGGGAAATCAAAACCAGAAAGGTACCTGGAAGCATACCAGGTTCCAAAATGAAACGGTAGAACTAGGTCAAAGCAGGCACAAGAAAGTCACCAACCTTCTCTTATAACATTCAATCAGGAAAGAATTAAGGCCTATAAATAAAAACAGAAAATGCTGGAAATACTCAGGTGGTCAGGCAGCATCTGTAGAGAGAGAAAGAGTTAACATTTCAGGTCAATGACCCTTCGTCAGACTCTTCTGTTTTTATTTCAGATTTCCAGCAGCCGCAGTATTTTGCTCAAGAATTAAGGCCTTGTAATTTCACCGATGGCATTTCCTCCTGCTGTAGTCGATTTCAAATCCATGCCACCAAACTTACTCGACCACCGTCACGAAATACAGATATGCCAAAATGGTATTGAATGTCTGCGGGGTTGGGAGCACTGAAGAGACTGTCGAAGTCTGAAAAGACTATTGTGCAGTGCAATGCCCTGTGTCCTGCTTTTCTGAGATCACTGCATGTTCCTGCTGTTGCTTACACATTTGAAAACATCAGGAATTTCCCTGCTTTGTTGAGTGAATCCGACTGCAGCCTTCCCCTGGAATTATTCTATTTACGGTCCAATGCAAGCTATTTTGCCAGTGCCCATTAGAAGCTACAGAAGGCACTGCTATGATGACAGAAAAAGACCCAAGCACTCTCCTGTAATAATCCAAGGACATTACAGTAAGTAGTTGTGCCTTTAAACCTTTAGTCCTCCAAGCCTAAAAAAGGTAGTGTTTTAAGTAGTACCGTGGCATAATAGAAGTGATGGCAGCTAATACAGCAACAATCAGGGCACGGAATGTAGTCCAGTTGTGCCTCGTTTCACTGGGTCCAGGGAACTAAAAAAAATGTTGTGGGAAATGCTAACAGAATCAGGGAGAGAGACAGTCAGTCTACAAATGCTCAGATATCAGCTAGTAAAGAAGTTTAAACTTTGCGAAGGAAAATTACTCCTGACTCACTACCCGAATCGTCTTGAAGCAGTCGTGACAGTACGACTTGAAGAAAACTTTGAAACGCGCTTCATCAAAAAAAAATTTCTGGACATTTGTCTACTTCTTCTGTGGTGCTACACTTGCAGCATCTGATCCTCTTCAAAAATTCAGGTTCAGGAGTGACTGGAGTATCAAAAATGTTGCTGGAGCTCTGCTGCCACTCCTGTTCATAACATTAGTTTAAAGAACAAACAAACTTGCATTTATGTGGCACCTTGCACGACCGCAGAACTTTGCAAAGTACTTCACAACCAATGAATTACATTTGAAGTGAAGCCACGGTTGTAATGTAAGGAAATGTAACAGCCAATATGTAAACAGCAAGATCCCACAAACAGCAATTAAATAAATCCCTAATTAAACTGTTTTAGTGATGGGCTAAATGCTGGCCAAGACGTGGCGAAAACGCCCCGCTCCTCTTCAAAATAGTGCCATGGGATCTTTTCCGTCCACCTGAGAGCGCAGACAGGGCCTTGGTTTAACGTCCCATCCGAAAGACGGCACTTCCGACAGTGCGGCACCCCCTCAGTACTGCACTGGAATGTCGGCCTAGATGATGCACTCGGGTCCAGGAGTGAAGCTTGAACCCATGACCTTCTGACTTCGAAGTGAGTGCTACCACTGAGCCAAAGCCGACACTTCAAGAATAAGAGCAAATTTAAGAGCACCTTTCTTTGTCCTTTATGACGAGGCTAAATGAACAGGAACATTTTCACTGCCCAGACTTGAAGGTCTCTGAATCACAAATGACCACTATTGTCCAGCAACGCCTCAAAGCAGCAGAGTTAGTGTCGCATGCTAAAGGATCACTGTAACTCGAGTGTTATCTTTGATCGCTTCAGGTTTGTGACAATGCCCTTTACTCCAACACTTGCACATCTACGGAAGGAAGGCCAGCAGGTTGAGCAAATACATTTTACCAGGTGGATGTAGCACCAATCCACCATGATCCTACAGTTCTCTCACAACTCAAAAGTACAACCTCCAGAGGATTCAGATCCAAGTTTCTCTCCATCACTCCTATAATTGAAATCCGTCCAGGTCCCTTCTGAAATCTCCAGATTCAGCATTAATGGCATTAGATAGCAGCTTAATCCACATGTAAACAACCCTTTACAAAAGATTGATCCAGTGAAACATCTGTATAGTTAATGTCCTAATTTTGAAGGTTTTCCACTTGATTCTCCCAATTTAAATTTATAGCAACTTTTACATAAACTGGTTGCAAAAAAGCTCAATTACAGCTCTTCAGTTTGCTTTAAAAAATCAGTTCTTGAGCTAATTCTTAGCCCAGTAATCTTGGAAATTTCCACTTTTGTGTTTATCCTATACATATTTTTGTGATTCGATGTCCTTTTTTTATTCATTCATGGGATGTGGGCGTCACGGGCAAGGCCAGCATTTATTGCCCATCCCTAGTTGCCCTTGAGGTGGTGGTGAGCCGCCTTCTTGAACCGCTGTGGTCATGGACTGCTGCATCATCGGAGGAGTTGCGAATGGCGCTGAACACTGAAGTCATCAGCGAACATCCCCACTTCTGACCTTATGATGGCAGGAAGGTCATTGATGAAGCTGCTGAAGATGGTTGGGCCTAGGACGCTGCCCTGAGGAACTCCTGCAGCGATGTCCTGGGGCTGTGATGATTGACCTCCAACCATCTTCCTTTGTGCTAGGTACACTGACCAATTTCAAATATATATTGTTCCCTGCTTTCACTAATGTGAGTAAAAAAGTCTGACCATAAAACCAGGAACCTGCAACAATTGCACTGACTTTTTCCACTAATATTAGTGACCAGAGAATGATTTAGCCAAACACCATCTTCCTTCAACACCATTTCATCTAAGAGTACCAGCTCACGCTCTACCACTAACCCAGCCCAGTTGCTATGGTCGCCTCAACACTCTCAGATCTTATGATTGATAAAATAACCAAGCATTGTTCTCAGTCTGCAATCCCTTACATATCACTGCCATTACCTGTAATACTCTGAACATTTTGCTGTTCTGCTTCACCTATAATGTGAAGGCTTCACAATACAAATGTGCCCAATAAATTGAGAGTCATGAACTTGTGTTAAATCCCTGCTGTCGATCTCGGAGCTCCTTTCCTCTCCCACTTTTACTGGTTCTTTTCCGTTTTTGCTCTACTTGCAATTTATCCAGTTTTGTTGTATTGCGGTAGTAACCTGGCTTCTGTCTCCCCCTGCCTGCATCTTAGGCGAGTTGATTTCCCATACTAACTGCTTGCAAAGGTGCAGCAGTAGAAATGTAAGAGCAACAATGGTTCTCACATCATACCAACACCAAAAACCATGGAATGCCGTATGCGCTCAGGAGTGTGCTCGAACAGTAACTTAAATACAAGAAAATAGAATTATATATTTTGATCACTACTGTAATGTTTTAGCATCTGAAATTTAATGAAATATTTACTTTCAGCTAAAAATTAGTTTGAATAATCCTGAGATTATTATTTAACACTGGAGATTTAAAAAAAAAAAATTGGTAATGGAAAAGGGTTTCTTAATCCACTAGCAACACACAGGAAGGATCTTGTATCCATGGGTCAGTACAGCACAGATGTTGACTGCCTCAGGGAACTGAAGGAAATCCAAGGTATCCAATGCAGTAAAGTGAGAAGCAAATAAGGAAGACAGAGCTTAATTTGAATGCACTTCTGTAATGATGGTACATCCTGCTTCGAGCCTCCATGCGAGACCCACTTCTCACTGGTATACAGTAAAAGTGAGAAGCAGAAGCTTTGCAGAATTTAATCTCAAGACCAACTAAATTTGACTTCTGGACCTTTTCCAGACCATGCCATCTAACAGAAAAAACAGGACGTCAAAATCTCAATGACTTTCCAACAGAGGGTCAGGATCTCCTTGCAGGTATTTTTCCCCCGAGCTATGTTCCTCAGTGTTAACTGCTAAATCAACCTCTAGTGACATGACTGAAAGTAGGGAGTCATGTTTGAGCACCCAGCCCAGATTTGGCATTTCTTCAGCTGCAACATTCCACCAAGCCTCCGAATCATCAAAAAAAAATCTGCTTAGACAACCTGGTAGGATACCAGAAAAATAAATACAAGCTGGACAGAAGCAAATAAACTTCTTTCCACAGGGGATCAACTAGTAAATTATAAAATAGCTTTTTACGATAGTGCTGAAGGAAGCTTCATAGATTTGCCCCAGCTTTACTCAAGTGTCAGCAGAATGCATCATTTCTGCTAGCTCACAGAGTGCTGATATCAAGAGTTACAATAGAGTTTAAATCATTTACAAGCAGTAGATAGAAAAAACAATTTCAATCAATCAGAGACACCATTTGAGTATATGTTAAGGCTCCGTACTTTAGCAGTAGCGTCGATCTCTTTCTGCCTCTTCTCATTGACAACGTCATCAGCTTTGTCCTTTTCAAATTCTTTCTGACAGCGATTTAGCAACAGCTTGCGAAAATTTACCGAGGCACCTGGCTTATCTGACATCGGGACTTTCAGCTGTGGATGGAAATGGAAATGAGTATCACATCATTCAGTGCAAAGAGATCACCGTATAAAACAAAGGCAGTCTCACGCCCATTATACACATGAATTTCAAGTGGAAACTCAAAATTGCAATACATTTTTACCATTATATTCAGCAAAATTAGTGAGTTCCAAAATCCTGTCTTTAAAAAAAAACCTGATGCTCGTTCACCCATCACCTCTGTGCTCGATGACTTACATTGGCTCCCAGTTAAGCAACGCCTCGATTTTAAAATTCTCATCCTTGTTTTAAAATCCCTCATGGCTTCAACCCTCCCGATCCCCAATCTCCGACAGCACCACAACCCTCCGCGATCTCGGCTCTCCTCTAATTCCGGCCTCTTGAGCATCCCCGATTTTAATCGCACCACAATTGCTGGCCGTGGCTTCAGCTGCCAAGGCCCTAAGCTCTGGAATTCCCTCCTTAAACCTCTCCGCCTCTCTTTCACTCTTTAAGACGCTCCTTAAAACCTAACTCTTTGACCAAGCTAATAATTCCTTATGTGGCTCGCTGTCAAATTTTGTTATATGACACTCCTATGACGTGCCTTGGGATGTTTTACCACATTAAAGGCGCATATAAATATAAATTATTGTTACTGATATTGGGGTATGGATGATTTAGACTAACAAATATACTGCAATTTGTGGAAACTTTCAGTAGCTTTCTTTTCAAAGACTGGCAATCGGTCATTGTTTCTGTACTACTGTGATGCTCATGTGAACATTTGTCCAGTACAAAAAAACAGATCAATACAAGCTTACATTATAATTTTCTTTGCATTACACAACAAGCAAAATTGGAACTTCTGTTCTTAATAGAAAACAGCCTGCAGTTAAAATAGTTCTCATCTACTGTGGGAAACCTTCCACCTTTGAGTTTGTAAAATTCAGAGTGTCTCATTGTGGATAGACTGCAACTGGTCAATGCTGTGTACCCAAAGCCTGATGTATCACTCATTACAGAAGTGGCCTGGTTTCTTCTTGCTCCTATACACAATCTTCCGTTATCTGCGTTGTATGGAAGCAGGAGCATGGCTCTGCTCACCAGCACCCAGTTAATTTTTTTTAAGTAAAGAACCAGAAAAATAAGAATTTTTGCAACATTAAAAATTGAAAAATAATTTTGCACCTGCTATACATAGTATAGTCCACAGCAACCAAAAGGAAATGCAGATTTGCTTTTTAAAAAAAGTGTGCCATGATTGGTCTGCATTTCTAAAATGTACATACTTGATATTAGTTGACCTACCATCGTGAGACAGCGACACATGTTGGCATATGCTACTGAGAAATTAGGCTCATCAATAGCTTTCTCGAATACCAAGTCAATAACACCCTTCAGCCTCTCCTCCGTATCAATGGTCAGCTCCTGAACCTGCTTCATCAACTGTTGAAACATTTGTGGCGTGAGCTTGTTCAAGATGCTTCTCACTCGTCGGAATAGTTCCTGGATTACAGTATAAAAGATCAGCATGTCAATAACAAAAATTACAAACTGGGAGGGGAAATTTAGACTATTAGAAGATATTAATTCAACAAAAAATAGCATTCATTCTGACCTCATTAACATGTCTGAATCGTAATGCTTTACAATGTAGTAACAAAGAAGATACACTAAATAATTTACTGGTAATGTGGTGTTGAAGCTTTACCCCACACTGAGAAACACTACACTGTAGAACCCATAATATATTGACAGTGTTCATATGAAGATCAATTCAGCATTACAGAGGACACAAAATCCAGGCAAGGCTATTTATAACTACACAATCCTCTATATTTAAAGTGACAATTCTTCAAGTATTGGCCTCCAACTTTATTGTCAATGAATTGCACCCAAATCCTGCTGGATATACCTTCAGGACCTGTCACAATAAGGTTTATTTTCCTTCAGCAATAGCACACCCCTGCCACATGATAGAATGAAAAGCAGAAAATAAACAAAATATGCATCAGTATACATACAAGATAGTTGGCAATGAGCTTAAGACTAATTTAGCCTATGGATACCTCATGACATCATGCATGCCACTTAATTGAATTACTGATTCACAACTCAATGTCACAAACATTTTACTTCCAATGGAAATAACGAGTTTGGGCAAACAATGCTAAATTAACAAACTAAATTGTTCACAAAAAATTATTTTACCTACTGCAGGCATGATGTTCCTCCAAAGAAGTTGCATATAAATAGGATATTTCAATAACCCTACTGGGAAAGAGAGAGAGAAAAAGAGGAAACAAACCTAGGGACACTACCCCTTTAAGAAATGTGTGCCCTGAATGGTGGTGTATGGTCTCCATCCACCCCCTCACCCCCCAGCGCATGTGTGTAGAGGTGGGGGGGGGGGGGGGTGGAATGAGGAGGAGAAGGAGGATGCAGCGAGAGCCTTATTTGTGTGAGCAGGTTGATTGACTAAGACATTTACATGAGCCACTGCCTTGCATTCATGAGCTACTGAGCATTTTAGTTCTTTTCCATACTGGAGTGATCTTCAGTATAATGCCAATCCAAAATGTTTTTGGGCAGAACAGCAGAATCATACTGTGTATAGTGTTTTATTTATCAGCTACCTGGAATTCAATTGAAACCAAGAGATTCATTACTGATGCTCAGCTGGAATGGTATTTTCAGTCACAAAATTTGTCCTTGCAGGCTCCTAAATTAACCTACATCTGTCCAGAGATGCACTTTTCCTCTGAGCTTCAGAGAAGCCATTTCCATCAGCTACCTGTTAGCAGGAACTTGAAAGAGCAACAGAATGCACTTCCACAGAGACACAGAATTAGCAGAACATGGCACAGGAAGATTTTGAAATGAATTTCTTTTTTCAATACAATATGCGGCTCACCAAAGAGAAAAAAATCTAGTGAGTGTAAATAACCGAACGATTAACTGGACTGAAAGAGTTAACTTTCTCTTCAGAGATAATATGAATAAAATATTTTTTATTAATACAAGTTGATTATTTCAAAAACAGGAATAATGGTTCTTTGGATAAGGTAGTGGAGGACACCTGGCTGTGGAACTATACCTCAGCAGGGATTCAACATCTTCAGGAGAGGTGGAAGAAATGGTTTGTTACACCCAAGAGGCAATATCCCTTGCGCTAGCCGATACTGGTCTGGTTACCAGGACTGCCAGTTTAACTTGCTTGGCTCAATTGGGCGAGTTTCAGCACTTTTTCGCATGTTTGTCAGATGGAGCACCACATAACAGAGCAAATCCATCATCATAGTGATAAGGTGGGTGGGGGCGAAGAGGGGAGGAAATACTACCTGGCATTTTCCACTGCTTTTTAACCTAAACATTTCTACCTTTTAATAGCTCGATACGTGGCAAACTTGAAGTGCTTATAAAACACTTTTGGTTAAAGCTTTCTATAACATACACTTTACAACCTCACCAATCTTTTTATTAAAAAAGGGGGCACTAAGAGCTGCACTGGTGGAGAATGACACTTGCATAAAGATAGACACATTCCTGATTACCAATGGGTCAGGGATTCCAAAAGGTGCTTCCCCACTGGGGAGGCAAGGAAATACATTAAAAAAACACCCAACAAGGTTTTAAATCCAGATTAGATTGGCTTTGGCAGAGCCCAGTGAGTTTAATTGGGGAACCTTGAACATAAGAACAAAAATAAGAGTAGGCCTTAGTCACATGGCTGATCTTCTGCCTCAACTCCACTTTCCCGCCCTATCCCCAAATCCCTCGATTCCCTTAGTGTCCAACAATCTATCGATCTCAGTCTTGAATCTACTCAACGACTCGGCATCCACAGCCCTCTGGGGTAGAGAATTCTAAAGATTCACCACCCTCTGAGTGAAGAAATTTCTCATCTCTCTCCTAGATGGCCGACCCCTTATCCTGAGACTATGACCTCTAGTTCTAGACTCTCCAGCCAGGGGAAACAGCTTCTCAGCATCAATCTGGCCAAGCCATCTAAGAATTTTATGTTTCAATGAGATCACCTCTCACTCTTCTAAACTTCAGAGAATATAGGCTCATTCTACTCAATCTCTCCTCACAGGGCAACCCTTTCATCCCAGGAAAACAGATGATGAAAAGAAACAAGTGATTTTAAAAAACGCATCTATTTAAAAAGGCCGATATGCTTCAGAAAATTCTTAAACAGTCAAATTAATTAAATAGATGCAACAATTTCAGGAAATTCTACTCAGTTATTAGACACAGTTTACTTATTCAGGCTTAAAATATGCAAAACACATTTAGGCAGATTTTTTTGTTGGTCTAACCTGTGTTTTTTGTAGGTCAGAATCATCAGAAACCTCTTCTCGTTTTAATGTGGGTTTCCATGCATTTTCAGATTTCTTCAGCTGGACATCATCATTTACAGATATATTTGCAATAATCTTCCTTGGCTCTCTCCTTTGCCCATGCTGTGACCTCCTTGGTCCAACATTTAGCACCTATGCAAGTAATGTTAGTTGTTAATATACAACAGCATTTGAAAGGCCTTTTGTACAATAATGGACATCAAAATTTAGAACCCATGTTATTTTATGAATAACCTCAAACAAGTTCCAGAAATTACAATGGTCAATGCATTCGAACCACACTTGCAGCAGGCAAATTCTATTCTCAACAAGGGCAAGGGATAGAAAAATTAGCAGAGTCAAGTCACAAGACTCGATAATTGCACATCTATTATGTATCAAAAATGGTAGGTACGTTCCATTTCAAAATGCATTGAAAATCACGATACAAGCTGTCGCAGCATGTTTACATTAGATTGACCCACAATACCTGTAGGTGGCACTGTGATCGAGGGTTTCAGTGTTGAAGTTTTAGCTAACATTAGTATCAATTGGAGTAACGCCCAGCTGCTATTTTATATTGAGAGAATTAACAAGTCTGCATGCAATTCCACACCTTGACCATTGGGTGGCTATGCACCATCTGCACTATCAGCAGGAATTTACTTACTTTCTTTGGATTGGTTAAGTATTAATACAATTGATTGAAATCTTGATGTTTCAATACTTAAAATAATTTTACATTTATACCCAAGGTCTTAATCTCCCTGGCCTGTCTGTTAAATGCAATGGTTTGTCCGACACTGCTGGTGGGATTGAGGGAATCATTGTGCTCAGTATGCGCCAGGTTGATGGCCGCACCTAACATTGAGGCAGGAGATACAGAGAACGTTGGTGACTGCTTGCACTGGGGGTGTGTGGTTGCAAAGTTGATAAGAAATCCTTCAGGGCGGCGAGCTGACTATTAGGTGACCGACATTAATGTTCCTGAGGCAGCCAGTATGAGAGAGAAAATCAGGGCAGATAAAAACAATCAAAAATGGATGGAAAACAAGGACATTCGGTGTGACTACAATTCAGCCTTTTAGTTGAAGAGCAAGGGGCCAGGGAATTAGGCCACAATAAGCAATGTCAGGCAAACCACTGTAGTTAGTAGGTGGGCCAGGGAGATCAAGACCCTGGGTCTGAATGCATTTTGAGTATTAATACAATTTATTTAAATCTTGATGTCTTAATATTAACGCTTACCAATTCCAGGAAAGTAAGAAAAACTCTGCTGATATTACAGATGGTGCATAGTCACTGCTTACAGCCTTGTAGGGCTTTTTCCTTTTAAGGATAACCCAGGACATAGTTGTAGATCTTTTGGAACTTTACCATACCAGAAGGCAGGCTCTATTGTCCGTGAAGTGGTATCAGTGAATACATTCAAGCAGCCATTTTAGCGGCGCACATTTAGAAATGGCAGACCCACAGAAGATAAAACAATATCCTCTGCATACAAGAGGGAGTGTTGTCTTGTCTTCCAAATAGACTTTGGTCCAGTTCATATAGTATGGCACAAATCTTGTCTCATCGATGCTCACTTCTAATTATAATGGATGGAGAGATGAAGGAATAGTAAAGTCCAGTTTTAAAATACACGTGAACACATATTTGGAAGAATTTAAAGGACTGCCCGCTCATCATGCCAGATTAGATATAGCTGATTGCCAAGCACAAGTAGGCAATGACTGATTCACTATTCAAGCCCAATGCCAGCAAAAAGATTGCAAAGAATTTTAGCTGACAAGAACGTGAAGTTTCAAAAAGAAGGTACATGACTTTACAAAGGATCTGAATTAAGTCCCAAGGAAATGTTCATGTAAATATCTTGGTTTCTTTAATATAAAGGGATGTTCACAAGAGAACCTTTTGAGAGAGAGAGACATCAACAGAATCCTGATGGAACTCAGTTTACTGGATCCAAATTCTGGGTGGCTACCAAATTCCTTGCATTTATGATTGTATGCCTTATTAGTAGATGGCTTCTTGTGATTCATTAACATCTTCATAACACAGGTAATGGGCCTTTGGCTTTGAGCCTGTCTCTCTCCATAGTCAGGCTATTAAAAGAAATTTCTGCTGGCTCCAGATGGAGACACTGACCCTTTCTGGAGAGTGAAATTAGCTTTGTATTGTTTAGTGCCAGAATGGCAAAGAACCAAGATCCGAGTAAGCGGTTACTAGCATCACCGTTCCAATCTTCATTTCCACTTCTTGTAATATACAAGGAATTAGAGGAATACAACAGGAGAATGTGTCCCCACAAAAATGGGACATTTAACGACAATGGTTCCTTGAGTAATATCATAATTCTATGTTTATATACATACTGTTTAGTCTGTGTGCAACTCCAAGTCTTGGAAAGGTGTAGCCAATCGTGCATGAAGCTCCCATCTGTGTCAAGGGCTGAAAGTGTCTCTGCAGAAATATGCCAACCAGTTGCACTCCACAGCTTGACAGTCTGCCAGAGTTTACTGTACTGCTTGAAGTTCAAACCCGTTTAAATGTCCCTTAGATTTCGCTAGAATCTACGTGCAAGCCCCTCAGTCTATCAGCATCACAAGCATTAGCAATACAAAAATGCTGGCAAAGATTGGAATCTGAACTCGAAGCATATTTGGCCCTTTAGGCCCATATTAATATCAGGGTCAAAGTCTGCTCTCTGTGCTAGCTGGGACATTGGTTTAGAGACAGTTGGTCAAGAAGGTTTAACTACTGTCACTACTAGAAAAGGCCAGCTCAAACAATCTTGCAGATAATGGTCCATGGAGAACTGTGGCCCCTCAGAGTTGACGCACCATTCAGTACATTACCAAATCTTTTGAGTTGTATTAATTGTCGCAAATCCAGGAAAATAAAAATTGAAGGTTTTTTTGGGAACCCACAACAGAAGTAAAGTCTATTGGAACTTCCTCAATGCTTACTTCAACTTTTAAAATAGCTTCAAGTGAAGGGTTCTCCAGCGGAGTTGAATTAACAGTACTAGGACAAAGAGGAATGAATGGCTGTGTAGGGAAGGCACATGTAGAAGGTGTGGAAAGGTAGTGTTACATGGGTATTGTCTGCTCATCTCAGCAAAACTGTTGTAATGGGACTGTGGGTCTATGTTAAAAATGGGTAAGCGGCAAAACTGCACCTAAGATTCTGCAGAGAGTGCATTCTCGCTTTCAGATGTGTCATCATTGGGAGATGCAGAGCAGATTCAAGAGGGTCAAAATCAGAGTGAGTTTACAACCGACTGCTCTCCACTGGCAAACGACTGAGTAGGTTACTTGCGTGCTCTCAGTCAGGAAACAGCATTTTCTTCAGGACACAACTTAGAACAAAAAAGATTCAGCCTATACTTGAAGTTGCTGCTGCATTCCTTTTTCCTTGACCCGGTTAGATCAGTACATCAGCGTGGGGCGAAAATAGCTGAATTTTCCAGGGATTGTGGCAGTACAGATACGCTTGATTAGTCATAGTTCCTTTAAATTTTGAATCGGTATAAACCTTATGAATATATGTACATGTAAATGTTTATCTCAAACAAAATCATAGTGATACTTAATGAAGACACAACATAATCCCAGCAACAGTGATTAAGAAACAGAACCTGCGTTAAGAGACAGGACTTACTGCTCCCGCTCGGATAATTTGTGACTGCCTTCCAAAATCTGCATAGGACGGTGTGAAATCTGGGCCCCGGTTCAGCATTCGTGAGGGGTCCAAAGGCCTTGGTATTTGTTTGGTCTGGTTAATCTGAAAATAAAGAGATCTTGTTATTGCACCAGGTTAAGGCAGGATACACGATGGGGGTATACAACAGATATGATGGGGGTATACAACAGATACAAGATAAACCAAGCTGATGTCTCAACAACTTGCAGGGGGGGTATACTACCTTTAAAGGTAGAATAAGTCAGTGGTGGGCAGCAAAAAAATGTTCAGAAAAACCTTGACTATGTAATGTTCAAGGAAAAGTACAGGGCACATTAAGCTAGAACCAAAACTTCATAATTTAAGAGAGTAAATAGAGATGAAGCCCAGTTTAAATGTGCTAGTTACAGTTGCTTTACAAAAGCTACAATACTACATAGGCAAATTTAAAGGCAGCTCCACTCTAAATTGAAGTCTTACTGATGAAAAGTAGAGACATGATTTACTCTTCTAAAGAAGCCTTTTACTTGACATTTCTCATTTCTACTCATTACCATGGGACTAATAAAAACTAATTTTTACATAAATGCACTGTGCTCTGCATCTCTTGCCTCGTTGGAATAACACAGGGGCATGAACAAATTCCAAATTTGGTCCCCTTTTGTACAACTTAGTTTTTGATTTTATTTCAGATGAAAGTCACGGTGCTGCATGAAGCCAGACTTCAATTCAAATGTGGGTTGTATAAAAATGCTAACTAGTAAAACAAAATTCTTTAATGGGATCAAGAGGAGAACTCGCTGACAGTGTACCTATTTGTTCATGAAAAAAGTGTGCATACCCTACAGTGGTTAGAAACAGGAAGACAGACTACAGCATTCAGGAGCACCCACCCCTAAAAACAAATCAAAACCATTGTTTCTCTTGGTCCTTTTGTTTTACCGCTCCCCTTCCCATTTCTGTCATTTTCTGTGTGTTCGCTTTTTGAAGCTTTTTTCTTAATTCATTTTTGAAATTGAATCCTTAACGTGAAACTAAACCATTACATCAATTAATTGCCATATTGTTGCTGGTATGACATGGTTTGCAAACTACATATAAACTCACACGCTAAGCGATTAGGTCCACTTGGTTGTTTAAACCTAGTATCACACCTACTGTATAGAGTATGCTCTATTTCTGTGGTTCTCAAACTGCCGAGCACATAAACTGGTTGGGGTGGGGCATTGGTGGACAAAGAAACACAACTTCACAGAGCTGAGCAAATGATGTGGTCACTAATTGATCAAAATCAACAGGAAATCCAATAGGCAGCCTACAGAAATGATCAGGGCAATCCACCCCACCCCATCACGATAATGAGTTCAAGTTTTTTTTTTAAAACAGGAAGGGCTGAGCACAATTAACAGGCTCTCTCTAACTGAAATAACAACAGAAAATGCTGGAAAAACTCAGCAGGCCAGGCAACAAAAAGGGTTCACCCGAAACGTCGACTCTATTTTCTCTCCACGGATGTTGCCTGGCCTGCAGAGTTTTTCCAGCATTTTCTGTCGATATTTCGGATTGCCAGCATCTGCAGTATTTGGCTATCTCTCTAACTGAATTGTGAGTGCACCAATTTCATTCTGGTCTAGTGAAACAAAATAAGGGTGTAGTTTGGAATAAGCTCCGTGACTAGGCGATTAACTTTCAACACATCATTTGGTCAGTTTAATTATAAATGTTCTACATCAATTTATTCTATATTACATTAAATGTAGCTATATATTCCTCCCTGTTTAATGACAGGCTATTAATTTGTATGAAGGCTGAATTATGTTCAAAGAATGAGCAAGTCCATCACATAAAACAGGTCATCTAACATTCCCAGATAGGGTAGTGGAGGATAAAACTCAAATCAGTTACATGCTGGGAGACTGCAGGCTTTTTCTCCATGGATTATTTTAAATATGCCGAATGGTTTTCTTATCCGGGTATATCTTCGACTCTGCCCTCAGCCGCATGATTGTGGGTCATTCCCAGAGTAGCCAACAGCAGTGACAATTGAATGCATCAATTTGAGCCAAGATACTTCACTTCCCTCTCCTTTGTCTTTGCTGCATGATTATGGGTCATCCCCAGAGTTGTAGTGACTCTCAGTTAGTCTTTTTAGCTATAATGTTCACCGCTAATGCTATTGCTATATTTAAAAAGGGATATAGGACAAGTCCAGGGAACTATAGACCAGTTAGCTTAATGCGGTGATGGGAAAGATAATGGAATCTTTACTCAAAGATGTAATAGAAAAATATCTAGAAAGCAAAAATATAATAGTCAGCACGGATTTCAAAAGGAAGGTCATGCTTAACCAACCTTATTGAATTCTTTGAAGAGTAACAAAGAGTTGACAAGGGTAATGCAGTAGGTATAACATATTTGGATCTTCAAAAGGTCTTCGCTAAGGTACCGCATAGTAGACTTGTGACTAAGGGGCCCCTTTGAGCCCCGTAATTTTTTTTGGGTGCGCGGCCCATTCACAGTTTTGTGCCTGCGCATACTTTTAACATTACAAAAGCCGCGCAACTTATAGGGAACGTTAGTCAGGGGATAAATAGCAGAACCGATAGCAAGCTGGCTACAAAACAGAAAGCAGAGTGTAGGGGTTAAGGGTAGCTGCTCAGACTGGCAAAAGGTAGGAAGTGGTGTTCCACAGGGATCGGTGGTGGGGCCACTGTTGTTCACAATGTACATTAATGATTTGGACTCAGGAATCAGAAGCACAATTTCAAAATTTGTAGACGACACCAAATTTTTTGGGGGGGAGGGGGGGTAAATAGTTAATACTAAGGAAGAATGCGACAAAATACAAGATGACATTAATAAACTTGCAGAATTGGCATGTAATTGGCAAATGAATTTCAATATAGAGAAGTGTGAAGTGGTTCATTTTGGTAGGAAGAATAAGGAGGCCACATACTGCTTGGATAGTAACAGCCTAAATGGAGTAGAGGAACAGCGGAATCTTGGGGTGCAGATACACAAACCACTAAAAATAGCGACACAGGTTAATAAGGCCATTAAAAAAAAGCAAACTAAGCTTTGGGGTTCATTTTGAGAGGGTTAGAATTGAAAAGCAAACAAGTTATGTTAAACTTGTATAGAACTTTGGTTAGACCACACTTGGAATGTTCTGGTCTCTATATTATAAAAAGGATATAGAGGCACTGGCAAAGGTGCAAAAAGGTTTTACAAGGATGATACCAGAACCAAGTGGTTATACTCATCAGGAAAAGCGTAACAAGCTGGGGCTTTTTTCCTTAGAAAAGAGAAAGCTGAGGGGTGACCTGATAGAGGTCTTCAAGAAAGGGTTTGATGGGTTAGATGTAGCGAAAAAATTTCCATGGAATTGACCAGTTGGGTTGAATGCCTTATTTATGTGCTGTAGACTATAGGTAAGTTCTATATGCTCAGTTTAAAAACCTCCTCATTCTCAATATTCTCTATGGAGAAGGGAGATACTAACAAACTTGATGTCAGTACAAGGGAAATTAGGGATAGCATAAGATCCAAGGAGAGGACATATAAATTGGCCAGAAAAAGCAGTAAACTTGAGGATTGGGAGCAGTTTAGGACAAAGGGATTAATTAAGAAAGGGAAAATAGAATATGAGAGTAAGCTTGCCGGGAACATAAAAACTGACTGTAAAAGCTTTTATAGATATGTGAAGAGAAAAAGATTGGTGAAGCGTAGGTCCCTTAGTCAGAATCAGGGGAATTTATAATGGGGAACAAAGAAATGGCAGACCAATTAACTACATATTTTGGTTCTGTCTTCACAAAGGAGGACACAAATAACCTCCCAGAGATGTTGGGGAACATAGGGTCTGATGAAAGGGAGGAACTGAAAGAAATCAGTATTTGTAGGGAAATGGTGTTAGGGAAATTGATGGGATTGAAGGCCGATAAATCCCCAGGGCCTGATAATCTACATCCTAGGGTACTTAAGGAAGTGGCCCTAGAAATAGTAGATGCATTGCTGATCATCTTCCAACATTCGATGGAATCTGGAACAGTACCCATGGATTGGAGGGTAGCTAATGTTACCCCACTATTTAAAAAAGGTGGTAGAGAGAAAACAGGGAATTACAGACCGGAAAGCCTGACATCGGTAGTGGGGAAAATGCTAGAGTCCATTATAAAAGATGTAATAGCAGAGCACTTGGAAAACAGTGACAGGATCGGACAAAGTCAACATGGATTTACAAAAGGTAAATCATGCTGGACTAATCTACTGGAATTTTTTGAGGATGTAACTGGTAAAATAGATAAGGGAGAACCAGTGGATGTGGTGTATTTGGACTTTCAGAAGGCTTTCGACAAGGTCCCGCATAAGAGATTAGCGTGTAAAGTTAAGGCACATGGGATTGGGGGCAAGGTACTGACTTGGATAGAGAACTGGTTGGCAGACAGCAGGAAGCAAAGAGTTGGAATAAATGGGTCTTTTTCTGAGTGGCAGGCAGTGACTAGTGGGGTACTGCAGGGATCGGTCCTTGGACCCCAGCTATTCACAATATATATATTAATGATGATCTAGACAAGGGAACTAGATGTAATATCTCCAAGTTTGCAGACGACACAAAGCTGGGTGGGCGTGTGTGCTGTGAGGAGGATGCCAAGAAACTCCAGGATGATTTGGACAGGTTGGGTGATTGGGCAGATGCATGGCAGATGCAATATAACGTGGATAAATGTGAGGTTACCCACTTTGGTGGCAAAAACAGGAAGGCAGATTATTTGAATGGCAATAGAGTGGGAGAAGGGGAAGTGCAACGAGACCTGGGTGTCCTTGTGCACCAGTCGCTGAAGGTAAGCATGCAGGTGCAGCAGGCGGTTAAGAAGGCAAATGGTATGTTGGCCTTCGTAGCGAGAGGGTTCGAGTACAGGAACAAGGATGTCTTGCTGCAGTTGTACAGGGCCTTGGTGAGACCACACCTTGAGTATTGTGTGCAGTTTTGGTCACCTTATCTGAGGAAGGATGTTCTTGCCATGGAAGGAGTTCAGCGAAGATTCACCAGGCTGATACCTGGGATGGCAGGAATGACGTATGAGGAGAGATTGGGTCGATTGGGCTTGTACTCGCTGGAGTTTAGAAGAATGAGAGGGGATCTCATTGAAACTTATAAAATTCTGACAGGACTGGACAGACTAGATGCAGGGAGGATGTTCCCGATGGTCGGGGAGTCCAGAACCAGGGGTCACAGTCTAAGGATAAGGGGTAGGCCATTTAGGACAGAAATGAGGAGGAATTTCTTCACCCGGAGAGTGGTGAACCTGTGGAATTCTCTACCACAGAAGGCAGTAGAGGCCAATACATTAAATATATTCAAGAAGGAGTTGGATATATTTCTTAAGGCTAAAGGGATCAAGGGGTATGGGGAGAAAGCAGGGACCGGGTACTGAATTTGGATGATCAGCCATGATCGCATTGAATGGTGGAGCAGGCTCGAGGGGCCAAATGGCCTTCTCCTGCTCCTATCTTCTATGTTTCTATGTTAAAAAGGCATTTGCAGGGAGCTGGTGGAAGAGACCTTTGAGACACATTTTGGTCCAAAAGGAGCAGTGAGAGAAGCAGAAATGGAAGGGATCATTTTAGAGAAACAGAAGTGGAGGAGAGCAAGATAAGTGGCAATCTTTGAATACATACCAGTACCAGGTCAGACTATGAGAATATTTTGCTAGGGCCTGGTCCAAAAAAGCAAGACTCTGGAGCCCATTGGGCTACTCCAATGTCTCGGCTCATTGAGCTAGTGAGTACCCAAGTCACACAGACCAGGAAGATCCAGGGCTCGATTTCTAGGCTGTGCCATTTGCTGATCTCAGGCAGTTGATGGCAAGGGCTCTACAAACACTTCCAGCAACCTGTATGTGAGGAGTGAGGGAGGAAGGAAGGAAGGGAAAAACGCCAAGGTTTCTAATCTGATCACTATCCAGCGACCCCTGCTTGAAGTGCTCATGTGTGAACATCAAGCGGGGACAGGATTGGGTTTGTTTGTGATAACTTGTGCAATCACAGTCTACTGACACTCACCAGCTAGTCTCATACGTAGAGCATGACTTATAGAACTGTACCCAAACAAGGAGGTGGAAGAAAATTAGCAGAAAACACACACATTTAGATCTGTTGCTACCAAACAGCTGTACAAACTTTCAAGCACAGCGAGATTTATATTTGTTTTCCTCTTATAACACCTAATCCTCAAATTAACTTTACAGAATTCGCGAATCAGATTGCAAATGAATCTCAAAATTCATCCTTACATATAAGTGGTAAATTAAATTTTGAAATTCAGCAAATTTTAATTAAGCACAACCATGGTTCCTTCCAAATGAAAAGTAGATCATGGCTACAATATAACTTCAAAGGTTCTTTTGCAAGCCTTGAAAATTCAAATGTGCAGCGTACCAAATATTGATCAACCGCAGGGAGGGCAAGAGAGAAGAAATCCAAGGCTACAGAAAAGAATTCAGGACCACAACAAAGTGAAGACCAAACCAGAACAGAGCTTTGACGCAGTCTGCCAATCTGAACAGATCAATGAAAGCTCCGATGGTTAGTTACACCCACAGACCAAGAAAATTATCTATGTTGTGCCATTTCTTTTAGGTTTGTGACAACTAAAATCTGACGCCAGTTTGTATGAATTCCCCAGCAGATGGCGCTTATTATTGATCTATCTGTCCACGCAGAGCACAGCACCGCACCATCACTACTTATAAAAATGTCTAGCATTTTAAACATCAGCTGTTGAAACGTGGAAAACAGCTTCAGGGCATCCTTAATCTAGATGAAAGTTTTGCCCACCTTTGCTCCAAAAACTCTGCTACCGATTAAATCAAAGGCCTTCATGGATATTCTTTGAAACTGCAAGCTGGTGCAAGAAGGGAAGTCTCTGGGTAAAATTCATTTACTTTATAGCAATTGCATGAAGCTTTGCTATTTACATGACCACGAGAGAAATCGAGTGGAAAAGTAAGCGATTAAAAAAAAATTTTTTAACTGAAGTAATTTGAAAATATATAAAGCTCATTCATTCTGGACAAAATCAAGGATTACTCATTGCGCTTCGGAGGATAAAAAGACACTGGGAACACTAAATTCTTGGCCAGGGTTCATATTGGCACTAGTTTGCACCAATTACTAGGTTTGCATAAACACTTGAGAAGAAGTAAACCCACCTTGTCCAGAACAACATCGCTGATTGCTGGCAATCCATCTGGCTTCTGTGTACTGGCTGCTATGAACTGGAACCCAAGGAGAAATTCCCGGTCATATCGCTTCTTGCCCTCTGGATTGAGCAATTTCCACTGCTCTGCAATGACACAAAATACACATTCAAAAGACAGACAAACAAACATGTGTTTTCAATGAAGAGTGCATTTCGACAGAAAGCTTTTCCTCTTGTGCAACATCAATTGTGTTAATAAACCATCAATGTACGGATGGAGAATCAGGGAAAAGAGATCAGCAGATCATGCTTTATCAGCTTTCTTGCAAAAGCAAAAATTAATACTTTTGCAAGTATATGTCTTACTGAGTTTTGTTGTACACAAACTCTTGAATCTATATTAAAACATGTTTATCACCACAGAGAATCAAGCAATAAGTGGTGGTAGGGATTGTGGATGCATTAGTAATAATTTTCCAAAACTCCCTGGACTCAGCAAAGGTCCCGGCAGACTGGAAAACTGCTAATGTAACACCCTTATTTAAAAAGGGCAGTAGACAGAAGGCTGGAAACTATAGACTGGTTAGCCTAACATCTGTGGTCGGTAAAATTTTGGAGTCCATTATTAAGGAGACATTAACAGGACATTTGGATAACCATAATTTAATAGGACAAAGTCAGCATGGTTTTATGAAGGGGAAGTCATGTTTGACAAATTTGCTGGAGTTCTTTGAGGAAGTAACATATAGGGTGGATAAAGGGGAACCAGTGGACGTAGTGTATTTAGACTTCCAAAAGGCATTTGACAAGGTGCCACACAAAAGATTATTGCTTAAGATAAAAAATCATGGGATTGGGGGTAATATTCTGGCATGGATAGAGGATTGGCTATCTAACAGAAGGCAGAGAGTTGGGATAAATGGTTCATTCTCAGGCTGGCAATCAGTAACTAGTGGTGTTCCGCAGGGGTCAGTGCTGGGTCCCCAACTCTTTACAATCTATATTAACGATTTGGAGGAGGGGACCGAGTGTAACATATCAAAGTTTGCAGATGATACTAAGATGGGAGGGAAAGTAGTGAGTGAGGAGGACATAAAAAACCTGCAAGGGGACATCGACAGGCTAAGTAAGTGGGCAGAGATTTGGCAGATGGAATACAATACTGGAAAGTGTGAGGTTATGCACTTTGGCAGGAAAAATCGTAGAGCAAGTTATTATCTTAATGGCAAGAAACTGGAAAGTACTGAAGTACAAAGGGATCTGGGGGTCCTGGTGCACGAAACTCAAAAGGTTAGTATGCAGGTGCAGCAAGTGATCAAGAAGGCCAATGGAATGTTGGCTTTCATTGCTAGGGGGATAGAATATAAAAATAGGGAGGTATTGCTTCAGTTGTACAAGGTATTGGTGAGGCCGCACCTGGAATACTGCGTACAGTTTTGGTGTCCTTACTTAAGGACATACTTGCCGAGTTAGTACAAAGAAGGTTCACTCGGTTAATCCCGGGGATGAGGGGATGGACATATGAGGAGAGGTTGAGTAGATTGGGACTCTACTCATTGGAGTTCAGAAGAATGAGAGGCGATCTTATTGAAACATATAAGATTGTGAAGGGGTCGGATCGGGTGGATGCGGGGAAGATGTTCCCGATGATGGGTGAAACTAGAACTAGGGGGCATAGTCTTAGAATAAGGGGCTGCTCTTTCAAAACTGAGATGAGGAGGAACTACTTCACTCAGAGGGTGGTAGGTCCATGGAATATGCTGCCCCAAAAAGCTGTAGAAGCTACATCATTACATAAATTTAAAACAGAAATAGACAGTTTCCTAGAAGTAAAGGGAATTAAGGGTTACGGGGAGCGGGCAGGAATTTGGACATGAGTCTAGGCTCGGATCGGTCATGGCCCTGTGGGTAGCGGAGCGGGCCCAGGGGCCGTTTAGCCTGATCCTGCTCCTATTTCGTGTGTCTAATTCTGTTAGATTCAGGAGATGGTTCTGTGATAGTGGATTGGCGGTTAGGATCAGATCAGCCATGATCTTATTGAATGGCGCGAGGGGCCGATTGGCCTACTCCTGCTCTTATTTCTTATGTTATGTTCTTAAGTAGCAGCATTTCAGAACTTCAAGAGCCACAGAACAGGATAATGCCAAATAAAATCAGACTGCATGCAGCAACTTCAGCATGCAAATAATCAGATAACTGCAGTGGTATCATGGCATTATACTCTGTGGTAAAAAATATTGCCTGAAATATTAGAATTTGTCGACAGAGATTAAAATATTTAAAATGTACAATATCTTCAGTCCAAATATTCCATGCATCCCACAAACTAGGGTTTGCAGCCTGGAAAGATGGTGTCTGAGAGACTATCTTAACAGGTATACAAGATAGTTAAGAGCATGGAAAAGGTAAATCCAGAATATTAATTACGAGGGTAGCATAAAGGAACACGGGTTCAAACTAGTAAAGGGCAAATGTCAGGACTGTTATCAGGAAATTCTTCTTCACACAAAGTAATCAATACATGGATACAGCAATGGCGATGAAAACCCTGGAATCAGTGAAGAAATCGAACGCTACAATGGGGAGACAGTAGGTTGCGTTCTGGAAGGATGAATTAAGATGGGCCGAGTGAACTTCCTAATCAGTAGTTATCTTGTGAGCTGTAAAACTTAAAAAAAACTGTTCTTAAAAACGTAAGAACATAAGAAATAGGAGCAGGAGTCGGCCATTTGGCCCCTTGAGCCTGCTCCGCCATTCAATAAGATCCTGGCTGATCTTCGACCTCATTTCCACTTTCCTGCACTATCCCCATATCCCTTGATTCCCTTAATATCCAACAATCTATCGATCTCTGTCTTGAATATACTCAACGACTGAGCCTCCACAGCCCTCTGGGGTAGAGAATTCCAAAGATTCACCACCCTGAGTGAAGAAATTTCTCATCAGTCCTAAATGGCCGACCCCTTATTCTGAGACTGTGACCCCTGGTTCTAGACTCCCCAGCCAGGGGACACATCCTCCCTGCATCTACCCTGTCAAGCCCTGTAAGAATTTTGTATGTTTCAATGAGATCACCTCTCATTCTTCTAAACTCCAGAGTATCGGCCTAGTCTACTCAATCTCTCCTCATAGGACAATCCCCCCATCCCAGGAACCAGTCTGGTGAACTTTCATTGCACTCCCTCTATGGCAAGTATAATCTTCCTTAGGTAAGGAGACCAAAACTGTACACAATACTCCAGGTGTGGTCTCACCAGGGCCCTATATAATTGCAGTAAGACATCTTTACTCTTATACTCAAATCCTCTTGTAATAAAGGCCAACATACCATTTGCTTTCCTATTTGCTTGCTGTACCTGCATGTTAACTTTCAGTGATTTGTGTACAAGTACACCCAGGTTCCTGTGAATGCCAATCTCTCACTATTTAAAAAACTCTACTTTTCTATTTTCCTACCAAAGTGGATAACCTCACATTTCTCCACATTCCATTCCATTCGCCATGTTCTTGCCCACTCACTTAGCCTGTCTATAGCCCCCTGAAGCCTCCTCGCATCCTCCTCACAACTTACATTCCCAATTGGTTCTCCTCCGTTACTGCACTGTAAAATGCATTAAAACATATCAAATCTGCACTGAAATATGTTGTCAGTTAAACAGCAAACCAGTTAAACCCACACCAGGCAAGCTACTTCCTATAATTTTTCACAAAGGTACACATAATATGGGTGTTTGCCCCTTCCCTGACCCACTGCAGCATCAGGCCCCCAATTATCCAACCATTCAAGTTGCACTTCACAATGATACTACAGGGAAATTCTTCCCATTGAAGCTTCAGTTTAAAAATAATCTTGAGATTGAAGTAAGATTGGCGATGGCACATGCCACCATCACTGTAAAACTGGCCCATTTGTGGCCGGTTGTTACCAACATAGATTGTTGCCCTTGATGGTCCAACATTCTGGAATTGAATTTGGAATGTGCCAAAATTGTATTCTGGATACTTGGTACATGATATCTTCCACTGGAGGAAGCCTTGGTGGCTGGCAACCTTTTCCTGATGGCTAGGTAAGAATGTTCCAGCCACTGTTACATGGTTCATATACTTAGTGATTCATTTAACATAAATACTCAGACTGGGCTGGCTTACAAAATTCCCAAGCTTCACTTCTGTGCAAACTGAGTGGCTTGAATCCAGACTTGGACAACACGGACATCATCAGCACCACACCCAGCAACTACTTTGCTAATTCAGGCCACCTGGTTCTGGGACATTTACTACTAAAGCCGTGTCCTTCTCCCTTCACCAGATGCTAACACATCAAACTTGTGCAGTCGCTCCAATTCCCTAGCCCTCCGCAGCTTACATCATTCTTCATCTTAAACACAAGCCGAGGATCCCCTTCTTTGTAAACTTCAAATCAGATCTTTCCCCCCCCACCCCCTCACAACATCCCACTTGCTCAGTCTTGTAAACTGCACCATCTTCTCGAGCTCTCTTCACATCGCTTCAAGTGTTGTCATTTGCTGCAGAAGACCGCAATATCTCATTCATTACAGAATTATCGTATAAGCAGTTGTGCATTACCAACACAAAAAAGCACCTTTAGCATCAGGTTTCATTTTTTTTTTTTTAAACATGAAACATGAAGATGGATTTCAAGAGCCTGTTTCCTAATGCAAATGATGCACAGCTTATGTGAAAAATTACAGTAATCTGTACGCCTGAAAAATCAGTGGTTATTTGTTTTAAACCTAGGTTCAACTGGAGGTTAAATGATCAATTATCCTTCCAATTCAGTTTTATCAGAAACAATATAACGAAACAATCTATTTAGATTTCAGCAAGGAAGTTGAACGTAAAAGGTTTTAAATTTCTCATCTCGTTTTCAAATCCCTCCATGACCTCTCCCCTCCCTATCTCTCTAATCTCTTCCAGCCCTAGAATCCTCAGCGATCTCTGCGCTCCTCCAATTCTGGCCTCTTGAGCACCTCAGATTTTATTTACTCCATTCTTGGCAGCGTGTCTTCAGCTGCCGAGGCCCGAAGCTCTGGAATTCCCTCCCTAAACCTCAACTTCTCTTTCCTCCTTTAAGGCGCTCGTTAAAACCTACCTCTTTGACCAAGTTTGTGGTCATCTGCCCTAATATCTCATGTGGCTGGGTGTCAAATTTTGTTTGATAACGCTCCTGTGAAGCGCCTTGGGACGTTTTACTATGTTAAAGGTGCTATATAAATCCAGGAGCAAAGAGAAGTTGAGGTTTAGGGAGGGAATTCCAGAGCTTCGGGCCTCGGCAGCTGAAGACACGCTGCCAAGAATGGAGTAAATAAAATCTGAGGTGCTCAAGAGGCCAGAATTGGAGGAGCGCAGAGATCGCTGAGGATTCTAGGGCTGGAAGAGATTAGAGAGATAGGGAGTGGAGAGGTCATGGAGGGATTTGAAAACAAGGATGAGAAAGTTAAAATCTTTAACGTTCAACTTCCTTGCTGAAATCTAAATAGATTGTTTCGTTATATTGTCTCTGATAAAACTGAATTGGAAGGATAATTGATCATTTAACCTCCAGTTGAACTTAGGTTTAAAACAAATAACCACTGATTTTGTTGCTGTTGAGTTTGAGCATAAATTTTGAGTAGGCATTTCAAGATTGGATGGCTGTGGAGGAGGAGGAGGAGGAGAAGAAAAAAAAAGGGGGAAGCAAGAGAGAAATATAGACAGGGAGCATGAAGAATGAGAGGGCAACAAGCGAGAGAGAGGGAGGAGAGCGAGCAGCGCAAGAGGGGCAGAAAAAGAGACACACCGGTAGAGAGAATGAAAAAGGGAAGGAGAAAACAGAGGCAGAGAGTGGAAGAGAGAACAAGGACAGACAGAGACATGAGAGGCATAGGAGTGGAGGAGAGAGAGGAAGATGGTGTGCCAGTACCCCATATAGCTGAGAATCTACAACAGCCTTGCACCCAAAGTCGTGAGCTAAACCACCAGGAGTAGCTTGCTTCAATTTTCCCATTTGATTCTTGAAAATGTCTCTTTCCAATTTACTCCCCTCAAGATATTGACTCATACAGTTCCACAGGTACCAGTAACACCCTCCCTCTGGTGCCTCTCCTTACTGGCTACTGTTAGTCTGGCTACCTCTTGCAACAATTACTGCACCATAATCGTGACATGGCCATCAGCATGAACTCACCATCAGCACTTAGCAAGAGAAGGAGCCAGAATAATGCAAAATGCCACCAGAACTTAGATTGGGGAAAGGGTAGGAAAGACTGATCAACAAAAAGATTTTATATAAAGAATGCACCTTATTTCTGACAAATACAAGGTCACATTTATAAAGGTCAACATTCCCAAGTTTTATCTGGTTGGTGACACTTTTATGACCCATGTTTTGGAATTATGAATTTAATAACATTAACTCAACACTGTCTGGTCAAAAGTTGGTGTGTTATGGTTAGTGTCAGATAGCTGGATTTTGTTTCCACAATAATGTTACAATACGGAGTGTGCAATTAGTGGAATGGACCTTATGGGAAGCGACCACGAGCACAGAAGAGTGTGTTCATAAATGAAACTTTTTTAGAAAACACTAATAGGTTTGTAAACTTCTGGGGATCTTGAGTTTTCCTTCAGAAATTGAGCTTTCTATTCGAATACTAACACGAGAAAGCACTGGTGTAAATTTAACATTTGATACATTAATTTGCAGAATATAATGCCACAATCTGAAAGTTGTTTTAAATTTGAAAACCAGTATCCGTATAAAGTTCGATGCATTTTGCTCAAGTCAAACAGTTCAGGCAGAGAAGGTTTCTACTTGACAGAAATGGCCACAGCATGATCATGAAGTATATACATTACAAATTGCAGTTAGGAATTGAGTTAATTTTACTTAATGTTCCATTTGTTAGGCACAATACCTCACAAAAGCATCAACTGTTGCAACTGATCTGCTCAGTCATGCTGGCAGGATTAATGACTTAGAATAAAATCTCCGCAAGATCTTAAACATGCCCAACATGCAGCTCTCAGCAAATTGTTTCAACCCGAGATTCCATTAACACCAGCTATTAAGCATATTAAAGTTCTTCAAATTCAGCTGGTAACAAGCAGCGACAGCATGCAATGTTCCACAGCAACTGAAACCAGAATTTACCTTCTTTGAAGCCGCTCACCAAGCCGTCATCAGGGCCCTCTTTGGTGCTGGTCTCGGTACTTTCACTTTCAGAAACAGTCTCTGAGCCATTCTGTTCAGGCTCTAGCTCCTGATCCCCATTTTCTTCCACGTCTGAATGCTTTTTAATGTCCAAGTCTTTATCCAGATTTGCTTCTGGAACTGTCCTATCTTGTTCCGATTCCGGCGCATTTTCAACTGTAATTTCTTCTTCGACTTTAGGCTGAAGTATAAGTGGACACGTTACTCCCAAATGCTTTGATGAAAATCATTAGATGAATCCCGTTAAATATTAACTAAATCAATATTCCAAAAATCCATAATAAAGCAAAACATACGGTAACAGCCTTCCTATTTTCAGCAGGCAAAATGATTGTAACACTGCAATACTGCACAAGACATTCAGGTTTAGTACTGCAATCTTCATACAGCATCAACATGTCCATGGATCTGGACAAAATGTCCGTGGATCTGGACAAAAATCAAGAAAACCTAAAACAAAATTGCAGAACAGGCGCACACTATTTTTTAGTACGAAGGAAAACATTGGAAGCATTTTAAAATGCACAGAAGTTTGCCTACATATAGCTAATATTTTCAAGTAATTGTGGGTTAATTACCAACTAGGGCTTAAATGCACCCAGCATGAAAATCTTTAACAACCTTATAGAAAATTGTACGTTGAAACACAAGACCTCAAAACAATGTTGGGAGGGAATTTTAAATAATGCGCAATGTTCTCCTCTCCCCTGAAACACATTTGATTCCTCAGTGAGGAATGGTCATTGAGGTGCCCTCTAGTACCCCAACAAGTGCCTATTGCTCCTGCATGAACTTTCACAGTGAGCATTCGCAGGATATTCAGCCACAGCAACATCACAGCAGAGTCTGGTTCTCACGAAAGGGATGCCCCCACATTTTCAGCAGAGGTTGCTCGATAGTGATCAGGAACAGAGGTTGTTTGATGGTGATTAAGAACCCGAGCTGGCTTGCGCCTCTTAACCTAGGGTACTGGGGCCAACTGGAGCGCCTTGCCACAACCTAACCAGAGATCAGGTAACTCAGCAGGCTTGCGACCGAGCTGGAAATCTTCCTGAAATGTAGTTTTACATCGGATTACAGAGGATATATGGCACAGAAACAGGCCATGCCGGCGTTTATGCTCCACTCGAGGAAAGACAGGAGGAGGCTCATCTAACTCTATCAGCATCACCCTCTATTCCCTTCTCCCTCATATGCTTGTCTAGCCTCCCCTTAAATGCATCTATACTATTCGCTTCAACCACTCCTGTGGTAGCGAGTTCCACATTCTCACCACTCTCTGGGGAAAGAAGTTTCTTCTGAATTCTCTATTGGATTTCTTGGTGACTATCTTACATTGATGGCCTCTAGTTATGCTCTTCCCCACAAGTGGAAACATTCTCTCTCTATCCACTCTATCAAAACCTTTCATAATTTTAAAGACGTCTATTAGGTCACCCCTCAGTCTTTTTTCAAGAAAAAGAGAGACCCACCCAGCCTGTTCATCCTTTCCTGATAGGTGTACCCTCGCATTTCTGGTATCATCCTTGTAAATCTTCTCTGCACCCTCTCCAGTGCCTCTACATCCTTTTTATAATATGGCGACCAGAATTGTACATAGTACAGGAAGCTGTGTGTTATCCGGAGGCTAAATGTCCGGCAAGCTCGAGCCACCGGCAAAAATCAGGAGCCGTTTTGTTAGGTTTTTTTTCTTCTCGTGGCTTTTTTTTCCCCTTCTTGTGGCTTTTTTTTTTTTCCAACAGTCAGGCTCTGCAAAGTCTCTGTAGCTTAACAACAGCTTCAGAGAGACGCTTCCAATGTACGGGCCGACTGTTTAGAAGCTGTTGCTAAGCAACAGTGTTTGTTGTCAGATACGGAGATGAAAAGCTCCGTATGCTGTAACATTAACGCTGGTGTGTCCGGCAGTTTTGAGGGAACGGCAACAGCTCGGTCCAGTCGGTGCCGGATAGCACAAAGTTTCCTGTACTCCAAGTGTGGTCTAACCAAGGTTCGATACAGGTTTAGCATAACTTCCCTACTTTTCAATTCTATACCTCTAGAAATAAACCCTCGTGCTTGGTTTGCTTTTTTTATGGCCTTGCTAACCTGTGTCGCAACTATTAGCGATTTTAAATGATGACTAATTGACATCACACTGGGCCTTAATGGGGTTACACATTTTTTAATAAACTGCATGTAAAGATTTCAAACCGGGTACTGTTAATATTTTCCTTTTGCACATAAATGTGATTAACACAAATCTGACTTGCTTCAATGTTACCACCTGCTACAATATTCAATTCAGCATTTTTAAGCATTGAATGACTACAGTAGTAACGAACATTAGGATTTTCTCAAACATTGGATCATATCCCTATTATACTGTTGTTTTGCTATGCTTTCTTTCAGTAACAAGGGTTATATGCTACAGACTGTATGTATATTTGTGGTGAGTATTTCAGTTTGTAAGTTATTTGCACACATATTAAGCTTTCTTCCTATTCATTGTAATCGATTATGTAAGCCCTGCAGCGGGTAGTCAAAACTGCCCAACGCATTACCGGCACCCGGCTACCGACCATAGAGCACATATACCAGAAACGCTGTTTACGGAGGTCACGGACCATCATCAAAGACCCTACCCACCCCAGCCACAGTCTGTTCGCCTTCCTGCCATCTGGGAGACGCTACAGATGCATTCGCACCCAAACGACCAGATTTAGGAACAGCTTCTTTCCCAGGGCTGTCATCCTACTGAACTCCACAAATAAACTCTAAAGCCTGCACATCTGCCAATGCACTTTATTATGGTTATGTTTATGTTAATGTATTACAAGCCAAATGAATGTTGAATGTTTAAATGTCTTAATCTAAATGTACACTCTCGGGAGCCGCAAGCCTACATTTCGTTGTACTGCACTTGTGCACTAACAATGACAATAAAGTTGATTATGATTATGATAGTTTTAGCTCAATCGCTTTAAAAAGATTCTTCTCGGCACTAAATGTGACTCCCAAATCTTCACAAACTGAAAAAATGTTCAGCAGCATGCATTGTTAAATTCTACAGATGCATTGGACAGCCAAGACATAAAATTAAACTTAATTGGCTCTTGTATGAAATTAAAAAATAATATCTGGACCAAAAATGGATGTGCACTGAAATTTAGGGACATCCATTTTCTCTGTGACATCACTCCAAGCACTGGCTACTCTACTGAATGGCTTTCAGTTTCCACGGGTAGTAGATTAAATAAATTCAACCAGCACAAAATAAGTCACCGCATATTTATCACCTACAGTTGAAAGGATTACACACACCAATTTGTTTAACAATCAGGACTCTCAATACACTAGTTATTCATTCAGTAACAGTACTATTCTTTGCTATAAAGCTCTAAACTAAAAGACAAGATATTTGTACACTTAAATAACTGATTTCCGTAATCGAAGCACCATTTTCATTACGCTGTGGTAACTTCTGTAAAAAGAAAAACAAACCAGTAAACAAACTGTTCTTTCTGGTCTAGTTAAGAGCATTGGCAGCAAATGTTAAATTGCACCCCATCCAAATGCAGTTTCCCTTCCTGTATCACCACTTTACTGGAATATTTTGAATGTTTTATGTTTATAAGTTATTGCTGGGGAAGGAACTTTTAAAACTGCAAAATTAGAAAACAGCATCTAGTTTTTTTTAAAATTCCCTAACAGCAAATAGGCTTTACATTTTCAAACTTCTTTCCTTCAAAGCTAACAGCAAGGGTTTTTATAACTATATTAAGAGAAAGAGAGTGGTAAAGGGGAATGTAGGCCCATTAAAGACAGATGCAGGTGAGACTATAATGGATAAGAAAATGGCACACTTGTTATACGAGTACTTTATATCTGTTTCACAGTCGAGGGAGGGGGCAAAATACCAGCGGTACAAGGGAACCTAAAAATAAGTCAAGGGGAGTAACTTAATGGATACAAGTAAAAAATGGTAATGGAGAAAATAATGGGTCGTAACAGACTAACCACCAGGACCTGATGGTCTCCATCCCACGGTATTAAAGGAAATAGGCGAGAAAATTGCAAATGTATTAGTCATAATTTTCCAAAGCTCTCTAGATTCAGGAATTGTGATGTTAGATCAGAAAATAGCAAATATCAATCCATTATTTAAGAAAGGAGGGAGGGAGAAACCAGGTTAACGACGGGCCTGTCAGTTTAACATCCGTTGCGAGGAAGTCACTGGAATCTCAGAGATAGAGTGATTGACCTGTCAAGCGCTCAAAGAGAAACAGCATGGGTTTGTGAAAGGCAAGTCATGTCTGACTAATCTAGTTGCATTTTTTCAGGTCATGAGCATGGTGGCTAGTGGTGTCTCCATGGATGTTGCCCACATGGACCTCCAGAAGACATTTGATAAGGTTCTGCACAAGAGATTATTAGCAAAAATAGAAGCACACGGAATTAGAGGTAACCTTATGACATGGGTTGGGAGGCAAGAGTCAGAATAGGGATAAAGGAAATATATTGATTGGTAGGGTGACACTAGTGACGTCCCCCAGGGATCCGTACTGGGGCCTCAGCTTTTCACGATATATATTAATGACTTGGATGAAGGAATAGGGAGTTGTATATCCAGGTTTGCAGATGACGCTTAGGAGGCATATGTTCAGATGTGAGCAGAAAGTTACAAAGGGACATAAACAGACTAAGTGATGGAGCAAAACTGTGGCAGATAGAGTTCAGTGTGGGGAAGTGCAAGGTCATTCACTTTGGATCAGAAAAAGACAAATCAGAATATTTTCTTAATGGCGAGAGACTAGAAGCTGTGGACGAGCAAAGGTGTCCATGTACACAAATCACTAAAAGCTAGTGTACAGGTACAAAAAGTAATCAAAAAGGCTAATGGAATGTTAGTCTTTATCTCACGGGGATTGGAATTCAGTGAGAAATAATGCTTCAGTTGTAGAGCCTTGGTCAGACCCCAGTTCAGTTTTTGGCACCGAACAGGAGGAAAGATATATTGGCCATGGAAGGGATACACAGCACAGATTCACCAGAATCACACCAGGGCTTAAAGGGGTAAATTACAAGGATAGGTTGCATAAACTTGGCTTGTATTCCCTTGAGTTTAGATGGCTGAGGGGTGACATAATTGAGGTATTTAAAATGATTAAAGGATTCGATAGGGTAGGTATTTCCTCTGGTGGGGAAAGACCAGAACAAGATCTTTAAATTAGAGCGAGGCCATTTAGCAACAAAATTAGGAAGCGCTTTTTCCACACAAAGTAGTGGAAATCTGGAACTCACTCGCTCAAAAGGCAAACTGACATTTTCAAGACTGGGATCAAATGGAGCAAAGGCAGGTAAATGGAGTTAAGATACAGATCAGCCATGATCTAATAGAATGGATTAACAGGCTCACGGGGCTGAAGGGCCTGCTCCTGTCCCCATGTTTCAAAAGAAGCCGTGAAAATTTTATGTTGAAATATCCCAATGTGGCAAATCCAAGATTTGAACCCAGCTTTGTCTCTGCATAGAGTTCCAGCTCAAAATAAATATAATTGTATTTTTTAAATTTAGAAGTTAAGATTTTAAAGGCAATTAATTTAACTTTTTTTTAAACTTCAAATTGCTAGGGAGGATTCAAATCTAGGCCATTTATCTTGTCAGACAGTGTATGGGAGGCTCATTATGCACAATTAACACAAATAAATGCATAACTGCGCTGACAAGATAAATGGTAAATCAGTAGCTACATCTCCAAGGTTTTAAACAATGACCGGTAGTGGTACAGATAGCATCTCTTACCAATTATTAACATGCATCACAGGCAGTTTTGGTAGTGTCGTGGTTAAGTGTACAGACACACAGCACCATAAAGTAAGATGCCATGGGCTTCCCTCTAATAACCAGACATCGTGGCTGCTCAATCGTGACTGAGGTTATCTGGACAGGTGCAGAATAGAACTACGGAAAGCTGCTGGGTAACAACACCCTGGGTAATAATTAATACCCTTATCCCACACCTCCCAGAGACTGATTTGCAACAGCAGCAGAAGATTAATGGGAACAGACTTCAGGCCCATCCTTGATCAGGAAATGGTTCACAATGCAGGAAACTCTCGGTTAACCGGCAAAGTTCAGGAGTAGGTTCAGGTAAGTTTTACTTCATATTACTGGCCGTTCCTCGATCTGTGGCTGTGCAATCGGGTGTGGCTGCAGCTGTTGCTAAGCAACAGGGACGCTTGGATCTGGTGGCCATTGTTCCTGCACCTGTTGCTAAGCAACAGGGAAGCCTGGGTTTGTTGCTGTGGAGCTCTCAGACCTTTTAACTATAGCTGGAAAAAGCATGAATGTAAGTCCCACCCACAAAAGTGTTCATCCCAACATTTAAAGTTGCACTGGAAAAAAAACCAACCTCCAATATAACAGACAAAGCACTGAGTGAATAAAATAACCCTTACCTCTTCACTGATCTCTAACAAATCCTCATCTGGTTTGTTCCACTCTTTTGGTTTCTTCTGCATCTTTGGTGCAGTAAGAGGTATCTGGACTGTAATACAGGTTGAGGTCCATTATTCGCTTGGTCCAGCTTCAAATAGCTGAAGTCACTGGAATTCATTATTTTACTACTCTCTTACAACAGGTTCGATACTAAAATTACACTAATCCTTCTACTTAAAACACAGAATATTATTCAGAAACCCTGGATATATAAAGTTCAAATAAAAACAACAAGGCTATTGGATACTTTAAATATAAGAAATATAATCCTATGATTTGATTGCATTTTTAGAATTACATATATAGTTTGATTATACAGGTTGAACGCCCCGAATCCTGCAAGCTCAGGACTGAGGCTGAGCCGGTTTTCGGGTTTTTCCGGACTTTGGAACGTGTTTCTGATGTCCGAAGTCTGGAAACGCCAGAGCCCAGGTTGCGATATTTCCGGACATCGGAAACAGGTGCCGAGTCCGGAAATGCCTGGGCTCAGGTTGCGCTATTTCCGGTTTTTGGTAAGCCTCCCTCAGGGTGTCCGGATTCCGGAACATTTTACGGATTCCGGACCCCTGCCACCAATCGTCCCAGAGTCTGGATTCCGGAACTCCAGATTTGGGACGCTCAACCTGTATGCATATTAAAAATAAAAGGAATGCGACTATTTGACAGAATATGGGATGTGCATGTATCTTACTTGAATACTCAAGAAAAAAAAACTCATATTTCCAAGCAATGTTCCCTGTAATTTTTTTTTCCCCGTGTGCGGTCCCTTTAACTGGCTGCAGGGCCCATTCAAACTTCCGCGCATGCACGGTTTCTTCCATGTAAAAGCCGTCGAGTGGCCTGCGCGGGATCTCCAGACCGCGGCCGCACAGCTTAGCTGGAACGCTGCTTCCAAGTCTGATTTTGATTGAGCAATGTTGAGCAAAGTGCCCTCTTTGAACTCTCATATCTTGGCCCTGTCTGGCCTTGTGCTATACAAGTATCCAGGAGTGAAAGCTTTTGTATTGAGTAACGTATGAATGTCAGCGTTCAGTCCCTTGGCAAATAATGGGCTTAGTGTATGGCAACAGCAGCTGGTTATGCAAAATGTAACCGGATTTGGCTTGTTAATGAAGTGCACAATTAGCAGACACCACAAATAATCAAGTGAAATAGGTGACCACATTTAAATGAAACCAAATATTGATTTACATAAATGTGAACATCACTGAAGTACATTAAGGGCAGCATGACAATGGTGCTGTATGCTCTGTGCAGAATGATAGGACATGTCCACATGGTAGTTTCCTGATCCCAGTCACACCATGAAGGGGAAATTCAAAGTAGAGGCCATATGCTTCCTTTCAGAAAGGGAAGAATCATATTGCAGTTGTGCGCCATTGAATGTGTTTACAGGGCACTGGCAGAGGCCTGGAAGCCAGTATGGGATGGCACATTGTATGGAAAGGGAGAAAAAACAAAAAGGAAATAGAAGTAGTTAAGAGCAAAAAAAATTGTTAGTGACACTCCGAGATCCCAGACATTTCGTAACATACCGCTATACAAAAGAGAATAAAGAGGCATGAAAAATGCCACATTCAGCAGTTATTGAAAGTGGGTACTATCACCAGTGGATATGACTTTATTATAAAGCTCTCTAAAATTACACACAGCCTTGAAAATTAAATGTTATATTTATATTCAACAGACACATTTCAAAAATTAATTGGTGAAACCATTTTAACAAGACTTGCTGTATTTCACTGGCTTTGCATCTAGTTTCCAATGCAAGCATTGTATCCTCCACTCCCCTCACAGCTCCTGGGGTTAGAACACATCACCATATTTTTTAAAGAATTTACTATGCACAGATCTCCCAGTTCTAGTCTGAAAATACAGGAAACTTTGTGTTATCCGGCAAAAATCAGGAGCCGTTTTGTTAGGTTTTTTCTTCTTGTGGTTTTTTTTTTTCTTCTCGTGGCTTTTTTTCCCCCAACAGTCAGGCTCTGCAAAGTCTCTGTAGCTTAGCAACAGCTTCAGAGAGACGCTTCCAAGGTACGGGCTGACTGTTTAGAAGCTGTTGCTAAGCAACAGTGTTTGTTGTCAGATACGGAGATGAAAAGCTCCGTATGTTTCAACATTAACGCTGGAGTGTCCGGCAGTTTTGAGGGAACGGCAACAGCTCGGTCCCGTCGGTGCCGGATAGCACAAAGTTTCCTGTACAACAATTTTGCATAGGACCAACAGGCTAATTTAAACGCATACATAAAAGTCAAAAAGAAAAAAACTACATGAGCATTATTACGTACTGACTCAAAAACATAAGGGCGTTGGCAATCAGAATGATGGAATCGCTGGGCTTTGCAACACACTAATGCCTTTGAGTGGTTTACAAGAATTCATGTGCATGATCAACTACCTCCATTTCCTAGTCACAAAATCAAAATGATCTACAGTTTTCTAAAATTAGTAGGTCACAGTCACAAGTGGAAACTGTTAAAACCAACACTTTGAACAACCCAGTCTGTTGTATAAGCATTTAACTTAAGAAATTGTTGACCTCTTTAAAAAAAAAAAAACATTTGAATCAACTATTTTTAATTTTTTTTTTAAAGAAGTAATGATACTCCTTTAAGGGGACATCAAATTACTCTCACCATTGAAGAGCAGCCATCAACATTCACCTGACGTAATGACATCAACCAGTTTTGAAGAAGGTTTTGCCTTCGGCTCGAGTTCCAGGTCTCAACAGTTTGGTGCCAGCTGTCCAGCTGCCTGTTTATGATCAGTTTTCTTAACTACGAGTCAGAGTATTTGTTTGTTTTTGCATTCTACATTAAGCACTCTGCGTGCACAGTAACTCCAGTAGGATGTAATTATTCACACTCTGCAACAGGCCATTGCACAGATCAGATCACAAAAGACTGTTAGGTGGCTAAATATTTGCAGCACCACTTACGTTTTAAGCAGCAGGCACTCAATATGTTTATTGTCCAATTTGAATGCACCAAATTTCTTGGAGAGCACAGGGCAGACAAAATTGCACAAGCACTCATTGACAGTTCTATTAAGATCTTTTTGTCTAGTTGGAGCCTCACTACCATGCACCACAGCCGCCACTTAAAACTGCTCTTCACCCTGTAACATCATTTTGTAATATCACGCTGTTTCATCGGATTTGCAGATACCTATTATCCAGACCAGACTTGAATATATAGCGCCAAGTCATTACAGGAAACACTGCTGTTGCACTCAGGAAATGAATACATGCTCAATAAAAAGCAAAGTTTATGAAATCTAGTGTCATTCCATATATTTTGCTATCTGTAAAATACAGCACAATTTTGACATTTGATCTGCATGCAAAACAAAATTTGAAAATTTGCACCCAATCAAAAATCCTACTGCATCTAAGATGTAGAAACCATTCTTCTTTATACAGCATGAAAGACAGGACTTGGAACTGTCTGCAAACTGAATTTGGTCACAGAAAACATTGTTAAAATAAAATTACATACAAGTCACCACAAACAGTTTGAAATTACTTATATACTATGAATTTTTACTTCATCAAGCAGATATGTGAAAAGACCCCCCCCCCAACACTACAGCAGAGTATAGCACAAGAGCCAGTAGCTTCAGAGATGGCAAGACATCATGTCACACAAAAACAACTTGAAACCTGCTGCTGGCCTGACAGTGTGGACAACGACTCATTTTCAGCTGTAATTGAGCTCAGTATCCCAAGGCCAGAAAAGGAACGAAAGTTACTTAGCAAGAAAGCCACAGTTGTTTGTTCTGATTACTATCCAGTGACCTCTGTTGGAGGTGCCCCAGGACAGCACTGGGCTCAGTCATGACGGCTTTCATGGTTGAATAACCTGTTGACAAGCTACTGGGGCAAAGGAATGCCAGCACCCATGGAATCGCATCCACGGATGACTGAGATTTGATGAGAAAATTAGAAAGAAAATAGGAGCAGTGCACTGTGCAGGTCGAAGGAGGCAAGTTTTGTGCCAATGCCAGTGGTTCTATAGGCTGCCGCTCACATTCAGCCCATTCACTGAAAAACTTTACAAACGTACACAGTTTGAGTTTTGTTTCAAGAATTCCCCAAAAATATCAAATCTGAATTTTGATTGTAAATTTATCTATTTTTTCCTCCTATCTATCGTCGTCAAAATAAAATCAAAACATACCTCATTCTAAACAGAACTGCAACGCTCCGCTCCAGATCGTAATACATGAAATCTGAATCCTTGCATAACATTCAACAACTTGTGTTTATCCAGATTCCACACTACTGAAACAGAAAGCTGGAATCCAGACTAACATTTCCTTTTCATTTTAACTCTTCCCTACCATAAACACGAACACACAAGGACACGTTGCACCAACTTGTTTTACACAATCTCCTCCATCACTCGATGCAATTTGCAAAGTTCTGAACACTTCTAAAATGATGCAACACTCTAGGATGCAAAGCATTTCTAATTATTCAATGTCTTATTAACATTTTTACAATATCACAATATTAGACAAAGCCAAGCCACATCTGTTACAGAGCATCCTTACATTTCTCTCTCTACAGGAAACAAAACTGCATTTTTACATTTCCAGAGTCGTCTTTTTAATTATTAAAGGCATAAAAGTAGATAGCAGATGATGTACGCCATACAATGATCTCCTTTTCTGAAAAAGACCAACATAATTGTGCAGCAGGGATTGAATTTATGTGGAAAGTCACACCTGCTCCTACTACAGGAGAAAGAAATAATTTTCCCTAACTACATTTTATTGCATCTGGAATGAAGAGAATGCAACAGAAAATGATCAAGTCACTCTATTAGGTCTTTCTTTTCCGGCATGATCTTGCATGTAACATGTCCCTGGAGCATTTGACCAAAATACATGTTGCTGCTCCCAGTGGCTATTTTGATCCAAGTGTATCTTCCGGTTTTGACAGTTCTCCAATCCAGAATGCACAGAACACAAAAAGGATACTTTTTCTGAAATCCGTGAAAAGTAAACCAATATTCCAACAATTTCCATCGCAAAGCAGCTGAAGCACAAACGCTGGTTAATCTCCCAAACTTGACACACAACTCCCTTTCACACCAAACAATTGTGTCATGAATTCAATAAGCAAACCGTACACATGGCCTCTGCAGCAATTCTGTTTGGGGCATAGCCGATAGCAAGCAAATCAGCATTTGGAAAACACCACAATACACCAGGTAAACAAATCAGTATACAAACTCCAGAACCATATTTTGTTAAAATACATACACACATCCCACAATTTTTCATTCCAAAATCTTTTCACTTTCTCAGCCAATTCCATAATTTCTCCTTCAGGTTGCCTGCCAGCACTTGTTACTCAGCCGGGTAGTGGAGTCCAGGTTAGGAACTGCCCCACCAGCTCCAAAAGTGGCCAAAGTATGGCTGGAGTGCATTGTCTAAAATAATGACACCAATCCCTCCACGTTGGTGTCTTTTGTTCCCAGGCATCTTGCACAAAGACAAAAACCCGTCCCAACTTTAACAAGTAACTAAGAGCCAATGCATTATCGGACAGCAGTGATTTACATTCTCTCACCTTTGTCTAGTTATGTTTCTAACAATTCACAAAACAATCAAAGCCTGCACTATATTACAAATACTCAAATTCTATCCATTTTAAAACTTTTGCTCAGAATGAAATTACCCTTTAGTTGCGGTTTATTAAGCGTTAGATCTGTACACTCATCTACTACAATCGTTCACACCTCTCATACAGTTTACTGTGAGTCTTCTAAATTAAGGCAAGGAAAAACAGCAGGTTGCTTTGCTCTTGTTTACAGGAAACTCTGGTTTATCCGGAGGTTAACTGTCCGGAATGCTCGAGCCACCGGCAAAAACCAGGAGCCGTTTCGTTAGATTTTTTTTCTTTTCGTTGCTTTTTTTTTCCACCAGTCAGGCTCCGCAAGGTCTCGCTGAAGCTGTTGCTAAGCTACAGAGACGCTTGCAAGGTACGGCCGACTGTTTAGAAGCTGTTGCTAAGCAACAGGGTTTGTTGCCAGATACGGAGCTCAAAATCTCCATATGTTTCAACATTAGCGCTGGTTTGTCCGGCAGTTTTGATGGTACGGCAACAGCTCGGTCCCGTCGGTGCCGGATAGCACAAAATTTCCTGTATATTGTATTTGATAGTCAAAGTTCCCACATGGTGTGAATCTGTTACTAGTCCTCAAAGGCTATAAATCAACCACCAGACCCTGGTCCAAGCCCAATTTATTGGTATTATGTCACAGTTTGAGCAACACTGAACAGAAAAAAAACCTTAGTTAAAACTGACAGGTCATTCAAACAACCATATTTAACAAAAAAAGAAAAAAAAAAAACTAAAAGTACACATTTTCCACAGATTGTCCAAAGAGGCTACAAACTCTTCAGCTTCTGCGGTTACTGAATTCTGCCACAATAAAGAGCTATAGTCCAGCCAGTAAATGACCCACAATGTGACAGACATTCTATAGGAAAAATAATTGATTTGAATAGCGAAGGCAGCTGGGATTGTGTCCTTAGGATGAAGGAGAGGATAATGTAAAAGCAAAACATAACAATGAAATATGGGGCACTGATCCATTCTTGTACCCAGTAACAAGACTGACATTATTAACTGCGAGACAAGTTTTTAAAAAGGGACAGCTGCACAGGACCCAAAGTGAATGGTTAATACTGTTTTGGAAGAAACATTGCAGAACTTTCAGCAATACAATAGAAACTATTTATAACAATGGTTAGAACAGAAGTTCCCTCACAGTGAAGTTCCAGGCAGGTACAAACTATCCTCCATATATCAGGGGAGGGGGGGGGGGGAATTCAGATCAGTAATATTGATCACAAGCCAGCATTCATTCATTGGGCAATTGCACTGCTGACTCCTGCATTGCTGATTGCAGTTTACCCTCAACCCCAACACAGCATCATCTTATACAAGAAGATACCTCCATTCTGCGATTCAAAATGCCATATTCACTTTTAAAACACAATTAGAAAATTCCATCTGTGAACATGTACAACAGTGCACACACAGACAGAACTGAACTCACGTGATTGTTTTAAAGAGTTATTAAAGACGGGACATTCATTTTCTTTTACTGGGCTCCACCAGGCCTCTAGTGGTTGCAGTACAGTACCATAGAACTGATCGCAGTTTACCGCACAGAAGGCTATTCAACACATCCTGTCTTTGCCGGCTCTTTACTAGAGCAATCCAAAACTAATTTCACTGCCTTGCTCTCTTCCCCAGAGCCCTTAAAAGATGATTCAACTACTCCCTGTGGCAAAGCATTCCTTGCCACACACTCAGTAGAAATGTTAAATTGCTGGCCTCTCACCACTGACTCCCTAACCAAAGGAAATAGTCTTTCCCTATTCACCCCATCAAAATCCTTCATACCTGCAAAACATCTTTATCATCTCTTTAGTCTTCTCTGTCCCAGTGAAATTAGCCCATGTAACTCAAGACTCTCCTCGGATCTAGTTTCTCATCCCTGGTATCATCCTGGTGAATCTTTTCTGTATGCTCTCTGTAGCTTTAATGCCCTTTCTATTATGGGGTGTCCACATTTGCACATAGTTCTGTAACTGTGATCAAAGCATAGACTTGTACAAATTTATTATAATCTGTTCATTCTTGTACTCTGTACCCTTATTTATAAAACCCAAAATGTCGTTGGCCTTTTTATAGCTTTATCTACCTATATTTGCAAGGAATTACATATTTAGATCCCTATGTCTCTGTTCCCTCACAGCTTTCAGCACATTTCCATTCAGTTTATGTTCCTATTTCTTGTTTTTCCTGCTAAAGTGCATCACCTCTCATGCATCTTTAAACACTCATTAATTATGGATTCTAAGAGTTATAGTGGGGTCTTTGCAATTTGATCAAACATGGCCATGATGTCTTGCAATACACTTTTTCCATCATCGTTTTAGTCCAATTCAAAACTTTGTGCATAAATATACTACTTTACTAATGATTTAAATCCTTCATCTCACATTTCTACAAAACGTTCATCTCTTTTGATGAAAAGTGAAGCTTTGTGGTTGTAAACCATTAACTAGGTTAGCATGGTTCCCAGGTTGGGAGCACAAGCGGTTACATTACTGTGAATACACAAATCATTGTGATGGACTGTACCACAAAGAGCAGTAGTTTCCTACACACGCTACTAATCTGGTCTAGTCGAGAGCTGAAGCTGGTTAAAATTATTCATCCTGCATTAAAAGCAAAGTCACAAAGTTCATTTTATAATGCCTCGCCTACTTAAAATCCAGAGATTAACCAAAAACCTTCATGAGGCAGAAGGCTCTGTGTGAAATGAATGTGTACATTAAGGTTTACTCATATTTCTTAGAACATCTTGCCAACTTTTACCCCTGAAGGTACTGACACTTTGCCAGGGAATGGTTCCATTGGTGGCAATTGCCCTTTGGTATCTCACCCAAGCGGTCATTATTTATGCATGAACCTGGACAGTGCGCATCAGCAGGCAATTTGGTCGTAAGGGATGTCATAACTTAGCCCAATCCGGTCCTCAACCAAAGTCCACACACGTGCACTTTCAGGAGGGATTACTGCCCAGTGATCAGAGCAGAAACCGTGGCCCATTTCCTCCTCCCTAACCCATGGATTTTGAGGCCAATTTTGGGTACTATTCTCTTGGGTACAATCAGGACAGACCAAGGATTGAACCTGGAACCTTTGTGGTCTACATGGCTCCATTACACACTAGATTATACCAGCTATGCTATTGGGGGAGCCTTCAAAGTTTAATTAAAATAATTCCCTCCCCCGGTCTCAGTAATCAGATTTCAGTATCAGTCGAGTTATATCCATCCATATGTCTATTTTTGCTTTCTGTAGTACAGTAATGGAAAAAAAATCAATACATGAATGATAATACAAAGATCAATATAACCAAATAACCAGGTTAATAACTTAATTCACCAAATTTTACTGGGGTTTGAATGTTAGCTATAGCAAAACTAAAACTACCAGATGTTTGTCACTCCACTGGCATAATATGCAAGCACAAAAGCTTTAAATACTCTCTCTTTAGTAATATCTCAACTGCTAATACTCAAATAGAAAATTGTGGAGACAATTGGGAAACATTCACCAAACCTAGAAAAAACTTGCCATATTTCTTGGTTATTTTCATGATGTTACACACATTAAAAGAAAACATTTTCATAAAGATCTGATATTGTACAGACAGTCTTATTCAATGCAAACCTACCATACACAATCTCTGGGGGGGGTTTGGAGTTTAATTGTTGTGATTCATTTTCCTCTACCTCTTTCTCCTCCACTTCAGCAGATTCCTTGCTTTCCACATCTTGATCTTTGTCGTCACTAACCGGAGCTTCCTCGCTGTCCTCTTCCTCTGCTGGGACTTCCAGGCTGGTGCAAACAGCAACAGGGGAAGGTGGCATCTCCACCTTTGCTTCTGTCCGAAGAATGTCTGCAATCTCCACATTAGCAGACAATGGAGGAAGGTCTTGTGATACACTTTCTAAGGTGCTTTGTGTTTCTTCCTGTCCTGCAATGCCATTCACATCTTTAATTGTATTAACAGCAGCAGGTACTATGATTTCCTCAGCTGGAGTAACAATCACTTCTACAGGTAGATCTTCACTGGCCTGCTCTTCTTGTTTATCATCTTCCACCTCCGTATGCAAACATAAGTTAGGTACAGGGTTCTGCTCCTCTTTGGGAATGGATGGCCCAGACTCCTCAGCAGAATCCAAAGCTGGGAAAACAGAAACTACCAGTGAATTGCTAGAAGCAGATTCTGCCCTTGCCTCTTCCTCCTCCTCTTCCTCCTCCTCTTCTTCCTCCACTTGTAAAGGGACAGGATCAGGAGGTTCTCCATCAATCTCTTTCTTTTCTATAACAGTTTCCGATCTGATGTCCGGTGAAACACTTTTCACCACTGGTTCCTGCTTTGGTTTCTCTTCTGTGAGAGCAAAAAGGCAGCACATTTTAGCATCTATACCCATTGTTTACACAAATCAATAGTTTATGTAAATTATATATTTAATCCTTATTGTAAACAAAATATAAGCTAGTTACATTGTAACACAAAATACTTGACAGTTTTTACAGGTCACTCATTGGCAACCTCTCCAGGAACATAACACAGAAATATAGCAACGGAGGGAGAAAAAGCCATTCAGCTACCCAGGTCTCAGTTGCTGATCCTGATCAGACCATAGGAAATATTTTGGTTTCTAAAATTAAAGTTAATTTAATAACTTTGCTCTTATCGCAGTCTGAACCACTAACATTTTTATTGTGATGCCAACTAGGAAAATGCAGAATTGTTGTTTTGGCTAGTTTAATGAATTACATTAATTTAATACATAAAAAAAACCTTTTAAATGAAATAAAGCTTTCCACATTCACTTTTAAGTCTACATGCTCATCTTTAAAGTACCAAACAGTGCTATAATGTATGCAGTTTGTACTTAGATCAGGACCGTGAAAGTGACGGGCTCCGAACACAGGGAATGAACTGAACCGCCCTGTTGCCTTCCAAAATCACTTCTTGAAAGCGACAACCTATATAAGCGAATCCTAAAGACTATTACCCTTGAAGTGTTGCTATAATGGGTTCTCATGTCTCGTCTTTAAGGTACTCACTGACCTGAAGCATTGCTAAATAATTCTGGCCAAAGCATAATAAAACAATTATTGATTACGTAGCTTTGTCTAGAAGTTTAGATTAGTTATGGAAAAGGACAAGGAGCAATCTAGAGTAAAAATACTTATTTTGAGGAGGGCCAATTTCAGTGGGTTGAGAACGGATCTGGCCCGGGTAAACTGGAATCAAGGATTGGCAGGCAAAACTGTAATCGAACAATGGGCTGACTTTAAAGAGGAGATGGTTCGGGTACAGTCGAGGTACATTCCCAAGAGGGGGGGGGGGGGGGGGGGGGGGGGAGGTGGAGCAACCAAAGCCAGAGCTCCCTGGATGACAAAAAAGAGATAGAGAGCAAGATGAAGCAGAAAAGGGGGAGGGGCATATGACAGATGTCAGGTTGAGAATACAAGTGATAACCAGGCTGAATATAGAAAGTTCAGAGGGGACGTGAAAAAGGAAATAAGAGGGGCTAAGAGGGAGTATGAGAATAGACTGGCAGCTAACATAAAAGGGAATCCAAAAGTCTTTTATAGGCATATAAATAGTAAACGGGTAGTAAGGAGGGGTGGGGCGGATTAGGGATCAAAATGGAGGCCTACGTATGAGGCAGAGGACATGGCTGAGGTACTAAATGAGTACTTTGCATCTGCCTTTACCAAGGAAGAAGATGCTGCCCTAAGTCACAGTGAAAGAGGAGGTAGGTGAAATATTGGGTGGGCTAATAATTAATAAAAAGGAGGTTCTAGAAAGGCTGGCTGTACTTAAAGTAGATAAGTCACCAGGACCGGATGGGATGCATCCTAGGAAGTAAAAGGTGGAAACTGCAGAGGTACTGGCCATTATCTTCCAATCCTCCTTAGATACCGGGGTTGGTGCCAGAGGACTGGAGAATTGCAAATGTTGCACCCTTTTTTTGAACAAGGGTGTAAGGATAAACCCAGCAACTACAGGCCAGTCAGTTTAACCTCGGTGGTGGGGAAGCTTTTAGAAATGATAATCAGGGACAAAATTAACAGTCACTTGGACAAGTGTGGATTAATTAAGGAAAGCTTGCACAGATTTGTTAAAGGCAAATCGTGTTTCACTAACTTGATTGAGTTTTTTGATGAGGTAACGGAGAGGGTTGATGTGGTGTACATGGACATCCAAAAGATGTTTAATAAAGTGCCACAGAATAGACTTGCCATCAAAGTTGAAGTCCATGGAATAAAAGGGACAGTGGGAACATGGATACAAAATTGGCTAAGTGACAGGAAACAAGAGAATAGTGGTGAATGGTTGTTTTTCGGACTGGAGGAAGGTGTTCCCCAGGGGTCGGTACGAAGACCACTGCTTTTCTTGATATACATGAATGACTTGGACTTGGGTGTACAGGGCACAATTTCAAAATTTGCAGATGACACAAAACTTGGAAGTATCGTGAACAGTTGAGGAGGATAGTGATAGACTTCAAGAGGACATAGACAGGTTGGTGGAATGGGTGGACACGTGGCAGATGAAATTTAACGCAGAAAAGTGTGAAGTGATACATTTTGATAGGAAGAACGAGGAGAGGTAATATAAACCAAAGGGTATAATTCTAAAGGGGGTGCAGGAACAGAAAGATCTGGGGTATATGTGCACAAATCGTTGAAGGCGACAGGGCAGGTTGAGAAAGCGGTTAAAAAAGCTTATGGGATTCCTGGGCTTTATTAATAGAGGCATAGAGTACAAAAGCAAGGAAGTTATGATGAACCTGTATAAAACACTGGTTTGGCCTTAACTGGAGTATTGTGTCCAATTCTGGGCACCGCACTCTAGGAAGGATGTGAAGGCCTTAGAGAGGGTGCAGAAAAGATTTACAAGAATGCTTCCAGGGATAAGGGGCTTCAGTTACATGGATAGACTGGAGAAGCTGGGGTCGTTCTCCTTAGAGCAGAGAAGGTTGAGAGGAGATTTGATAGAGGTGATCAAAATTATGAGAGGTCTAGACAGAGTAGATAGAAACGGTTCCCATTGGCGGAAGGGTCGAGAACCAGAGGACAGAATTTTAAAGTGATTGGCAAAAGAACCAAAGGCGACATGAGGAAAAACCTTTTCATGCAGTGAGTGGTTAGGATCTGGAATACACTGCCTGAAAGGGTGGTGGAGGCAGATTCAATTATGGCTTTCAAAAGGGAGTTGGATAAGTACCTGAAGGGAAAAAAATTGCAGAGCTATGGGGAAAGGGCGGGGGATGGGACTAGCTGAAGTGCTCTGGCAGAGAGCCGGCACAGGCTTGAGGGGCCGAATGGCCTCCTTCTGTGCTGTAACCATTCTATGATAAAGCACTGCAGCCTTTGAGTTACAGATGGTACCCAAAGCCCGAGATACTCTTTACAATCTGAGGTATAATTTTCACAATCCTGGAGGAATTTTTTAATACTGCATTCAAAAGTAGTCAATATTTGCACACTGCGACACACACTGAGAATTACACTATGTTTTATATGGTATTTCACAGTAGCGAGTTCAGATCCAGTGGAAGCTGCAGGATTGAATAAACAGACACTTCAGCAAATGGCCGTGGACACATTTCAATGCAATATTGCTAATTTTCTACAACCTTACAAGCTTATCAAAAAATTTAACCTGGTTTAAAGGTCATGCCTATGGCTGCAACTTTAACAAAATTAGATGTCACTGTAAAATGATCACACATTCACAAAACTAGAGCTGCTTAGGGCTTAGACAGCTGAAGGCACAGCCGCCAATGGTGGGGCGAAGGGAGTGGTGGGTGCACAAGGAGGGACAGAGGTTCTTGAAAGGTTGTAAAAAATGAACTCATCGTATGCTATGTATTTATAGCGTCTATATTTCTGAACAATACTCAAAAGAGCCTGTATTTTCTTAAAGGTGATACTGCTGTACAACATGCTTCCCTGCACTCAACAACAACTTGCATTTACACAGCACCTTTAACGTAGGAAAAGGTCTCAAGGTGCTTCAGGGGGAACGTAATAGACTAAATTGATACCAAGCCAAAGATGACATATTAGGCGAGGTGACTAAAAGCTTGGGCAAAGAGGTAGGTTTTAAGGAGGGCCTTAAAGAAGGAAAGGTTTAGTGAGGGAATTACAGAGCTTAGGGCCTATACAGCTGAAGGCACAGCCGCCAATGGTGGGGCAAAGGGAATGGTGGATGCACAAGAGGCCAGAGTTGCAGGAACGTAGAGTTCTTGAAGGGTTGTAGGGCTGAAGGCTGTTAGAGATAGAGGTGCAAGGCCATGGAAAGATTTGAACACGAGGATGAGAATTTTAAATTCAAGGCATTGGTGGACCAAAAGCCACCTAGGTCGGTAAGCACAGGGGTAATGGGTGCATAGGATTTGGTGCAGCTGAGATATGAGCCGCATTTCAAAGTCCCACAATAAAGGTGAGCTAATATACCACAGATTATGGTAATTAGCCACAGGATTTATTTTTCTGTCAGCTGTGGCTCAGTGGGTTGTACCCTCGCCTGAGTCAGAAGGTTGTGGCTTCAAATCCCACTCCAGAGACTTGAGCACAAAAATCTAGGCTAACACTCCAGTGCAATACTGAGGAAGTGCTGCACTGTCGGAGGTGCTGTCTTTCAGATGAGACATTAAACCGAGGCCCTGTCAGGTGGACATAAAAAATCCTATGGCCCTATTTTGAAGAAGAGCAGGGGAGTTATCCACGGTGTCCTGGCCAATATTTATCCCTCAATCAATATCACTAAAACAAATGATCTGGTCATTATCACATTGCTGTTTGTGGGAGCTTGCTGTGCGCAAACTGGCTGCCGCGTTTCCCACATTACAACAGTGACTACACTTCAAAAAGTACTTCATTGGCTGTAAAGAGCTTTGGGGCATCCAGTGGTTGTGAAAGCTGCTATATAAATGCAAGTCTTTATATCTTTAGCACTCTTTGGAGGTACTACTTCATCCAGTAGAAAGCCATATGCTATACCATAAAACTGCCAGTCCACATGGCCAGAATGAAGGCCTTACTCCAAAGCATCAACTGCTAGAAGAAAACTTTTTAAATTCTAAAAGACTGTTGCATTCTTATTAACTAACCCCTTTGAAGCCGAGTAGCAAATGCAAAGGTGAGCAAGAACGGGCATGTACAAAATCAGCCAAGAGAAGAGTTGGGCATTTAGCAGACACGACAGCAAACATTTGGCAGCTCTGTTTGAATTGATATTTGATCAATTTGAAGCACACTCCATCGATGTTCTAAGTTTGATCATTATGTTCACAGGACTCAGCCTTACCACTTAAATGTCTTGCACAACTAAACATTTGAATTCCTTGATTTAAAAACTGTATTTAAGTTCATACTTGCAATAGACGTCATTCAAGAATATCATGTCACAAAGCAGAATTCATACCACTATCAGTGCATCAAAAGTACAAAGGACTTATTTCAACACTTGGCATTGGAAATAAAAGCGCAACATTAGTTTAAAATAAACCGATGCTTTCACTAAAAGCATTACTGCACAGCAAAGGTTGTGATAAAGCATTTAACTTTAGGATATTCTATTTTCATTGTGCAACAGGTTGAACTGCCAGCAAAACTGCCACTTCTCCACGCACAGTCACTCAATTACAGAGCTTGTCCCCAGGAATGTAAACAGCCACTTGTGTAAAGGTGCACAGGAGCAGCACCAAGGTTAAATTATACCATTTGTTTTATTATGTAATAAATACTGAATTCTGTTTTTGAGCTTTGTTAGTTCCATACCTGCTTTCAGTTTTGTAACAGCAGCTTCAGTTCGCCCCACTGAAATAAATAGAAACATTTTATGGCACATACCATGCCCAAACTTGTAATTCTATGAAATGCTACTTTGTATTTGATTGCAGTTTGCTGGCCCCTCCAAAAAGCATTGTGTATAGAACCCCAGAAGTTTAAAACAGGGTCCGTTAAAATTACTTCAATTAAACCAAACTTTCAAAGAATAAATTCACACCTGGTTTCGTGACTTAAATATGAATCTGTTCACTTGCTCTTCACTGTTGTATGCACGTGGTGAAAGTAAACCAAGACATTCATTAAAATGTTCCCCCCCCTCAAGAAACATAAACATTGTAGAATAATAAAATTGACTGTATGCAGTACAACACTGAAGAAAATCAAACACGAATTACTAAAACATACATACAATTCTCCTCTCCTCCACAACCAACCCTGCCTCAATGCTGCAAATTGCCAGTTTGAGTACATTCTACTATTCTTAATTCAAAGTTGCTTTATTAAATTACCTGACAATTCAATTTTTTTTACATTGCATTACTCACATTGTTTAATTCAAATTATTGGATAATCCAATTGGAAAGTAAAAATTATATTCAAATCATCAGAAGTACATTGTAAACTCAAGCACCTAGATCAAACAGGAGTCGATTACAAACAAAATACAAGCCAGTTCATTCGAGCCAATTTAATCATGTTAATGCCACCCAGCCCCGACTCTCTTCCCCGCCAATATTATCTACCTTTCTATTACGAGATGGGCAATACGGAGGAATATCAAGATACTGATTCCCTCAAACTAGTCTTTATTTGAAATGAGAAATACAGAAGTTCTTCAAATAGACATCAATATTAAACACATCACTAAATTATATAATCTTCGACCAAAGAGGCTGCCAAAACAAAGTTTCTACAATCTCTAAATCCAATTCAAAATTTGCTGGAGGTAAATTTTATTTTGATTACAATCTTTGCAGTAAAACTATGATAATATTAAATTGCCTGCCATAGCTAGTCTCTGAAAAATTCAACTTCCATATAAAAAACAATTGCCAGCTCACCTGGTTTGAGCCGGAGAGGGGGAATAACCGGGGACACTGCCCCTTTAAGAAATTCACACTGTACTGCCATTATCTTGGGTCAGGTGATTTTTCACATTCCACTAGAAGGGTTTCGACCTGAAACGTTGACTCTATTTCTCTCTCCACGGATGTTGCCTGGCCTGCTGAGTTTTTCCAGCATTTTCTGTTGTTATTTTGGATTTCCAGCATCCGCAGTATTTTGCTATCGTATACAAGACCTTGTTGTGTCACACATCCTTACTTACTTGACCAGAGTGGGCTCTATAATGTTTAATATTATGTCCCACACTGTTTGTAAGTGTTTTTTTTTAGGTTTACAATGTGATAAAATACTGTCTGCTGGACAGTTGTGTTGGAAAAGTTGCAGGAAGGAGCTCTTACCAATCACGCTCTCAAATGGGACAAAGTCTGAGGAGATCTGTCTTCGCAGACAGCTATTCCATAAACAACATGTGAACAAACATGAGACAATGGGACTATATTGTGCTGGTCAATGTTCCCTGTAAGCTGCGCTTTGATCTGCGCGGCCTGTTTCTTTCAATGCATGGTCCTTCTAAATTTCTGCGCAAGTGCGGGACTTCCAATGTAAAAGCTCGTGAGCGGCCTGCGCGGGACCTTGCAGATTACTGCGTGCACTTGCACAGCTTAGAGGGAACACTGGTGCTGGTAATGCACTCCCTTCTATATTAAACCTCTGTGAAAATGGATCTCAAGATTGATGGTTGAAGCTAGTCCTCTGGGGGCCACTGCCTGGGTCATCTAAGTTACCATCTTGCAATTTTCCTCTGAAATGATTCTTTCTGCTAATCATGCGATGATAGTAACTCTTAACAGGTACAACTAACTTACCAAGGACTGAAGAAACACAAATAAGTTTACTACTTGCTCATATAAACATGTAAGTATGAGAAATATACATGTCAGGCATCACGGGAACTAGTCAATGCAAAGTCTTGAAAGTGACAGGCACAAAGTTTCTTTCATCTGGAATGTAAATTAAGCTAAATTCATAAGGAAACCTGAAGATTACACTTTAAGAAAAACTTCAATCTAACTGTAACAAAAGACTTCACATGGGCATCTTTTAACTGCAATCTACCTGACTGAAATGCATAATCTTCAAAATGAAATAAAGTGCTCTTTTCATCCATTCCCCCACCGGACGATCAGCTCGCAAAAACCAACATAGCTAAACCTCCCTTAGTTACCAGTCAAAACATTGCAACAATATATACCAGAGAAGAACTGAACAAACCTTGCTTGAAGTCCACACTTGGTGCCATGTGAGCATTTTCCACAGTTCCAAAAACTGGTCCGTGATCTGCAACCTGACTGGGCAGCTGCTGGGATTTGAGGTATAACAGGTGAGGATAATGAGGGTGCGGACACAAAAACTAGCACATGGAACACGCAACAGAGAGAAAAATAAGCAAAAAAGTTTTCCATGAAATTCCACAGTAGGACAATAAATTCAAGAACAAAAAGCAAAACCAAAAAGAAGAGATGGAGTAAGCAGGAATGAGAAGGAAAAGAAAACAGGATTACCATTAACAGCAAGGATAGACAACAGACAGAACTCTGCTAATACATTCTCCGTGTTCCCTCTAAGAGTCCTTTTTCATCTATTGAGGAGGACTGGCCAATTTCTCACAATAAAAAAAAGTTCTATTTATCGTTTTCCCTCCCTTTCATTAACCTTTTCTGGAAAGTCTGAGCCAGATGGTCACTGACGACATCAGTTTATTTTTGATCATTCGTGAAGATTTTCTAATCGAGAAACATTGTAGCAGAAGCATAACCAGAAAGTAAATTTAGCGATTTCTGAGAATAATTTTTAAAAGACACAAGCAGTTAACTTAGATGTTAATTTTAAAAAGAGTTTAGCTGTTAATAACTAATTTTATAGTCATTATACACTGATGCCTGCATCTCTAAATGCTAGCACTCATTCTGGTTCGTTGATTCTGAATTGATTAAATTGACCTAATCTTTACAAATTGGTCCACAGATCAATAAAATGCTACAGCTTAATTTTTTGAGTTGGTGAATTAGGGGAGTAACAAATCAAGTATTCAGCTATTTTACTCTTTACATATATTAAAATAACACTGCTCTTTACAGGTGACAGTAGACAGCACTCTCTAATCGGATTTAAAATTTACTAAAAATATACTTGTTAATTTCAGAGACCTGCTCACAGGCCTCTACCAATATAACTGTCAGGAAAATGGCCAACTATCATAACAGGGAGTGGGGGGCGTGGGGGGTGAGAGAGAATCGGGAAGAGAAAGAAAATGGGACAGCTTCTTTCTCTGTGCCAACCTTCATTTGTCACTTCCCCACAAGAGAGATTTAAAGACTAAGTCTGTAATATTAAAGAGCATTAACTGGTAGCTCATCACTTCCTGGGCCAACTCTTGGAGCTCCACCACTGCACCACCCTGCACCTCTACCACGTAGCCAATACCACCATTTTCAATTTATGGCGGCTGTAGTTGTACATACCAACCAACGAGTCTCGTCAATCATTCCAGCTGACAAGGATGGGCCATGATTGTAACTCTATTGAGATATGATACAGCAAACTTTTTTTTAAATTTATTTTTATTTTTTTTTATTTTTTTAAGTACTCTCTATAGCAAGGAGGATATATTCAGATCTAAAAATAAATATAACTACTCTTTTAAGCAGGTAATATGAACAGAAACAAATGGTAAGAAAGGGAACACTGACATGCAAGTGTATTGGTTTAGAAGATCAGAGAACGTTGAGGCCCACCTGGTTGCTCTAGGAGCAGAGGACCAAACTCACAACCAGCAGGCCAAAGTTTGAACAGCTTCAAATCACATGGACGCTCGTTAGTAAAGTTGCTTTAGTTCTTTGAAAGAGTGCTGGACGAAGCATTTCATTCCAACAAGGAAACACTGAAGAGCAGTCCCATCCTGCAAATGATACTACACCATCTCTTACCCAACAAAAGAGCACTGATGACTGACAGACACATCTGTGGTCCAAAGTTGGTGGCAATACTGGGCAAACTAATGCAAAATATTGTTTTTTATATTTAAGACAACTACGACAGGCGATTGAAATACTCCAGTTACTCCGGCAGTAACCTGAACATTGGATGCATTAAATTCCAATTAGGTCTACCGAATTACATAAGACTTCCACTGCCAAAGGATACCACCTGGATGAAAACGCTTCATATACATAATTAAAAGCTGACAAGAATCAGGCCCTGGCACTAAAATTCATCTGTTCACAATTATTTGTGAAATGATTTTTTTTTTAATTCTTCATTTGTAATTGGAATTTAACTTAGAGGGAACATGATACATCATACACATTAGAAGACAGACAAGTATTTAAAGTTCAGTACAACATGAAACACAGACAACACTTCAAACAAGATGTGCAAGCATACATTTCAGAAAGTTTTACTTCAGCAAATCTTCACATTTTATTTTAAATCTCAATAATTACATTGTGCAGCAGCTATAATATACAATATCCAACTGTGGTAATTCAGAACTAGAGTAAGCACGCGAGTTGTGTTTACATTGTGGGTTTGTATCTTTTCCGTTTTGTACCACTTTATTGCACCTGAAAAATGAGGGAACTGACGACCATATGATGTCATTACATGTCACATGGCCACCGCAAGCTACATTAACTCTGGAACCGATAGTCAAGCTCCCCCTACAGATCTAGGTTTTGGTTGGTTTACTAATTTGCATTTAGAGAACACAAACCAGAACAAAACAAAAATGGTGCATAAAATGTGTAAAATTAGATAGAAATTAAGTTCAAAAATTAAATTCCAAGTTAAATGCATAATCACTCAGGTACTTTTGAAATTCTGAATACGCAGATGCAATATTACCAGTTCTACTCAATGTAAATGAATTAAAAAAGATTTTAAAACAAGGAAAAAAAAGGTCATTTGTTTTGAACTTACAGACCTTGAGTTTTAAATACCATATGTCAGATATTTTATTATTTATATTTTTCACCTTTTCATACATATTAACCCAATGTAAAATCAAAATTCTTAGGATTCTTTCACTGGATGTACCCCACACCAAATCACTTGCCCTAATTACGGCCACAAGTCAACCTTTTTAGACTTGTATATGCCACAGAACCCCTTTCTGTGTGCACATTGATGCTTAAGTTTGCTCTAAAAAATCTGCAGTCAATTGGGGATTGCTACACAATGCCGTACCAATGGGATCAGTCCATTTTAATAATCGATTAAATAGAAACAAAATTCAGGAAATGCATCAAAATCTTGCCGGAAACAATTGGCTCAAGATAAAATAAGCTATGTAGTTAATAATGACAGTTTCTCTCAAACTGTAGTAAGCAAACGGAACTCCTTTGTACTTAGAAAAAAATCTTCCCACTTTCAATTTTACTGCTCTGGCCAGATGGACCACAATGGTCTCTCCTGGTACTGCATATTCTTTTGTTCCAACATTCCAATAGTAATGCACTAAAGAGCTATAATCCCTAAACGATGTTTACTCTAAAACTAAAAGTGGAACCTCAATTGCTTGTACTCCCTTTACCTGTGTTAAATTATCTGCAAGAATTTTTCTTCTCAAAATGTTTGGCCTAAAGGCTTGGCAACAATGCTCCTCCTGTCAGCAAGATCAGCTGGCACCTCAGCGGCTGCTCCACCAGCTGATCTGGCAGCTCGTGACTCCAGCCTTCGGTCTGGTCTCAGACTCTAGAAAACCAGCCAAAAACACTAAAGGCTGTATTTGCTCACCTTCAGTGAATCTGTCAGCACCATACCAGAGCACAGTGGGAGAGTGCACGTTGGCTTGGATGCTCACAGCTGTAGCTGTGGTTGGTGTTTTGGCTGTCTGTCTCGGGTCTATTGCAGGAGGGAAGCCGAGAGCTCATTTGAAGCTACTTTTGCCAACGAAAGCAACCGAGGCAGGGAGGACAGAGGCAGGTGGGTGGGGGAAGCGGCTCATTCAAACGTCAACAGAAATCAACAGTGCCGTTTGGAGACTCATCTGGCAAAAGAGGAATCCTCTCCATTATGGGAGATAATTGAGATTCCCCCTCTATAATTCGCTCCCGCCTAGGATGTAATCGCCATGTGCCTATCTATTGGAAAGATTGCAAATGATCACAAGATAGGCTGGGGTGAAGATGACCCTTCAGCACATTTGAGTTCATCCTTCCAGAACACTAACCTTTCCACCTTCTCATCGCAGCAGCTAACTGTTTCTTAAATGAAACCAGTATCTTGGCTGCACCCACTCTTTCCCAGCTGTTAACCACCTTTTGAAAGAAGGATTTTAACATCTGTCCTAAATTTGCCCTGCACAGCCCTGAGCCAGATGGATCAAAGTATTGTTTGGAGTTTACTTTCACTATGTTGTTAAGCATCTTGTATATCTTGGTAACAGTCCCCTCTGATAAATATTAGAATGGACCTAAAATGGAGTAAAACTAAAAATTCTATACAACTGCCAATTTTTAACAAACAGCTAGTTTATACTGGATGCTGTTTAGTCAGTTCTAACTACCTGAGGTGGAGTGGGCGTGGAGCTCGGCCTCACTACAGGTGGTGTAGGGTTTCTGCTTCCCCCTCCTCCTGACATTATTTCTTCAGTGATGTCCTTGCCTCCCTGGTTTGGATCACGGATTCTAATCTGCAGAAGAGAAACCAACACAGCATTAAACTGTTACAGCCCTGACCATCATATGCACCACTTCATGTTTAGACTTTCTATATGACACTGAAATGTTTCCTTGATCTAGAACAGCGACAGATATCGTAAACAAAGAGAGTGGTAGAAATACAATAATTTCTCCATCATCCCAAAGAGCTTTACTGTTAAAAATATTCTGTTTTAGTGTGGAACTTCAATTTCTTCCAATGTTAATAGTGTGAGGCACTTGGGTATATGCTACCAAAAACAGTTTCAACACTGTAGGCACACCTTAGGCACACAGGCTATACAAGCAAGATGAAACTGCACTGAACAAGTAGAAACATAAATTAATAGCTGCAGTATACAGGCCTGCAATGTAGCTAGATTAGCTTTCTCCAATGGAGCTTCAGATCAATTTGAGTTAAGTAAAATCTAATACCCTGACTTTGATAAATGCCATGGTATTATCATATTAGAGAGGCTGGCAGAACTAGCTTTTTGTTAGTAATATAAACGTAGTACATTGTGCTCTGTGTAAATGTAAAGCTGAGGCAAGGGAGGTTGAAGATGGCCACCCAGCTCTTGCATGTCTGGCTTCAAGGAGGTGGGCTTTGTTCGAGGTTTCCAAACAGTATCAATGTGTTAATTAAGCCAGGAAGGCTTTGTGAGAGCGAGAGTGAGAAAAAGAGCGAGCAAGAACGAGCATGCACGAGAGACAATGAAGTACAAAAGCATATGAAACAGGGTGGTCCAAAACCAAAAGCGAGCGTTGGCGGGGCGGGTGCTCCAGACCTGGTCGAGTCTTTTGCCACATTCACTCGGGAGCACAGCGTACTTTTAAAAGATCAGGCCATTTACTGCTGTCACTGTACATAAGCACGTGTTCTCTATGTGTCCTACTTGTTTAATTTCTGGAAATAAATTTAGTTAATTCGAAATCTAATCCCAGCTCTAATGCAGTGTGTTGATATGCTGGAAATGCTTGAAGGAAAATAAAATGCAGCAGGCACTAGTGATCTAGGATTGAGCGTCCTAAAGGATACGAGGTCTTTGCGGTGGCAGGAAACTGCAGAGTTGCAGCTTCTGGTTCACTGATGATGTACAGTCCGCTTATGCAAAGTGTGGCGAGACGGTTGCACGAGAGAGCAGCTCAATACAATACCACAAAGTCACGTCAGCAAATTCTCCGGTCACATTTTGACTTCTGGAGAGCTGCGTACCAAGCATGGTTGTGCTCCTGTGGTGCGCCTTCTACCCTGGCAAAACCAGTCACCATCTGAACAGTTCTCCCAATTTGAATTCCAATTTTCAAATTTAAAAAATATATAATGAAAAATTACAGGTAGAACAAAATTCATAATCTCTCAATTCCCCATCTGCACTGCCTTTTATGGGATGTGAAAACTCTTCACTTTCACTGGATTGGACCCCGACTCCAACCTCAGAGACCCCTGCATCAGCAGTATTCAGATCAATGGGACAATAATAGGCCAAAAATAACATTGATGGAGCTCTAAACAACCTTGCAGCATTAAGTGCTCAGCAGTAGGCGGAGACACACACCTGGAGCAAGGTACAGCTCATTTTATTCCAAAACCAAGTGTATGACTACAAAGCTGTACAATCTTGATAACCACTCCCAGTGTAATAATGTGCACATTTTCAGAGTGCCCAAAGAATCAAGATGGCAAGAATCTGGTCTCCTTTTCCAGATAACTTTTACTTTGACCTCTGGACACGTCCACAGACTGAGTGGGCCAACCTACCCCTAAACCGAAAGATCTTAAGAGACAGTGTTCATATTGTAACTCTTCTCGATTCATGTTCTGTATTGAGCAGTGTTTTTAAGAACATAAGAAATAGGAGCAGGAGTAGGCCATTCGGCCCTTCGAGCCTGCTCCGCCATTCAGTGAGATCATGGCTGATCTTCTGCCTCAACTCCATTCACCGGCCCTATCGCCATATCCCTTGATGCTCTTACTTGTCAGAAATCTATCGACTTCTGTTTTGAATATACCCAATGACTGAGCCTCCACAGCCCTCTGGGGTAGAGAATTCCAAAGATTCACCACCCTCTGTGAAGAAATTTCTTCCCATCTCAGTCCTGAATGGCCTACCCTTTATCCTGAGGCTGTGGCCCCTGGTTCTAGACTCCCCAGCCAAGGGAAACATTCTCCCAGCATCCACCCTATCAAGGCCTGTAATAATTTTGTATGCTTCAATGAGATCCCCTCTCATTCTTCTGAATTCAAGAGAATACAGGCCTAGTTTACTCAATCTCTTCTCATACGACATTCCCGCCATCCCAGGAATCAATCTCGTGAACCTTTGTTGCACTCCCTCTATGGCAGGTATATCCTTCCTTAGGTAAGGAGACCAAAATTGTACACAGTACTCCAGGTGTGGTCTCACCAAGGCCCTATATAATTGGAGTAAAACTTCTTTACTCCTGTACTCAAATCCTCTTGTAATGAAGGCCAGCATACCATTTGCCTTCCTAATGGCTTGCTGCACCTGCACATTCACTTTCAGTGACTCATGTACAAGGACACCCAGGTCCCTTTGAGCATCTGCATTCCCCAATCTTTCACCATTTAGGAAATACTCTGCCTTTCGGCTTTTTTCCACCAAAGTGGATAACTTCACATTTATCCACATTATATTCCATCTGCTATGTTCTCGCCCACTCACTGAGCCTGTCGAGATCCCCTTGAAGCCTCTTCACATCTGACACTGCCACCTAGCTTTGTATCAGCAGCAAATTTGGAAATGTTACATTTAGTCCCCTCATCCAAATCATTGATATAGATTGTGAATGGCTGGGGCCCAAGCACCGATCCTTGCGGTACCCCAGTAGTCACAGCCTGCCATCCTGAAAAAGAACCGTTTATCCCTACTCTTTGTTTTCTGTCTGTTAACCAATTCTCAATCCATGCTAGTATATTACCCCCAATTCCATGTGCCCTCATTTTGTTCACCAACCTCTTGTGTGGGACCTTATCGAAGGCCTTCTGAAAATCCAGATACACCACATCTACCAGTTCCCCTTTGTCTACTCCACTAGTTACAACCTCAAAGAACTCCAATCGGTTTGTCATTTGTTCTCAGGGTGTGGGTGACACTGGTAAGGCTGACAGTTATTGCCCATCTGTAACTGCCCCGAGGTGGTGATGGTGAGCCTTCTCCTTGAAGTGCTGTTGACCCTGTGGTCATGGTGTTACTACAGGCACCTCAAAGCACTGGAGAGGTACCACCAAAGCTGCCTCCGCAAGATCCTGCAAATCCATTGGCAGGATAGGCGCACCAACGTCAGTGTTCTCGCTCAGGCCAACATCCGCAGCATCGAAGCTTTGATCACGCTCAATCAGCTCCGATGGACGGGTCACATCGTTCGCATGCCTGATACGAGACTCCCAAAACAAGCGCTCTACTTGGAGCTCCGACGTGGCAAGAGAGCCCCAGGTGGGCAGAGGAAACGCTTCAAGGACACCCTAAAAGCCTCCTTGAAAAAGTGCAACATCCCCACCGACACCTGGGAATCCCTGGCCCAAGACCGCACAAAGTGGAGAAGAAGCATCCGGGAAGGCCTTGAGTCTCTTCGCCGGGAGCAAGCGGAAGCCAAGCACAAGCAGCACACATCAACCCAAGCACCCCACCCACCCGCCCCTTCAACCACCGTCTGCCCCACCTGTGACAGAGACTGTAGGTCCCGCATTGGACTCCTCAGTCACCTGAGAACTCATTTTTAATGTGGAAGCAAGTCATCCTTGGTTCCGAGGGACTGCCTAAGAGACAATGGTAATAGGTAGGGAATTCCAGGCTATTCACACAGCAATGAGAAAGGAATGGCAATATGAGCCCAAGTCAGGATAGTGAGAGAATTGGAAAATAATTTTTGCTGAACGTGTTCTCAGGGTATTGTTGCTCTTGTCTTTCTTGGTGGTAGAGGTCACAAGGGAGGGACTTTAGTGAGTTGCTGTAGTGCATCCTGTAGATAGTTTGTACTGCAGCCACAGTGTGCCAGTGTTGGAGGGGGTGGATCTCAAGTACATTAGCAGGGGCACCAGTCAAGTGAATTGCTGTGTCCTGGATGATGTTGAGCTTCTCGCGTGCTGTTGCAGCAGTACCCATCCACTGAGTATTACAACTCACTCCTGATTAGGCTTGTGGATGGTAGAGGGTTTGAGGGTTCAGGAGGTTGGCCACTCGTCGCAGAGTACCCAGCCTCTGCCCTGCTCTTGTAGCCATCGTGCTGATATGGCTGGTCCAGTTAAGCTTCTGGTCAATGACCGATGGTGGGGGCACTGAAGATCAGGGGAGATGGCTGGGCTTTCGCTTGTTTGAGATGGTCGTTATCTGGCATTAATGTGGTGCAAATGTCCTGCTGTAGGCTGCTTCATTATCAGGAGAGATAGAGAAGCAAATCTGCAGGGAAATCACAGAGATGTGCAAGAACTATAGAGTGGTGATATTGGGGGAATTTAATTACCCAAATATCGACTGGGATAAGGGTAAAGTAAAGGCAAAGGAGGGAGAGGAATTTCTGAAATGTGTTCAGGAGAACTTCCTTGACCAGTATGTTCTCGGTCCAACTAGGAAGGAGGCATTGCTGGATCTGGTGCTGGGGAATGAGGTGGGCCAAGTGGACCAAGTGTCTGTGGGAGAACACTTGGGTAAGAGTGACCATCGTATCATAAGGTTTAGATTAGTAATGGAGAAGAGCAAAGAACAATCGAAAGTAGACCTCCTAAATTGGAAGAGGGCTAACTTCAATGGGATGAGAGGGGATCTAGCCAGGGTAAAATGGAACCAAAGATTGACAGGAAAAACTGTAACAGAACAATGGGTGATCTTTAAGGAGGAGATGTTTCAGGTACAGGCTAGGTACATTCCAACAAGAGGGAAAGGTAGGGGAACCAAATCCAGGGCTCCTTGGCTGACGAGGGAGATAGAGAATATGATGAAGCAAAAAAAGAGGGTGCATGATGCAGGTCAGGTGAATTCTTCAAGTGAGAACCAGGCCAAATACAACAAGTTGAGAAGGGAAGTGAAGAAGAAAATAAGACTGGCAAAGAGAGAATGAGAATAGAATGGCAGTTAACATAAAAGGGAACCCAAAAATCTTCTATCGGCATGTAAACAGTAAGCGGGTATAGAGAGGCGGGGTGGGGTCTATTGGGGACAAAGGTGGTGATATATGCTTATAGAGGCGCAGGGCAAGGGTAGAATACAATGAGTACTTTGTATCGGTGTTTACTAGGGAAGAGGATGCTGACAAAATCTCAGTAGAAGCGGAGATGGTAGAGGTAATGGATGGGGTGAAACTTGATAGGCAGGATGTACTGGAAAGGCTGGATATGCTTAGAGTGGATGGGGGGAAAAATTTGGTTGCTTTGCGCCTCCCGTGGGTGCAAAGCAACTAGCGCCTGGTGCGGCGCCGCCCATGTCTCCCGCGAACTTCAGCGGGAGGTTAGCGGCGGTGCTAACCAGTAGCGCCCCGCGCCGCCGGCGATGACATAATCGCCATGCGCAGTGCCCCGTTCGCGATCTTCAGAAGCGCCCCCTGAATTGCTGCCGGATGTTCTGTCCGACGGGGTCGGGGGCGCCTACCTGCGGCCGGGGAGGCGCTATTTAAAAAGGTAAGGTGCGGGGCGGTCATTTTTGTTGCTGGCCGCCTGCCAGCACCTGCCTGCGCACCAGTCGCCGGCCTCCTGAACCGCCGCACCACCCCACCCGGAGAGCCAGCTGTGCTCCAAGAGCCCGGCACTCCCAATCCCCGGGTCGCGCTGTGCAAGGCCCCTCCCCTTTAAGAAGTGGAGGAAGGCCTGCAATACCGCGGCGCTGCGGCACGTAACGTTGCGATATTCCCTCGCCTAAAGAGGGATGCAGGGCGCTTCCAGTAGCGCCCCACTTCCCTCTTGGGGCGCTACCACTCAATTTCCAACATGGAGGCGCTACTCAATTTTTAGCCCCATAAATCTAAGCATATCCATCCTTGCTTGCATCCCAGGTTGCTAAGCGAAATGGAGGTGGAGATAGCGGAAGGGCTTGCCATAATCTTCCAATCTTCCCTAGATACAGGGGAGGTGCCAGAAGATTGGAAAGTGGCAAATCTGACACCCTTGTTCAAGAAAGGGTGCAAGAACAATCCTAGTAACGACAGGCCGGTCAGTTTAACATCAGCGGTGGGTAAGGTTTTAGAAACAATAATCATGGAAAAATTAACAGGTACTTGGAGAGGTTAATTAAGGAGAGCCAGCACGGATTTGTAAAAGGCAGATCGTGTTTGGCTGGAATGCAATGGATTTTGTCTAGATGGATTTTAAGAAAGTGTTTGACAAAGTACCACATTAAAGGCTGGTTAACATAATTGAGACTCATGGAATAGGAAGGTCAGTATCAGCTTGGATAAGAAATTGGCTTAAGGACAGAAAACAAGTCGTGGTAAATGGTTGTTTTTCAGACTGGAGGATGGTAGACAGTGGTGTTCCCCAAGGGTCAGTGCTAGGACCACTGCTTTTTTGATATGACTTGGACATTGGAATACAGAGTAAAATTTCAAAATTTGCCAATGATCTCAAACTTGGAGGTGTGGCAAACAGTGATGATGATACCAATCGACTGCAACAGGACATAGATAGGCTAGCAGAATGGGCAGACAAGTGACAGATGGGATTTAATACAGAGAAGTATGAGGTGATGCATTTTGGCAGAAGGGGCAGAGAGAGGCATTATACACTTAATAATGGCAGTTATGAAGAGTGTGCAGGGACAGAGGGAGCCGGGGGTTCATGTGCATAGATCTTTGAAGGTGGCAAGACATCGAGAGAGTAGTTAGCAAAGCATATGGGATCTTGGGCTTCATAAATAGAGGTATTGAGTGCAAAAGCAGGGAAGTTATGCTGAACCTCTGGTTAGGGTAGAGTATTGTGTCCAGTTCTGGTTACCACACTTTAGGAAGGATGTGAAGGTCCTGGAGAGGGTGCAGAGGAGATTTACCAGAATGGTTCCAAGGATGAGGGATTTTAGCTACAAGGTTAGGTTGGAGAAGCTGGGGTTGTTCTCCTTGGAGCAAAGGAGGTTGAGGGGTGATTTGATAGAAGTGTACAAGATTATGACAGGTTTGGATAAGGTAGGCAGAGAAAGGCTGTTCCCATTAGTTGATGGTGCAAGGACTAGGGGACACAGGTTTAAGGTTGTGGGCAAGAGATACAGGGGGGATGTGAGGAAGAACTTTTTTACGCAGCGAGGGGTGATGACCTGGAATTCGCTGCCGACGAGGGTGGTGGAAGTGGAGACGATCAATGATTTCAAAAGGAAATTGGATAGGCACTGGAGGGAAATAAACTTGCAGGGCTATGGGGGTAGAGCAGGGGAATGGGATTGACTGGATTGCTCTACAGAGCACTAGCATGGACTCAATGGGCCAAATGGCCTCCTTCTGTGGAGTAATTACTCTATGACTCTATGAGTTATAAATAGAACGGACCATTGGAATAGTCAGGGGACAGCCCTTTTGATAGAAGGAAGATCATTGCTGCTGACAATGCTGCTCTGAAGAAATCCTGCAGTGATGTTCTGGGGCTGCAATGAATAGCCTCTGACAACCACCCCCATCTTCCTCTGTCAGGTATGGCTAGCCACTGGAAAGTTTGTCCTCCACTGACCTCAGTGTTACTGGGGCTCATTGGTGCCATACTAGGTTGAATGCTATCCTGATGCTGAGGGCAGCTATTCTCACTTCTCCTCTATCATTCAGCTTTTGCATCCGGGTCTGGATAAAGGGTATGACGAGATCAGAAGCAAGCTAACTGACAGAACCCGAATTGACCACTAGTGAGCAGATTAGTGAGTAGGAGTCGCTTTATGGGGCCACGTTATGGGGCTATTGAAGACTTCTTCCATCACTTTACTGATAATTGGAAAGTAGCTGATGGGGCGGTAATTGGCTGGGTTATACTTATCCTGATCATCATGGGTAGGACATAGTGGGGCAATCTTCCCCACTGTCGGGTACATGTCAGCACCACAGCTAGGTCTAGTGCACAATTCTTCAGCACTACAGCCAAGATGTTGTCAGGGTCCATAGCCTTTCCTGTGTCCAGTTCACTCAGTTGCATCTTGAGATCATACGGAATGAACTGAATTGGCTGGACATTGGCATCTATGATGGTGGGCACCTCAGGAGATGGCCAAGCAAGTTTGTCCATTTGGTACTTTTGTCTGAAGATGCTTGCGAACACTTCAGCTTTGTTTCTTACACTCACATGCGGGGCTCCACCCTGGTTGAGAATGAGGATGTTTATGAGGCTTCCCTCTCCTGTAAGTTGGCTGCGGGACCACTTAACTCTGACTATAGCCTACTGCTTGGTGTTTAATGTGCAGATAGCCCTGAGTAGTAGCTTTAGTAAGATTGTACCTTATTCTAAGGTATGTCTGGTGTTGCTCCTGGTATGCCCTTCAACACTATGTTGAACCAGGCCTGGTCTCGTGGCTTGATGGTGATGGAGCGAGGGATGTGCTGGAACTTGACTTTACAGATTGTGGCGGTATATAATTCTGCTGCTGATGGCCTACAGTCCTCATGGATGCCCAGTTCTGGGTGGCTAGATCTGTCCTTGTCTGTCCCACTTAGAATGGTGGTTAAATGCCACACTAAAATGATAGCGGATGTCTGTGGGAATATTTCAAGATGTAAAATCAACTGTACCAAAACAGAGGTGGTGGGGGGTCGCTCATCAGTTAGGCTAATTTTATTAGCTATCTGGGTGCGCAGGTACTAACTAACTTCCACCACATAGGTCAATACAACATCCCACCTCTCCTTGAAATCGATAGACACTTAGCTGGATAGAATGCTCTTCCCCTTCCTTCATGAATACGGACATCAGTACCAAAATGAATGCCCTGCTGAGGTGATTATACTTCTTTTAAATGTTCCCAATTTGTGGGCAGGAGCCAGCAGACTCGGCACTGCCATGACTGAGCAGCTTCTACCATATTAGTAAAAAAAAGAGGCACGTTTCCTGAATGAAGTTAGAGATAGGACGACAGGGCAATTGGATGCTTCCAAATTGACAAATTCAGCCTATATAAACTGCACATTAAAACCTCATTTACACATTCAACACCAGGTGCATAACTAAATGGCAGAATAATTTTCCCAACGACATGTCAAGATAGTTCCTATTTGCGAGTTATGAGTCAAACCTCAATTCCACTCATCTACACACATTCAGTGTCGCCTACAGAAAGCAGAAAGGAAGCAGCACATGGACTTGCCATACCGTTTTCTTCTCCCTCTTTGTTGGAGGTGGTGGTTGTTGTGTAGGCACTATCAAAGGTGCAGATGGCGAATACACAGGTTGACTGTAATAGGATGGCGCTGGTGAAAGAGAAAGCACATTAGAGTTCAACATCTTTGCTCTGCAATCTTGGTGGAAGGAAACTTTATGGACTTTCTAAATTTCATATGCATTCAAGTTTGACAGTGACAAAATGAGGCACATTTTGGCTTATAAGTTATCACTAGCAATTCAATTGCAGGCACAGTCCCCATGATGCGTAGAGCTCAGAAGTTTGCTCACATCTAGATGACACTGAAATCAAACAAGCAATGCGGAGACGTCTGCTGTCAATGTAGAAAAGGGGCACAAAAGCAGAATGTTGTGTATTGTGATCAGGATCAGGGCCCCCAGGGCTTTGTGATTAAATAGGCATGGAAACTATCCCCGCCACAGAATCAGAAGCAGGCTGTATTTGGTACCCCGTGGTATTTCTTCCATTCTTACCCTGGCGGGACTGCTGTTTCATGGGTTGCTATTGTTTGTCTTTGCTTCAAATATTCAATTACAAACTTGTGGCTGGGCCAGTGTAGCACATGTACCGGGCGGGGCAGCGTAAAAGATGGAGTGGTTTCACAGCTAGGGGGGCAGCATGGGTAAAACTGCAGTCATAACTTCTGAACTGATGAATGAGAAAAAGTGTAAAGGGCAGTAATCTTTGGTTAGTGTCTCCCCAATGTGAATGTAAGGTTATATAGTTGTATGTAAAAAATCTATTTTTAATTAAAAATTTGGCTCCTGGTGGTGCTGCCTGGTGCGTTGGCGACCTGACTGGCAGACTATAGGTTGGTGAGGCGCTGACTGATGGCTGGAGGGTAGTTGTGGCAGGTAGGCGGGACAGCTGCAGGTTCTGCTCCTGCTCTCACCCTCACCGGGGGCTGCAAGTTTGCAGTTCAAATGCCATTCTCTGAACTGGTGTGCTAAAAGACAAAATTGCTGCGGTCACACTTTTAAAAACATAAATGTGTGTAGACCACTTGGTAACGAGCTGTAGATTCTACATTCTCTTGCTGCATAATTTGGTGGGGCCAGTGACAGAAATTGGCTTTGGGGCCCTGAATGTAATGTGTAAAATGCAAGACTATAAAAACTCTATTTTTCAGACTGAAGAGCCCAAAGTGTGAGTGAAGCAGTCGTAGCTCAGGGTCAGTTGGACCAACTGTACAAAATGATGGTGAGAAACATCTACAGTGCGGGATACAGGACATGCCTGCTTAATCAGCAGAACGGGTTATGGGGAAAGAAAGCTCATACAAAAAGGATCACGAGGGAAATACTGAAACCCATTTCTGAGCATAGATCAATGCTTCTCTCCTTTCTAATTAGTTTTTTTCTCCTGGATTCACCAAACATTTTAAGTAAAACCTTACTTAATTTTCATCACAATCACAGTCCACCAAAAAAATCCTGCACAATCACACTGCAGCAAAAGCATGTGAGATACAGTCACCATGACCGTTCCTGCCCATTTTCCTCCCGTGAAGCACCGTGGGCCATTTTTCCATGTTGAATGCAAGTAGTTGTTGTATCTTTCTTCCTATAACTATTTGCTCATTTCCCATACTAAGTATTTTATTTTCTCTCTCTCTCCATCCAACTCTTTGCCCTCCCTCATTCACAGCCATTATTAAACCAGGAGAAGAGGTCAGCTTGTACTGCAGACTTGCCAGACTACTGCAGATGAAGTTGTAACAGTAGACGTGAAGCATGTCCCAATAATAACAAAGAAATGCTCAAAATGATCCGCTGAGAACTGGAAAAACGTCCCCACTTGGATTAGCAGGGTCACATCAGTCAAGGTTCAGATCAGAGTTCCCAGCATTACAGGCATCACTGACCTCCTTCTACAGCTCACTACTAGTCACAGCCTTTTTATTTTCTATTAAATTGCAAATACTAACCACCATCATGTGTGAGGGTACTATACTTCCACATTCGCAAGGATGCACGTGCACATCAAATCAAAAGCTGCTGTGTATGTTACTGCTCGGACACTAAGCCAGTGTTCGTCATTTCAACAGTAATTGCATGCGGGGAGAATGGCCTCATCGGTGGCTGCACATAACTGATCACCTTCACACAATGATGCAACTTACAGGATTTTCTAAACCCTGGCACCGAGCCAGATCGGCTCATTCTTTGCAAGTCTGACCTTTGAACCTCCGACAGGACCAGCTGATGCACGGCAATGTATTCTCACAGATATCAGCTCAGAGCCAGGCATTGTGCCAGAAATACAGCACGACAGCTTTAGACAATCCCCTCCCTGCTAATTCAGCACTTTCACCCTTCCAGATCGAACCTTTGTCCACCCTCATTGTAGAGCCTAAAATTACAGCTAAAAATATTCAACCCAAGTGTGAATTACTCTCGTCGACTGTTTTGTTTTCACAGAAAGTAGTTTATTAATATTCAAAAGTGACCCTTGTAAAAACAGCTATTTTCAGGTTTGTCCAAAAGGCTGTGAGTAAACATAATGCACCATATGGTAGAGCCAAATAGACCAGGAAAGCCCCATGCTGATTCCTGGTCTTTGCTAAGTTGGCCAACCTCAATGAAGGCAGCAGCAGGGCATTTGGCTTTTCTGTCCCCAGGTTGTAGCGACAAAGGCAGGGTGGGGTAGCAGATAAAGGCAGGGAAAAAATAGTCCTGCTCCCGACTGCTATCCTGCTGATGCTTCCTAACTAGACTCATGTGGGAAAAAAACTACTTGAGTGTGGTACTAAAGAGTTGCCAGTGCTTGTGGGACTATACCCTTATTTCAAAGTCACCATCTCCAAGATGAAAGGAGAAAATTTGGAAGAGGGCGGGTGGGGGAACTAAATTGCATCTACAGATTTCAAATTAGTTGGCATTTTTCTCAGTGACACCCACTTTACACTTAAAAGATAAAGGCAATGTTTACACACAACTGCCCGAGAGATCTGCAATTTCTGCATTCTTTTCTCTTCTGAAAGATAAATGGTTTCAGGTCTTCATTCTCAGTGGCAAAGTCCTTTGTTGCCATCAGCTACAGGACCATCAGCAAGTGCCTCAATAGGAATTCTGCAAATCAGTATCTTTCCGAGTCCCGGAATGCCAATTGGGATCCGCCTAGCAGGAAGCATTCAGTACTGACCAGATGTGGCTGTATATTCAGCCAGTTTGAACATCTTCTGATTAGCACCCGGGACCAGAAGGATCCTCTGGAGCCACTCACCGACAGCTCACATCAGTTGATCCACTCTGTTGTGAAGCGACCGTGAAATCCCAGGGTTTTGCTAGGGAGGAATAATGCTAGAACATAATGAGGTTTCTGTAATTTTGTGAATTTTGGGTAAGGAAGTGGGAGAATAATTAATTTATGTTGCAAGTACCCTTCCTCTCCAATTACCATTCCTGAAAATGTTACAAACAGCATTTAGCGTCCTAACTTCATAAAGTAACTAGCTCAGCCCATTTGAACTGCACGTTTTGTATATATTGATAATATTGTATCAGGGTGAATATATATCCACGTGATGTAGAGCTGCAGTGTTGCCGCGTCACAGAACCAGAACAGCCTCACTTCAACCAATCAAATTACAGAGACCAAGGTTCCTCAAATCCGCAACTTCAACCCATCAGATTCCACAACCACTGTTGTAGTGCCATTACCGATTGGCTGTTTTCATGATGGAAACAGCCAATCACGTTTCACAAAAAACGATTGCAGCGGCAATACAGCTGCCATGACAGCTCCTCACGCACCCCGCTATGTAATCCTAAAAGCAAAAGTGTGTTCTAGCCTGGCTTGGGCAACAGCACGGTCACCTGCCAACGAGAAAGTTGTGGGCTCATACGCCACGTCAGAAGTTGGAGCTCACATTCCAGCGCAGCCATGAGTGAGTACTGCACTGTTGAAGCTACTGTCTTAGGGATGAGACTTTAAACCAAGGCCCATGAACGATACAGTAGAGTAGTGATTAGGTTACTGGACTAGTAATCCAGAGAATGAAAGTTCAAATCCTGCCACAGCAATGAGATTTTGAATTCAGTTTAAAAAAACTTGGAAATAAAAAAAAACTGGTATCAGTAAAAGTGACCATGAAGCTGTCAGAGTGTATGAAAACCCAACTGGTTCACTAGTGTCCTTTAGGGAAGGAAATCTGCCATCCTTACTCAGTTTGCCTATATGTGACTCCAGTCCCACACAAACATGGTTGGCTCTTAACTGCCCTCTGAAGTGGCCGAGCAAGCTACTCAGTTGTTTCAAACCACTACAAAGAACATAGGGGCTAAAACCAGACGGACCACTCGGCTGTGACCTAGGCATCAAATCAGGACTTAAAGGCACACCCGGCCCACTGATTCGGTGCCACCCCATATCCCACCTTAGGCTGACCTCTCCTTACATCCCGAAATTCGCCTTGACTCAGTGTGACAAACCCACTGCCCCTGGACTCAGACCAAAAAGGAAGGAAAGAACTATCGGCAGCAACAAGGAACAAGAAAAAAGTAAAAATCAAACTAGGAGAGAGAAAAAAGAATGTTGACAAAAACCTGAAGAAGGGAAAAGAGAGGAAGGTAAGAGGAGAGGAAAGAAAGCAGGAAGAAGGAATGAAAAACGAGGCACACTCAGGTATCCAGGTGATACCTACAGCAAAATATTCTGGAACGGATTGAAGCACTGAGACGAACAGGCTTACAGAAAATATTTCAGATCCCTGCCTTCAGATACCTCCAATTCCTGCAACACTTCCATTGGTCCTGAAAATAGCAAATCTACATAAACATTCATTGGCAAATAATTTTATCTTACTCGGAGTCCACTGTTTAAGAAATGAAATAATTGAATACAAGTTAAATGCTATAAAACAACTTCCTCACTGCATCTCAAGCGCATTTTATTGCTTTTTCTGGGACCAGAATAGTCAACCGAAGAGAAAATGAACGAAAACTGATAGCAAAGGAAGAATGATACAATGCAAGTGGGGAAAAACATTTCTGAACAAAATTACAAAGATGCTGCTAATTATGTGTAAAAAGTTTGCGTTAATAGTGACCCAAGCTATTCTGTTACAAGTTACATGGTGAAAGATTTATAAAAGCCAAGGCTTGGAGTAAAGTGCCCCGGGGGCCTAACGTGCTGTGACTTGAAAGGATGAAGTACACTTTCACCTCTACAATTGCCCAAACTCCACCTTTCTATCCAGTAGGGATATGCCAAGCGTGGGCCAGGACTTGGCGAGATAGCTTCCCAGAGCCTACCCTCTCTCACTGCCTGGAGGTGATATCAACAGCAGTGTCGGCAGAAGCTAGAAGCAGGTCACCTGTTGTTTTTTCACTTGAAATCACAAGTGGTGAAGAGAAGGAAAAATTATACGACTATATATATTATATAATATGGATGAAGCCCTGCAATGTTTTTCCTCAAGAATTTGCTTAAAGTATACATGCCTATCTATAAATATATATATTAAAAAAAGAAAGCGACTGTTTTTTTAAACTCACCACACAGTGGCTGAACTCCTGATTGGGGCCACCCTCTGCGCCTTGTTTCTGAGGCTAGGCATGAAACAGAACATAAATTTGTTTAGCCTCGGGTCCCAACTCTCCCTGTTGCTCATTGCTTAGCCAAGGCTAAGCAAAGAAAGATCACATTTCAGCACCTGGCCTTGGAAATGTGGCAAGAGTGGCAGTGATGATTCCAGCAACTATCGGGTGAATCTTGTTAAAAATAGCATTAAAAAAAAAAAATTGATTGCTTATATTTCAGACAAATATTCAAAGATCAGATAATTATCCTCCTTCTGCTGTCTTAGTTTAAAGTTTTACCATGGTACTGGCACAAGCCTGGGATCCAGGTGTCTATCTGCCCGTCTGTCCTCGGTCCAGGAATTGTGTAGGATCCAGGGAAACTGGACAGGGGACAGGGGTGTCCGGGGCAGGCGGGGGGGGGGGGGGGGGGGGATGGGTGGGTGAGGGAAAGAGAGGAAGTAACTTGAAAATAGGGAGCAAACAGAAGAAATCAGAAAGAGGCTGGTTGATTTGGAATAAGTGGATGGTATAATATGACCATATAATAAGCGTGTCAGATGTCGAAGGCAGGCATCACTGCCACCGGGCTTGCAATTATGGTAATGATAGCATCACTTTGCATAATAGAAGTCCAAAATTAAAACAAGACGACATGGACTTTTGCAATGGACATCAACATCAATTATCTATTATTCTGCACATTCTTTAGATACTTTTTGAACTTCTAGATGATTCTTAAGAGGCAGGAATAACAGAATTGTACTTTTGTCATCAATTAAGTGAGCATAGTTGTGAGAAAATTCACTTTCTTGTTCTGGGCTAGTTACAATGCAGATCTGTAAAGTAAAGATTAGAACAGGATTTTTTTTTGTTGGTTGAGATCAAGATCTCAGTTTTTTTTCCACCTTGCTTGGGTCTCTACCACCGGTTAGGAGTTGGATAAGAGTACTGCTGGGCAGCTATGACTATTGCCTTTACTTCACTGTAGGAAATGACTTGCTACTTTCCCAAGTGCAGGATCGCAGACTGAACTACATTCTACCACTGTCTGGCAAGCATTATGTGTCTCCAACATCCTGCAGGTTTGAGCCATGTGCAAAAAATAATCACGAGGAAGCTTTGGCAAGCTCCACATGGTTCAGGTGGCTGCAGACTTGCCGCTTCCCCGCTCTGCCAGTGGTAGCACACCGAAGAGCATCAGAGAACCATATTTCGTTGGGTTCAGTGAGCTGCCACTAGGTCGCCAGCTCGCTCTTAATGAAGATTTTTTCCAGGAATAGCAAATACAGGAGTGCCAGTCTCCACTGCTTTCCTGGGACTACAGAAGCTACCTGCCTGACTAGTATGGAGGCTTCTCTTACGACAGTGGCTACTCTCGTTGGTCATATTGCCATTTCAACATTTTTGATTAAACTAGTTTATCCAGTTGCACAATACAAGACAGTCTTATTGTTTTACCTTTGGCCTAAATTGGCAGAAATGTACAATGAAACCTGCGTAACCCTTGGGTTACTGAATTAGAGTGGGAAGGAGTACAAACTTTTCCAGTAACTCTTCCAGGCAAATATACAAGGACATTTATGAACTCACAGAAAACAGGACTATTTTATATGGCTCTGATGAACTACATGGTATATGTATCTTCTAAAGAAACAAATGGAAATGATTTGAACATTAATCTGATTTTGGACTTCAGCTGACTCAGAAGCAGTTCAAATCTTTTACTTGTCACCTCAACCTTTCTGGTATTATGGCATTGAAAGTCACAAGGGTATTAATTACCCTCGCTGAAGAATTTTTGTGAACTTATTTCCTAGTAATCATCTCAATAACTTGGCAGTGATTAGGTCACAAGCACTCCTGTAGCGTGGATATCCCACGTTGGGCACACTGGGTAGTGGTGTAAGCACAGACAGCTGATGTTGGCAAAAGGACCCAACACTGAATAAAATCAGCCTGCAAAATTCACAATATAGATCATTTAAAAAATTGAACACCTTGACATGATTTAAAAGACTGCAACTGCTTGAATGAGAACATCTACCTGTAACCTTAAATGACTTAACTGCCTGGTCATCACTCGCAGGTAGCCGTTATTCTTCACATTGTTCACTAAAAGTGCTGTTGGGGAACCAAACCAGCCTCGGTGGTTTACTAAAAATTAATCAACAAACAACAGCAGACCACATAACTCACAAGCAGCAATGAGACTTGTAAGTGATTCTGCCTTGTTATGGATCACTGTGAGCCTTTAGATTGCTTGTGCAATTGGAATATATCAGCTGGAAGCAATGTAGCAGAAGTCAATCATTACGTTTACTGAACTATGACAAATGGCACTGTAGCTTTTAAAATATTCTACAGAAACTGAATAAATTATCTTCAGAAGGCTACAGAATATGCAATTTAAAATCTTGTGTACAAATTACATGTCTTTACAGCAGGTCTTTATTAGCAGTGTCATTAAGTGTGGCAACACCGCTGATGAAAACCTGCAGGGTAATGTAATTTGCACACCAAATTTTAAAATTGCATTTGCTCGCCTATCCTCTGAAGGTAATGTTCAGATTGCAAAAGTAATCTAAAAGATATGTACTGCTACTAAAATGCTTCGGAAAAATAGCACTTGAACCAACATGGTTTAATGATGCACCAATATGCTGCTTGTGCACTACGCTCGTTGCTCTCACCAGTACCACTAGTGAAAGACATGTAACCACGAGTACTTCACCACAGTGGTACACCTCAAAATCCTTGCTGCAGGCTCTCGATGGGTATGGTACTAGATTAGCGACCTAGAAGTTGCGAATTCAAGTCCCACCATGGCAAATTATGAAATTGAATTAAATAAATCTGGCAATTTGTGGGCTGGCACCAGAAAAAAACTGACCAGTGAAAGCTGCTGAATGTTTGTGAAGATCTAACTGGTCCACTGCTATACCAGGGCTGCTGTACACATGACTCCAGTCTTGCGCTACGTGGTTGACATTCAAAGCCCTCAGAAACGGTCATGCGTAAAAAGATTGTAGAAAGCCCATATTTAAGATAACTAGGGATGGCAATAAATGCGGCCTCAACGGCACTCTCCAATCCGCAGGACAAATAAAAATCCAATTTTAGAAGGGCAAAATCTACAACCCACGTCAAGGAAGAAGTGCAGTCCATGCTAATTTTACAAAGGCAGAACAACAATCGGTCTTGCTCCAAGCTTTCATATTTTCAATACAAAGTTTGCAAGGCACAGTTACAAGTAAGTGTTTTTGAGATGCATTTATCATTCAATATTCAACTTGGTTCACAACAAACTAAGATTTTTAAACAATAATTGTGATACACTGAAATGCAAAAACACGTTTAAAAGTAATAAATTGAATGAGTCAGAAATAAAAGCAGAGTATTCATTCTGTTCCTATTTAAAAGATAGAAGTCTCAAGTACTGTTAGTGGCTTAACACTTACCATATGTAGTGAAGTCACCGGGACCCGGTCCCGAATAGAATGGACCAGGAGGTGGCTGGACAGAATACTGCTGAGGGGGCCCCATGTATGGAGCTGCACTGGGGCGGAACTGTCACAAAAGCAAAAAACAAAATTAGTTTTTGTGCAAGTCATTCTTTCCCAGCAAAACTTTAAATTCTACAGTTCTGGAATACAGATTCAAACTGATTTTCTTGAAAAACATATTGTAACGTTACTTGAAACAACTGCAGGCCTACTGTCTGGTACCATAAGTCTGTTATGTCTCTTTGTAACAGCCCTATCCACTCGATAAGAACATTTTGAAACCAAAGTCCACTAATCTACAAATGATATAACAAAGGCCTTAAGCTAAAAGACAAGAGTATATGTTTCAGATCACTGTTAGCACAGATTCAAGAATCAGAACTAGCTGCTTCATCGGTAATTTGCAACCAGTTGTCATTTCTCAAAGATTCCACAAGGTGGCTTACCTCAATGCTGAGCATCATTTCATGAAAGGGGAGGGGAATGAGGCTCAACTTACCAGCAGAATAAACCTCAATTGCCTATTGACAGATTATAAAATTGTGAAAATGTTTACACATCATGCCTTTCTGGTATAAGGGCCACATCAGACAAAATTTCTTCTGTTTTTAACAGAAGCCAGTTAGGAAATCAACTAAACATTCCTTACTTTTAGGTATTCTGGAATAAACCAATCTGTATAATAAAACGATATGTACCCTGCATACAGGAGCCAAAGCTTTTAATAGTCAATTCCTGTTATATAACTACTCATTTTTCCACAATAGGTATGTCACTTGTCAGGAATTCATAGTAATTTTGTAATGATTTTTTCTGAATGCTTTTAATTCAGTAAAAGAATTACTTCACATTACTTTTAATCAACTGCAGTTTGATGCACGGTTGATAACCAAAGTCACATTCAGGTGACAGTATACAAGTTAAACTTTTAGAAAAGCCTTATTGAAAAAGAGACTTTATTAAAGACATGAAAACAGTGTGAAAAGAAACAAAACCATGTAAAATAAACTATGCCGGGACGCTAATTGACTGAAATACTGTCAATGATATGGCGAGAAGAAACGGAGGTACTAATGGCACAACCATGACATCTGTGCAGTGGGGAAGGGGGGAACAGCGCATGACCGGGCCTTTTTAAAATTGGACAGCTCCTAGCAGTATTCTTTTGTTTGGACGACTGTCTGTTCATTTGTGACCATTGAGAAACGACTGAAATTTTATCAAGAAAATGGCTTGGATTAAGAATTCACCAGAGTTTATACGAGGCCAGTATGTTTTGCACTCCAGGAACCTCATTAATATTCACCCCTCCTTCGCCATCTACAAGGATACTTTCTTGCCATTGCTGCACCATTGGCAGGGAAGGCCGGTGCGGTGACCTGCTTCCACAGCTTTGCCTAGGTCACACTCAACCAGTTTGTTCGAGAGCAGCGAAGTCAAAGTTACCTCTACTTATCACATTCCAGGTCACCGTAACTGCAACCTGCAACTGTCATGTGGGAGGACACGGTGGAGGGGGAGGTTTAGGCCAACAATAAAATACACATCCGAAACACAATGTGCTTGTGCACGAAGGCATTCCAATACTGGAAACAGAAAGTACCACATGTTTTTAATACAGGAAACTCTCGTTTAAATGGCACCTAAATATCCGGAATTCTCTATTATCTGGCAAAATTCAGGAGTAGGTTCAGGTAAGTTTTACTGTATATTAGTGGCCGTGTAACCGGGGTTCCCGCACCTGTGGCCGTGTAACCGGGGTTCCCGCACCTGTGGCCGTGTAACCGGGGTTCCCGCACCTGTGGCCGTGTAACCGGGGTTCCCGCACCTGTGGCCGTGTAACCGGGGTTCCCGCACCTGTGGCCGTGTAACCGGGGTTCCCGCACCTGTGGCCGTGTAACCGGGGTTCCCGCACCTGTGGCCGTGTAACCGGGGTTCCCGCACCTGTGGCCGTGTAACCGGGGTTCCCGCACCTGTGGCCGTGTAACCGGGGTTCCCGCACCTGTGGCCGTGTAACCGGGGTTCCCGCACCTGTGGCCGTGTAACCGGGGTTCCCGCACCTGTGGCCGTGTAACCGGGGTTCCTGCACCTGTGGCCGTGTAACCAGGGTTCCTGCACCTGTGGCCGTGTAACCGGAGTTCCTGCACCTGTGGCCGTGTAACCGGGGTTCCTGCACCTGTGGCCGTGTAACCGGGGTTCCTGCACCTGTGGCCGTGTAACAGGGACTCCTGCACAAGTGCCGTGTAACCGGGGCTCCTGCACCTGTGGCTGTGTAACGGGGCTCTCCTACCTTGGTAGGTATACAGCTCCGTTATCTGGAATTTTTAATCAACCGGCACCATCCCGGTCCTGCAGGTGCCGGATACCAAAGAGTTTCCTGTATTATGAAGTGCATCATAAATGTGTAAGAATTCTATGCGGGGGGGGGGGGGGGGGGGCGGAGAGAAATAATCACTAGAGAAAAAATATTTTAAGAATGCGGTACGGTTACTCACACAAAGCAATAATTTTGAAGAAACTGCAACGTAAAAAAACCCCTTCATTGAATACCTTCAGATATTCTCAGATACATCGTCTGCACCCTTTGAACAGGTTCAATATCGTTTTGCTCGATACAAGTAGTACAATAATCTACATATATATATATATTTCAAAAACAAAATGAGTACATCACTTGTGCACTTATGAAAATAAAGCCCATTCTTAATTCAAAGTCGCTCAGTTCAAAATTTTGGAGAATTCATTTTTTAAGCGCAAAATATGACTGAATTAGCAGGAACAGACTGTAAAGTGCAACACCCCAGCTGTGCAGCGGAGAAAGGGACACGTTTGACTAAAAAGTACTGGCACCCCACTCTGCAAACTGAGGTGGGGCTAGCTGTAAAGACTACCATTACTTCTGGTTCAGACTATGAACAGCAACCACTCTTACCGGGTTAGCGATATAATACGGAGCCTGAGGGGCTGGGGGGTATGGCACGGGTGGGTTCATCATTATTATGGGCCCTTGGCTGGGTGGATAGACTGCTGCTGTTGCAGTCTGTGTTCCTGGGCGCATGGAAGGATTGTTATTCGGTATGCTAGGTCTAGTTGGCTGCATCGGTGGTCTTTGAAAAAACTGCAGAAAAGGACAAAATGATAAATGTCAACAAACCTCCCTCAATGTATATGCAAACCATTCACAAAATGTAACCATGTGTATTACATACCATGCACCACACCTTTCTAATCAAACTTTAAAAAAAAATCATCAGTGAAAGAGAAAAAGATTTCCATTCATGCGCTGCACTCAAGTAAAAAAAAACTCAATTCATGGAAATATGCTGGCAACACTACCCTTGGCCTGGTCGCTTCCCCCCAGCTGTGGGAAGGGGTTCCAGCCCCAAGGACAGCAGACACACCAAGGCCTGGATCAGCATTTGCACTGAGTTATGCAGCACTTGGTGGCAAAATGCTCACCACTGGCAAACTCTGCCATTCTCAGTGCCTTGCCCTGCAGAAGCACAGATCCCCTCAGCTAGTCAGAGGAGCAGTATCACAAGTCTGCACCACCTGCTGCTCTCGCAAGACAAACCAGGGCACATCTACATCCATTCATTCATCCATCCATCCATCCATTCATTCAAAAAGTCACATTAATGGCAAAACAAGTTTACGATTAATTCCAAACAGGTTGGCACTTGACTTTTCATGTTTATTTTGATGAATTTCCAATGAACATCATAACAATGGGTCTGTAAAGGGCAATATTCTTTCATTCTTCAAAAGCAATTAACAGCTTGTAGATCTGTGAAGTCAAAGACTTCAATTTTAAACATTTCTAAAGATAACTTGTAATATAACTGATCTGCAAAGATCTATGCACAAATTGGATGGCTGAAATATGCCTCCAAAGCGTGAAAACAATAATTCTATTAATGCTGCCATATGACCCTCTGACCTATTTTCAGTATTTAGCAAAGTTACTTATCAGTTGATATTACCTGGATAGGTCTGAATCCTCCCTTCAACAATGAAGCGATCAAAGTGGCAGAAAAGAGAGAAAGCCAATGGAACACCTTATAGATCAGTAGGAAGGATCATGCTGTACATGCATTCAGTGTAACAGCCAATGATTTTCCACATCTAAGAGACCTGTTAAAGTTTCTCTCCCCCTCCAGTACAAGACAAACCTAAATGACCCAGACTGATGCATTTTACATTTTTAGCCATGCAGTATACAATTTACAGTATACTGTACGTAGAAAGGCATAGAACCACCATTCAGCAGCAGTGAGAGGAACCAATCCCACTTGTCTGCACATTGTGGTAGGTGGCTATGGAACGACCAAGAGTATTTCCAATAGTAATCGTGAAATAATACTGCACTTCCTTTTAAAAATGTTATTCTATGATTTACATTGATTTCCCACAATACGGTGGAAAATCATTGGCTCCAAATATAGCTTCATTATACTGGAGAAGGCATTTTTAGTTTTTCCTACTAACCAGCAGCTTAAATGAACAAGATCTATGCCCAGTAACGTATCAGAACATGAAGGTGAACAACAATATCACTGTTTGACTGGAACAAATGATCACAAGGAGCGTGCCTTTAGGCAAGACAAATATTTAATCATAGATCAAGACATTCACTGTGGCATGGTTTGACAACAGATTACTATTAGTTCAGACAAACTAGCTCTTTGGAGGATAGTACGTTCCAACTGATGTAGGGTAAGATTTTCTATTGAAAAGAGGTGGGGCTGTTTTGTATTCGATACGGTTTCCTATTTCACTCATTATTTCTTCTTCCCTATCCAACAAGAAAGAACTATTGTCAGTTCCTGAAGGATTTTAACTTCAAATCTCAGCTTGGAGCTGGCTCTTTCTTGTGAAAGAAATACTGTAGGACCCAGCTCTATTGCTGAAGTCCAGACTGGGACCCAATTCAGTAAACTGAGTGCACTGAAATTATAGCAATTAGATGAGCTGATTGCCTTCTTGTCTGAGTCTCAGTGCTCTCAAAGGATTCCCTCGTAGGTTTCTCGATTGACCAGCACTTGAACTTTAATTGGGAGCGTATGAAGTGGTGGTGTTCTGTCTCGCTCCACCTGCCTGCCCGTGGAGGAAATTGCCACCTAGTACAGCAACCAGCTGGTCTTGTAGTCGAGATGCGTTCCACTCCACTCACTGGCACTTCGATTTTAAATGCTGCTGGTGAGCAGAGCTTGTCTCTTCACTCCACGATAAGTTGATTACACCAGCAGCTGGTAATTTCCTCCATGGTCAGCATAAGTGGACAGAAGCAGATCAGTGGAAATTCACAGAAAAAATGTGCTACTGGGTGGAGAGACTTGGAGAGGGCGCACACACTTTCAGGAGCACTGTACTCAAATGTTCAGTCAGGTATTTGAATTGGCCTTCAGTAAATCCAAAGTTTAAGTAGGTTGGGGTGCGACACTGGTGAGACCGAAAATGTCAGGAATAAAAATGACAAATTTATTTATAATAAAGCTTTTCTTTTTAAAAAAAATTCTTCAAATGCATTTGTATTATTATGTATAGTAAGTTGCTTGTATAAAGAAAATAGTTTTGTCTGGGATTTCAGTAAATCATAAAATGGCAGACTTGTGAAGATTTCACGCTGCTGCACTGTGGGTGTTTCAACACCTGGCAATTAAATTATAGATTATGTCCTCCGCTCAAATATGAGTAGTGTCTGAAGAGAGCATGCTGAGTTCTAAAACACTAGGGTGGTGAAGTGCTCATGGTTTCAGCTGTCACTGCTGGCGAGAGCATTTTGAGAAGTTAATGCCGGCACACAAAAAGCATATTTGCACAGCATTGAAGCAGAGTGGCTGAAGTGTAATACTTGTTACCGTGTACTGGTACCAATGTGCAAAGTAAGCCTAGTGACAACAGTGGCATCACATCAGTGGCTGGACTTCAAGGCAACAGGTCACAATTAGTCAGGCAACGTTGGAAACATGAAACTTCTTGAAGCCCATTCTCAAAAGATTAAACTTGGATTCAACTGCAAAATTATTTGCTTTTTGTTGTGGGTTTAAACATAACATTCCAACTCTTGATTACTTTACAGTCTTTACTTTGTAGTTCTGATTAGTAATAGCGGCTTATCTACCACAGGGATCATGAGCAACTAATTAACAGCATGTGTTAGAGACAAGTAGTAGTGTCAAATTAAGGGTTTGGACCAACAGCAGAAAGATGAACCCAATCTAAATGGTTAAGAAATGTTATCAGTTGGCAACATCCTGAATTGTGGAGTGGCAGCACTAAATTCATGCCCAACAATTCTGTATGCAAGAAGTTCATCATCTCAGCTAGACTAACGAGGAGACAGAGGATTCAACCAGAGAAATAACCAAAGGGCAAATCACCCAGGGATACACATGCACTTCCCAACAGAGGGACATCGACAGAGGTCTGGGTGCAGGTCACTCGTTTGCCTCCTTCACTAGGGATTGGGGTGTAGCAAAGGGGTAAGAGGCGAGAGAGACAGGTTAAAGTCTTAACGATGTGCGAGGATGGGAGCAAAAATAATTCATGACAAATTGTTAATTTTGGACCAATCCAGAACTTATGAACAGTTTTGGAACTAAAGTACATTGCAGAACCAAAGTGATAATCTTATGATGGTTTTATAACACATCCAGTTTCATTATTAGAATGGAGATCTAGTATCCTAAATTTGATATCCCTGGTTGAAACAAAAGAACCTCCTTAAAGGAGATAACTTTTTTTCCACGTTCCTATAAACCTAAATAGGCCAGGGCAGTGCTTTGCTTTTGAGAGCAATGAGGAGATATTCACTCCTGTATTCTTTGTTCTTTTATCATCACAAGTTTCATCAAATTGGTCAGGAAACAGGGTTACAGGAACAATGAACATGCACTTAGAACAGATTTTTTTAATAACTGTATACTGGTAGGGTAACAGGGTATATTATTATGCTGCAATAAATCCACTAACCACTGCAGGTTCAGCTTTGGGCTTGGTTGCAACTTGGTGTCAGAGTAAAGCAAGACTGGCAAATTTACTGGGAAGATAAAGCTCACAGACTGATTAAGTTTCAGATAATGTGTTGCCATGACTTTCAGACAAATGTAAAGTGAAGTCAACTAATTTAAATATTATGTATTGTCTGAGAAGAGAGGCTCAGTCTTCCTCTATATACAAGGAAACGAGCTGTCCCAAGTACAGCCAGGAAAGCCAGTGATCATTGTCACTGTAGAAAAAAGGTTTACGGGAACAATGACCATGCACTTAAAACAGATCCATTTAATAACTGCAGACTGGTAGGGTAACAGGGTATATTATGATGCACAAGTCCATTGACCACTGCAGATTCAGCTTTGGGCTAAGCTGCAACTTGATGTCAGCACATCTGTACTTGTTTAATATTGAAGAGAAACATGGAGGCAGGATGCCAACATTTTTACATTGCTGCACATCACAAGTGATTATATACTCCAGTGTAAGTGCCAAATTTGAACATGCGTCATATCTGGAGACTTAACACATACTGCACCCTGACAATGATAAACAGATCATGATGGGACAGCTCGCTTTTTCCTGGTTACACAGATGCAGTACAGGACAAATCTCATTTATTATTTAAGTTATTCCAACCTGCAATGTCCTGTATGGACACTGCATCGAAATTCACCCAATGGTTGTGAATTGGGTGATAATGACTGCCCATCAGCGAGTTGAGTCAGTTACTAAAGTAAATTGCTAAGAAAGTAAGAAATGCCTCACTATAGCAGAAGGATATTTTGGGGAAGGCAGGGTAACTCAACTCCGTTTGAATTCCCCTCCTTAACAACAGACACACGTAGCTGCAGCTATGCTGGCAATGTTCTCATTCGGATTTCCAGACAATGGAGACAATGAGCTGGCCCCCATGGTTTGTGTGAGTGAATGTGGCTCCCTTGTCCCAACAGCAGACTCATAAACCCCACACCAAACTAGGTTTACAAGTCAGCATTGGGTTAGGGGAGTCCAATTTAGCAGCGGAAGCATTGGAGCCAGCTCAGAAGCCATCTGCCTAGAATCCAAATGAGAACAGCAACAATATAAAAGCAGCACTTGGCAGTGATCCACATCGTCCTACCTTCACAAGTGGGGAAGGCTCAGCAAGCAGCCTCTCTTTTGCCCGGGGTGGGGCAGAGCAGAGGGTGTTAGTGGTAACCTGTAATTTTCAGATCGCTTCATGAAGTTTCAGATATTTTAAAAAATAGTTTGCATGATGCAGTGCACCTTTCAGGTGTCCATCAATATACTGTAGTAGGATTTGGACTATACAGCGAATTGCTCAAGTACGAATTAGTGTGACATGACAACAGGTTTCACTTAACGATGTAATCTATTGCCTTGAAGAAACATGGAATGGACAGAGCAGCACATTGTTGCAGCGCTACCGAGTTGCAGGCAGTCGGTTTGTGCCTGGAGTTTGTGTTTCCAATTCAAATCCTACCATCTCAAGGAGGGCCTGAATGGCTAAGTACCTCCCACCCCCACTCGATAGAAGGGGGCAAAAAAAGCACAACACTGGAAAAGTTGGTGTTGAAAACAAAATCTTAGTTGCTGGTCTGGGAAACAGATTACTACACAAGGGAAGGAGGGAGCTTTACTGGCCCTAGCAGGGGAAAAAAGTTCAAGAAAGTGGGGGTGCATCATTTTGCATTAAAAGTAAAATCACTCTCATGCTTTTTACGAAGTAGGAACTTATATTCCAGCTACTTGTAGGCACAGCTCATGTATGACAAATACAACACGACATGAGGGGAAACTTTTTTACTCAGTTTAGGATCTGGAGTGCACTGCCTGAGAGGGTGGTGGAGGCAGATTCAATCGTGGCTTTCAAAAGGGAATTGGATAAGTACCTGAAGGAAAAAATTTGCAGGGCTACGGGGAAAGGGTAGGAGAGTGGGACTAGCTGAAGTGCTCTTGCAGAAGGTCGGCACGGGCTCGATGAGCTGAATGGCCTCCTCCTGTGCTGTAACCATTCTATGATTCTATAAACAGAAGGGCAGGAAAAACCTGCATAAAAAGATGGGTGAGAATTACAGATATTAAAAAGGGTCTGTAGAAAGAGAGAGAAATGGTAATCTCGTCATTACTGTGTCTCGGGGTGACGTGAACTCAATCTACAATACCTCAACCGCGTGGCACTAGTTTAGATCATTCTGACAGGCACCCAGACTGGATAGGCAGCTGCAAGGGATATTTATTTATCATACATGATAAATAAAAAAATATACACAAAGATTATATTTTTAAAGTAATCATTATGCTTGCCAAAAAAGTTGTTTTCTTAAATTGAAGTGATACTCAAAACAAATCAATATAATGACAAATGCGAGAAGTCACACAACACCAGGTTATAGTCCAACAGCTTTATTTGAAATCACAAGCTTTCGGAGCGCTGCTCCTTCATCAGGTGAAGTGAAGAGATGCATATAGGCACAGCACATATAGTCAGAGAATACTGCCAGATGGCAGTGTTCTCTGACTACATATGCTGTGCCATATGCATCTCTCCACTTCACCTGACGAAGGAGCAGCACTCTGAAAGCTTGTGATTTCAAATAAAGCTGTTGGACTATAACCTGGTGTTGTGTGACTTCTCACATTTGTCCACCCCAGTCCAACACTGGCATCTCCACATCACAATATAATGATAAGCATGCGTAACTATTCTTTAGGCAACATTCCGTTTGAAAAAGGCAATACTGACCTTCCATATATTTTTCAACTGTTCTGTGCTATGTGTGGCTATTATGTTCCTGTGGATCAGCTTTTGGGCTTAGACAATTTTTGAAAACCGAATGTACCTGTTGAAAAATGTCAGTACACTAGGGTAGCTACAGAACCAGTACTATGAAAACATTAACATCTGAAACTTAACCTGGAAGGAGGATCACAGGACACCACTCACCCAACACGTGGGGACGACATCATAACTCAACAACAGCAGTCATGGGATTCATCCTCAGTCATTAGATAAAAGTGGTATCTTGAACTTCCCAGTACGAGATTCCATCCATTAGAATGGAGAAACTTCTCTACCCCTCCCCCACTTTGCGGGTAGTCTATAACTGATTGTATAAACACAATGAATATTTGTGTGAAGGAATGGCTAAGAAATAATATCCCAGTATTATGCTGGTCATTGCTATCCTATGAATGTTTAACGTGAACATATGAAATTCCCCTGTACGTTAAAGGAGGAATTAAACAGTTTAGTTAACACTTGTTAAAATAGTGGACAAAAGAATTTGATACAAACTCATGAAGAGCTTCTACGATATTGCACGGCGTGGTTCCCAGGCTGAAATGTCTAAAGTGCAACTGTCTAATACTGTAAACACATATCACAGAAATAGCCCACGTCTTGTGTATTGATCTAACCTGCTGTGAAGGTCTGAAAGTCTAAAGGACAAAAAAAAAATGTTGTGTAGTCAAATTAGTACAAACTGCTGCCATGAGGAGAGGGTTAGACACTTGGACCTTCAGAGTTGCTGAAAATTTAAGTCAATGCTTCCTTTTCCCTTTTTGGGCCACTTGCTACTGCACATCTTGAATACAGGAGGGGAGGACAATTTGAGCCCGATGAACATCAGTACCACACTGGATCAGCATTTGAAGGTGCAATTTAAATAAGTCGCCCGCAAAATAAAACTTGAAAAAATATATCAACAGGATTTAAGCACTTCACCATAGGGAATATTTTTGAATCGTCAGGAATGTGGGCATCGCTGGCAAGGCCATGGTTTATTGCCCATCTCTAGTTGTGCTGAGAAGGTGGTGGGTCTTCTTTTTGAACTGCTGCTAACAGTTTGATACAGCTGAGTGGCCACTTCAAAGGGTAGTTAAGAGTCAATCACATTGGTGTGCAACTGGAGTCACATATAGGCCAGACTGGGTAAGGACGGCAAGTTTCCTTCCCTAAAGGATTCGTTAAACAGTTGGGTATTTACAACAATCCAACAAATTCATGGTCACTTTTACTGATACCAGCTTTTTATTATTTCTTTAAAAAAAAATTATAAACTGAATTCAAATTCAGGTGGGATTTAAACTCATTCTCTGGATTACGAGTGCAGTAACCGAACAACTACACTACCGTACCCCATTGATAATATAAAATATGAGAGACAGGAAGCCAGGACCAAATTTAAGCAGATCACATCACAGAACTCAATCAGGAATGAGCCATATTTTAGTGGTATGCATGTACAGGTGCTCCATTACCATCAAATTCATTTCAATTGCATTTTTTTCCCTTCTCCTTGCCCGACTCCTGCTAGCATAGGAATCCACTGCTGTGCCTTGCCCAAGTAGCCATTCATGCGCGAGCCTACACAGTGAGCGTGGGCAGACTTTCCCATTCTAGAACAGCTATTCTCACCAGATATCTACACGTGTCCACTTTCCAGCCAGGGTAACGATCAGGAGTGGGAACTCGAAAAGCAAGATGCAGCAGTTGCTGGAAATCTGTAGCAAAAACAGAAAATGGTGGAAATGCTCAACACGTCAGGCAACATCCGTGGAGAGAACAGACAAGTTAACGCTCCAGGTGTGGATCCTTAAAGTCAGTATTGTGATGAAGTGACCACCGCTGAAATGTTAGCTTGTCTGCTCTCTCTGTGGATGCTGCCTGACTAGCTGGGTGTTTCCAGCATTCTCTGGTTTTGTTTAAAAGAGTGGGAACCCTGCCCATTTTGTGCCCCTCACTCACCCAGGGACACCAAGCACAATTGCAGCACTCCTCCACCCCTGCATCCTGGCTGGGTTCAGCAAATTCAATGTATGTCTGGAATAAATCATGGGACCGTCTGGTTTGCATGGCTCAGTTACATTGTTTTATACCAACTTAGCAACCAGGGGAGCTGCAGCCTATGTTCTAAATGAAACAACAGCTTCAAAAATGTCAGTGGTGAAAATGCTTCCTTCCGAGTTGGGAAGAGGGCCTAAAAACAATTACTTAAAATTGACAGCGCCCCCCAGGAAGATACAAAGATCCCGCCACCCCGCCCCCCCACTGGTTAATATAAATGATTCTACTAAAAACCGAATCTCCTGCTTTTCATTGTTAATGGTTTTCATAGCATGTGTGAGGTTTTGGTTTTTCATTCAACAGCCACTTTGCATTCAGGATTTACTAAAACCCTCTAATGCAATCTACTCAGCCAAACCACAAGAAAGAAAGATACGGTCATGGTTGCCAGCAAGATACATTTCCACAGGTGAGTAGCTCATCAATGGAGGTATTTGTCACAGCTCAGTTGTTGTCCATGACACATTCTATTTATCCTGCAAACCTTTAAAATAATTTTTGAAAGTTTTTTTTTTTTTTAAATGACAGGTGTGAAGATATTTAAAAAATGCCTGATCCCCAGATCACACAAGTGTCACCAGTCGTCCCGTGCAATTTAGCATAAGATTTGCATGTAAAAATGGAGAACAGTAAATAAATGTCCACAGTTGAAAAAGGTAAAACCACAGAAGATCACCATCACCCCTTTATCAGCCTTAAAGGTAGTTCCAAAAACTGATCAAACATAGCACCCATTGCTTGACTGAAATGACAAGAGTCTGCAATTACAAATGGCAGCAATCCCATTATCATCCAAGCTGTATGCTGCTTTTAGATATTTGCGAATTGGAAAATGGTCACATAAATTACTGAAGCAGCATCTGAACAGGCTGCATGAAAGACTCAAATACCAGAGACCGTTTTACTGAAGGAGTCAGGAAACACTGTCCAAAACATTAGTTGGATCAGAACAACAAACTCTAACATGTCAGCTGTCATTATTCTCAAAATATAATGCTTTTTCTAGAGTCGCTGGTAAGTTTAAAGAAAGGCTGAAACCTCAGAGCCTTTCTCTACCACTGTATGCCCAGTCATTGTCAAACTGTTGTTAAAAAGGAAGTCCTCTTCTCTAAACATTCAGGCTTTGCAACATTCCTCAGTTCACGTACAATGATTCGGATTAAATAGTGTAGATTACTATATAGTATAGATTACAGCTTTGACATTTTCAACTCTACAAGATTAATATTTTATCTTTGCATCAAATGTGTAACTGTATTATTGTAACTGACTTGTCAGCTGGGGGAGGAAGCAAAAGCGACAAGCTCAACAAGAATTCAAACATCTTGTGTGCTTTAGCAGTAAGGGAAAGGCCAGAAGAGGAAATGTCACCGCCACTGTCATCATTATGGAAAACAAAGACCAACAGAATACATGCACTGCAGGTCCAAAAGTGTGCTTCAAAAGTGGGTAATGAAAAGTTGGGTTTTTAAAAATTCCCTATACCATGATTATGGAGCAACCTTTTGAAAATCCTCAACAAAATCTTTTAAAAACTGTTATTTTTAAACAATATCAAACTTAGCACTCAAATGACTTCTACTTCTCTCGTGCACCTGACATATAGGAAGGCGTCTCAAAAAATGTTTTACCGGGCAGCAGACAAAAATGGGGGGGAGCAAGCAAAGATTGGGGATGGGGAGCAAAAGATAGAGTCATAGAGGTTTTTAGGAAGCGTTTGAGGGAAAGCAGGGAGGGAAATGGTAAAGCAGACATGTTTAGCGAAGGAGCTTCAAATGGTAGAGTGAAGTGACTGAAAGAACACGGCCAAGGATGGGGCAGAGGGAGTGAGCAACCAGCAGCTGCCGGAGGAGCAAAGCGTGCACGTGGAGACATAGGGCCAGCGATCACCGAGGTAGGGCGAGACAAGGTGGCGGAGAGATTTGAAGGCAAGGACGAGGATCTTGAAATAAGCTTGCTGGGGCATGGGGAGCTAGCGGGGCTCAGCTAAAACAAGCGAGAGAAGTGCAAGGACTTTATAAAGGAAAAGGCACAGTTGATAGAAGTCAAGAAGCGGGCAAGGAGAGCACTGGAGAAATCAGTCATCAAGGTAACAATGACTGGGATCAGGAGTTCTGCAGCAGTAGGGCAAGAGCAATATTTTGGAGGTGGAAGGAATCAGTCTTGGTAGATGTAGGGAAAGAAACAAAACTTGGGACCAAATGCCAAGGTGCCACACTTTTGGACTCAGCCTAAGGTGGCTATTGGCTGATGTCTCCAAAGGCAAGTAGGGCAGGAACTACAAGGGTAATTTTTTTTTTTTTTTTTTTTTTTAAGCTATTTAGCTGGAGAAATTTTCCTTTCATTCAAGTCTGATGTCGGAGAGGCAGTTGGAATGCAGAAATGGTCTTGGGAAATCAGTGGACGAGGGGAAGTGAGGGGTGGATATCATTGCTGTACGTGGAAGCTGAACCTGTGCTTCCAGCTGATGTCACCGAGGGGTTGCTTATAAATCTTGTGACTGAGCTTGGTGGGTCTATAACGGAGTGGTGGGAGCACAACTGTGAGGCAAAGAAATGTTCCAGGATTTTGAAAAGGGGAAAAAATAAAGATATGGCATTAATCAGAGTAGATTGGTTGAGTGCTTTTTTTCTGTTCATGATAATGGCAGTTTTGAAGGAAGCAACAACAATGCTGAAGGATAGAGACAGGTCGATGATGGTAGAGGGGAGGAATTTGGATGGTCAGGAGCAGGGATCGAGGGGAAAAGCTGATGAGTTTCGTGGACAAGATCAGTTTAAAGGGGGTCAGGAGAAGACGCTGAGAAACTAAAAAATATGGCGGTTTCCTCAGGGAGAGGGCAAGGCTGGATTCAGAAGAGGCAACTAAGCAGATAGCTTTGATTTTGGAAAAAAGTTCCTCACAGTTAGTCTCGGACGTGAAGACTCAAGGTGTGGTGCACATATTGAGTGAAATCATACGCAGTGCAGGAGGAGCGGTCTAAAATGATCCTCAAGTAGTATGAAGATTTGGCAATGGAAAGGGAGAAATTGAATAGTTTCAAGTGGTTGAGCCATATCTGAACACCTAGGTCAGTTGCTTGTCACGTGTTCAAGTCTTATGTCCATGGATTTGTGGACACAGAAGTGACTGCTTTACCAGGAATAGTAGAGGCGTGACCTGGGATCTAATGAGGACAAAGGGCATCAGAAGTGGAGACCCAACTCTGGAGGTGTCAAGTCATCATGGCTTTGAATTATAATTTCTGAAGATAATGTTACACATTTACTTGCAGCACTGAAATCTTTTACAGCCTTCAGCACAATTTCTGATTACATAATATTCAGAAAAGCTAGAAAACCGTTTTTCTACGAAGCATTGGAGATGGGGTTTTTTTTAATCATATAATTTTATAAATTAGTTGGAAGAAAATCTAATAAGCTATATCTTGGTCAAGGAAAAAGCTTCCAGTCTTCAAAAGGATCAACTATACAGTGCATGGACAGTCAATTAGTCCCAACTATCAACTTGACTTTTTAATCATGAATGAAAAATAACGCAGCTGGATCCACTCCTCAGCCAGCAACTCAGGGTGCTGGAAGGGGGGGGGAAATGGGGAAATTAAATAATTTCAACCAATAGTAACTAACTGACCATCAAACTTAATGATTTGGTGGCCAAAAGGGGTCCTGCTAGAACACCATCTTGAATATATGAAGCAAGCTTTTGCAGCGCTAAATCAGTTGCCATTTAAGCAAATTTCAACAATTTTTGGTGATCAGGTGTTATTCTGATCTTTAGCCGAAGGATTCCCTCTCCCCATTTAATGACAGCACTGTTTGATCAGAAAGGTTAGAACTACTCATTAAGGCTAAATTTTAAATGGCAAAAATCCAGATGTATGAAGCGAATGGGGTAAATACCTGGTGGTGGGCAGCCCGAGGCCCTGCTGCGAACTGAAGAGAAGTAAGAAATACACAAGGGAAAGGCACACAGAGTCAGCAAGAACGCAAGGACAGACTAGAAAACTCAAAGCACAAGCATTAAACCACAGTTCTAATATACTAGTACTTCAGGTCACTAAACACATTACATTAGGTAAAAAAAATCAAAGCTTTCCACAAATCAGAATTACAAGGCAGCATTTCCATCACATAGGAACTCATTTTTCTCGTAAATTATAACCAAATATCTGATCAATAACCTCAATTTATTAGCTGCAATAGTTTTCAACTTTGATGCACTGTTTTTATATAATTTATCAAAAGAAATATGTATTTTTGGTACATATAGAATTACTTACTTAAATGATCATGACACTAAAAATAGAAGCAAGACAGTGCATAGCAACAGTTACTAAATTGGAGCTCCTCATATCCCAGTTTCGTTTGGGGGCTTATATGGTTGGGAAACGATCTGGTTATAAGTAGGCCAATTAGATTAGATGTTTTAATAAACTTGGAAGCAATGAGGTTGCATACAGAACTTTTTTTTATAACATACTGCTTGATATCCATGTACTCATAGGCTTGAGTTTGAATCCTGGCAACATTCAAGCTCACTTCTGTCTTATTAGAAAATATTAGCCAATTTTTGTCTGAGCTACTGATTTCAGCAGGGAGAGGAGAGGCAGTTCTGTCGAGAAGCGTACGTTCTAACCAATCATAGCATGGCGTCTACAGCAGCTAAGGAGAGAGAGAACAAGCCTGCCAGACTCTGCTGCTCCCTCAAGTAAAATGAAGTGCGTTAAAGATGGTCATTTCAAAGTGGAATGGGAGAGGAAAATACTGCGATCTGATTTTCTAGATAGATCAAGAAACCGGATTCGATTGTTCAAATTGCATGGAATCAGAGTGTTGAGGCAGAAATTCCATTAAGCTTAAAAATGAACTTTGGAAACAGCATCAAACCCAAGGAGAGGTATTTCCCACAAGGCTTAAGTTGAAAAAGTGAATCTCCTTCCCTTACATTATCTGTTGCAGGTAGGTTTTCCTCATCCGTTGAATATATGCGAGATTGAACTAGAATAGAATGGAATCAACTGGGTGGGACACTATTCGAGACTCTGGTTCAAAACTGGCGCCATTATGGTTGGGCAGTCTTCCACCATCCCCACTGTTCTCGTAACTTAGTTGGGGCAGCGAGTGATTTGATGCCACGAACTTCCAACACAATGGCCTCCAAGTGCCCTAGGTCAAAAAAGAACTGACTGGGAGAGGGGTCAGGAGTTGTGGTGTGTGTGGAGGGTGAAGTTCATACAAATTAGGAAGATTATACACAAAAACAATCTTATTAATTCATTCAACTTCCATATTGTGATGCCAAACTTGACAGCTTGGACTCGAGATTTAAGCTTTTATGAAAACTTGAAAAACATGGAACTATGACTAAAAACGAAAAAGAAATGGCTCTGATGATAGCTTAGTTGGCATGGCAGTGATAAATTGAGCCAAACAGACAAGGTAGGTCCTGGGTTTGATCCCAAGTCTGATGAATAGCTATCTCTATTGAAGTGATAGTGCCAAAAGCACAATTAGCATCACTGCCCCTATGAAAAGGGGGGGGGGGGATTTAGCCATGAGCCCCACTCCTGATCACTGTCCAGCAACCCTCCATTGAAAATTTGCATGTCTGGAGCCTGGTGAAAACTGGATTCAACACAGCGGTGATGCGTGGTCAAGTAGCTGGCTGACATCGGAGGTCTCGGTTCACACATGGAGAATAGCCACTTGTGTGAAGTACCATTGGGTGCCTGACACCCACAGAACTGTACCCCAAGCAAGGAAGGAACAGAGGGGAGAAAGATAACTGGTGGGGTTGCACACAAGTGTAAAAAAAAAGAGCTTTTTAAATGAAGGACTAATTGGCCATGCCACAAATCTGGCTAATAAGCCAATAAAAATTTTAATGACAGTATTTCAATATAAAAAGGAACAAGTATGGATGCCCACGTAACAGAGTATTCAGAGCGCCCAGTGCCTCACTTCTTATCCCAGACTTTTGACTCCAATCTATTTGTTGCAGAGGTTGAATGAATGAGGAACAGGGAGAGTGATAAAACTACAAAAAGATCTTCCGAGAGCTTGATATATGGACAAATTTTAACCTTTGTACTGAATGACGAGGGATAGGTGATAAAGTAATTGCACTTTCTATCTGTGTGCAATAGATGACAACTCCCTCTCTCTCTGAAGAGTTGTTTAAATTGTTTGATATGATGGCCGTTATTAATCTTCCATTTGAGAGGAGTGGGATACAGAATCAATTAGAAGTGTATAAGAACCTCATTTGGGAAAGGACAGGAGGAGAAAAATATCGAATTATATGAACTTCTGGTCGAGGTATTTTTCCAAAATGGTCTTGTGAAAGTTCTCTTTTGCAAACATATCCTGTAGTCATGGGATTTAAAATCTTTCACATTACTCCACAAAAGTGAAGCAGCACCCTCAACACAATAGAGACCTTCGTGAGACCAGCACTCTGACAGGGCTAAAATCTCCAATAATACAACACTAAAAACATTTAAAAGGTTACGGTTAGATATAACGGTTATAAAATAACCAACTTTCTATCACTTAATAAAAACTTTTGAATGATTTAACACATGACTTAATTGGAAGAAATGATAAGAGGTGTCATTGAGCCAAATTAACACGGGAGTTGGTGCACTCAGCACACTGGAAGGCCAATGCACGGCAGTGTGGAACAACTAGCATTTATACAGCGCCTTTAATGTAGAAAAACATCCCAAGGTGCTTCACAAAAGTATAATCAGACAGAAATTGACAATGAGCCAAAGGAGGTGGTGTTAGGACAGGTCACCTAGAGCTTGGTCAAAGAGGTGGGTTTTAAGAAGGGTCTTAAAGGAGGAGAGAGGTGGTGAGGCAGAGAGATTGAGGGGAAATTCCAGTGCTTAGGGTGTAACGGCTAGAAGGCACAGTCGCCAATGGTGGGGCAAAGGGGGTAGGGGATGCACAAGAGGCCAGAGTTGGAGGAACACAGTTAAAGAGCAGGAGGAGGAGGAGAGAGAGGGGCAAGGCCATGAGACTTGGGGGAGCAGGGGCCAATGTAGGTCAGCTAGCACAGGGTTGATAGATGAATAGGGCTTGGTGCGAGTTAGGATACCAGGAGCAGAGTTTTGGAGGAATTTCAAGTTTATGGAGGCTAGGAGGTCAGCCCGAAGAGTATTAGAATAGTAGAGTCGGGAGGTCTGGATACTGGACAAACAGGCCAACAAAACAAAGGCAGTGAAGGGGGTAGAGGGCTACAGCTGGGTGTCGTTAGTGTACATGTGGAACCTGACCCCCAGGTTTTCGGATGATGTTGCCGAAGGGCAGCATGTAGATGAGGAAGAGGAGGGTACCAAGGATAGATCCTTGGGGAACTGCAGGTGAGAGTGCAGGTGTGGGAAGAGAAAACATTGCTGGAGATGCACTGGCTACAATCAGATAGGCAAGAGCAGAACCCAGCCTCGGACAGTCCCACCCAACTGAACAACAGAGGAGAGGCACTGGTGGAGGAGGATGGTGTGGTCGGCCGTGTTAAAGGCTGTAAAGAGGTCAAGAAGGGCGAGATTGGATCATTCACCATGATCACAGTCATAGGGAATGTCATTTTTGACTAGGAACCGCTGCCCTATTTTAGAAATGCCTTTGTGGGGAAGTGGCAAGATCAATACTTCCCCATGCAAGGCAAAACGAAACCTCAGGATATTCTTACCCACATCCTAGTAACTGACTTCAGAGTGGTTATAACATACAGCCAGCCTACAAGCAGCTTGTGAGGTCATGAACGTGAATAAGATGATATCTTGGGTGAGGTGGAGTCTTGGCCTTTAATTTAAAAAGCTGAAACTCAAGAACTCTGCTTCTTTGCACCGTCTAGCTTGATAAAATTATTACACCCATTTCCTTCAGTGAGGTAGGTTATCTGCATCTGGCATTTGTTTGAACAGAAATTATTAATGTTAATTCAACAACTTGCACTTACGTAGCACCCTCAACACAAGCCAATTATCCCATTGCATAATAGTCCAGATTTGGAGTATACAGCATGAGTTAGGATGTGGGGCGAGACCCTGCAGAAATAAGGTGCAGCCAAGCCAAGGGAGATTAGTCGAACACAACAAGCATTTTGACATCAATTCACTGCAGGGCAAGGACCCAGTGAAAGATAGCTAGGACAGCAGCGATGGGTGTATGGGATTGGAACAGAGGTTCTGGGTCATCCAGCTTGCTGCCGGACAGGCAGTCCAACAGCACAGTAGTAGTTATGGAATGGAGGTAGAGAGATAAAGCTAACTGTCGTATGCATACATACGGCAGCTGGAAGCTCACCGAATGATATGGATAATGTCACCAAGGGATAGAGCCACGGTGACCGGGAAGGAGGAAGCTCCATTGCAAGAGATACAAGAGGATGTGCCACAGGAGAGGTCTGAAGAGGAGAGCCAGTAGAGAAGGATGGAGTGGTCAACTATACTGAAGGCCACGGACAGGTTGAGGATGACGAGAAAGAGTAAGGCATTGTGGTTTCAAACACATATTGGTGACTTTGACCATGGTTGTTGCGGTGCTTTGGGCTGGATGATAAATGAAACCGAAGGATTCAAGAGTGCGGTGGGAGGAGTTGGTGATGTGTTAAACGACCTTAGAGAGGAAGGGGAAGTTAGAAATGGTGATGGTGGAGGGGTGAAAAGGGGCTAGTTAAACAGCAGGATGGTAACCAGCTCTGATACGATGGAGACGAAGAGGAGAACAACACACGGAGGAAAGGGCGGCTGCTGATGCCCAGAAGCATTAAGTCAAGACAACTGGGCAGGAGCTGGGTTATGAAGGGGTCAAAGGAGCGGCTGGTGAATCCCATGGAGGGTCAATCCGAAAAGAGCTGTAAGGGAGATGGGAGGAAAAGTTACAAACTATTCTGTAATCAGTAGAGTTAGTAGGGGGGCAAGATGATGAGGCAGCTCAATTTTGAAGATAAATGAGCCCAGTCGTGCGCGTGCGGAGGGTGGTTAGGTTGATTAAGGACAGGAGGAAAGAGATGTCAGAGTAGAGGAAAATTACCACGGGCAAGGAGTCAGTTGTCCGAGGCTGTGAGGAGAGCTAGGAAGAGATTTCGGCATAAAGCACTTGGGTAGGCTTGGGTGGACAGCAGATACTGAGAACTTTGAAGGCAAGGTAGCATCGATGAGAAGGTGGTGCCGGAGCAGTAGGAAGTCAGATTGAAATGGGGTTTAGGGAGGAGAACTAGACCATTCCTGCAGCGTTGCTGGGTTGAACAGTGTTTGGTACAGTAGAAAGGAGTCACCAACAGTGAGGCTGGTTTCAGTGGGGCCAGTGATGTCTGCAGAGTCATCAGACGGGGAGGGGCTTCTTCCCAAGATAGTGGACATTTTGCAGGATGCTGCAGGGTGGACAGGTAATGAAGGATCCATGGCAAGTAATAATCCTCTATTGTTCTATGCAACTATCAAAAGGGGTATTGATAATGACACTCAGTTGCCAGTCTTTGTTAATTAAGGCGGACAACAAGCATTAGCTCAATCGTGCAGCTAACAAGAAGTCTTTGCACGTCAATATGCCCAGAAGTTGTTTTCATTTTTGAGTTTAATAAATTGAACAGATTCCATGTTATTCACAGATACATTCAGCATATTTTGGGTTGCAATAATTTGCGAGTAAATGACTATTCAAGAGGCATGACACTCAAGACAGTAATTCTGAAATCATTTAACAGATTGCTATATTTTCTATGAAAATTGAGTTTATAACACATCTACATTACTAATTCATCTTTGCTGATATGAACCAGTTTCTGTACAAATATGGTATAGCTAGTTCTATTAACTACACCTATTAGTTAACAGCATTGCCATCACTGACTGCCTGACAATTATTCTGTTGTGGAAAGCACTGAAAATAAAATGCATTACACCAAAAGCATGCCTTTTAACACCACAATTTTTAATGTGAAATGAAGTCAAGATGCTGCCGTGACATTCCCCAGGGGCATCTTACCTGTCTAGTCTGTGGTTGCGTAGTCATTGTCTGTGGATTTTGGGAGTACACAAGTGGAGGAGGAGCTGCATTCTGGCCAGACTGGAAGGCAGCCTGCATAAAAGAAATATGGCTACATTAAAAACTGCAAATAAATCCTTAATTTAATAGAACAGTAAAATGCTCAAGATGCATTAAACAGATCAAACGGATCTTAATCAGTACAATCAGATAATGTTCACAGTTTGAATGGATAGCATTGTGATTTTAGAACAAGGATAATTACCCAAAGTTTAACACTAATCCAACTATAGCAGTCTTTGCTAATAGCTTCCTCTCAAAGTGGTCTGCTGAATGCCCACTGCGTAATAGCATTCCATTCTGAAAAATGTAATCTACTGCACAGCCATCACAATGAAATTATCTGAACACTACAGCCCTACTGGACCCATACACAGCAATAATTTATACTACATCGTGACCATATTAAAAAAAGGGCACAGAAAATGTAGACATGTCTGATAACTCTTATAAAGCTATTTATTTCATAGCCTGTATTACAGTCCTGCTGTCAATGTTGTAAAGTACACGAGAAAGCACTGCTGCCCCGAGAATCCAGTATACACACCACTTCCAGGGGTGTTACTGCACTAGTTGGGGCAGCAGTGCCATTCTTTCTCGGCACCTGCAGGTTGGGCACTCAGTTTGCTGATGCTGTTCGCTTAAGTGATTTTCCAATTGCCAGCCTGCACGGCCCACCCGCCAGTCCCTGACTGTTCATCCAGCGGAGAGAAATTAATTCACAAATTGTAACTTTCAACCAACTGCACGTGCGTATTGTGTTTACATTACAGGGGGAACAATAGACGAGTAACTACACACAGTTATTTATTGATCGAACCACAATATAAATACCAACTTTAATACAATGATGGGATATCGGAGACAAGCCAAGACTCGTTAAATCCCAGAGAATCCAGAAGCTAGAGGGAGAACTGATCTTCTAGAAATGGTTTTCCTATCTTGTTTATTGCTTCAACAGCCTCAAAACAACAAACTGTTTGTTCCATTAATAGTACTTCAGGGGAGGGAAATCCCTTGAGCTCACTGGAGTCACAAGACAGTCTCACTACCCTTTTGCACAATCCAAGAGGGATCCTTCCCCAGACTGCTGAAACAGGCCGTCTGACGTACAAATAAAAAGGAAGTGTTGGGAGTGCCAGGAAGCAACTGCAAGTTTAACTCCTCTCAATATGGGAGGATAGCGAGTGTCGGGAATCAGTGAGGCCGAGATAAGGAGGGATAAAAGATACCCCCCTGGAGTTAATTCTGAGGGGGCGCCGCTTCCACTGCCTGCTTTCCCACCCCCAAAAAAAGTACAGAATTCTCAATGCAAATCAAAACCCACAAAAGCAGCAACATCTCAAAGTAAGTCAAGGATTTGGTGAAATTAAATAGGGCCAGAGAGTGTTTACATGATGTTTACATGTCAGCAATAGCGTGCTGCGGGGACATTCTGTTACGAGCCCCAGCTGGATGCACTGTCCATTATCAAAACAACCTTATTTATGTCCCATTTCATTCAGCTAGATCCTGCCAAATCAGTTAGTCACATTCTTCGTCATTCACAAAGCCATGTAAAAAAAAATTTTACAGACAGCTAAAGTTAGCCCAATCTTGACCCTGGATAAGAATTTTTTTTAGTCATAAGCACACCAGCCTGTGCAAAACAACAAAAAATAAAGCTCATTAAAGCCAATTGAGTATATTCGGGTAACAAACAAGACATTATGCCACTGTCTCTACACCGAGCAGAGTTAACTATTCCATCACTGTTTACGTGGGTTTCATCTCCTGAACAAACTCCATTACTTTCAACACTTTCCGAAGGAGACACACAGGGAGGGGAGAGGCGGCACTGGCTTCAGAATCAGAAATACAAAATGTGTGAAGTTGGGCCAAATCATATACTGGAAAACATTACAGCTTACAAGCAATAAAGCACAAAATACTGGAATACACAGTGGATTCATCAGCATATGATGGCTGTGGCGATGGGTCTTTACTTGAAACATGAACTTGTATTTTTCGGCTGTGCAGTGCCAGTATTCTCTTTTTATTTCAGATGTCTAGCACTGACAGCATTTTCTTTTTATCTGCATTGCTTACAACAACAATTTAACCATCCTGAATTGCATACCAAAAATGTTTTGTACCCACAAAAGGTATTATATTTAGGCATTAACCAGTTCATTTAAAAAAAAAATATATAAAGACAACCAATTCCAGCTGCTCAGATCGTCACGCTTGCTCTCAGCCACAGGCTAAGACTGGACAGGCGATTGCTTGGTTGGGCCGAGTGTCACTGCCCCTCAGCACCACCTCTGCACAATAGTAGAATGTGCACCAGTTGGTTAGAAACACCACTGATTTATGGGTAAATGACACATCATATTCATGGTATTTTTTCCCTTATTGGCCCTGGTTTTGACGGAACCATTACTTGAAGGGCAACTGCCTGAACTACAAGGTTACCTAGACAAAGCTCATTATTCTGTCTTTATGGAGTGACATACAAGTACATCTGGCAACCTGAATTATCCTACTTCATCCAGAACAGAACTCCTCTTCTTCTTAGGCAGTCCCTCGGAACCGAGGATGACTTGCTTCCACATTAAAAATGAGTTTTCGGGTGACTGATGAGTCCAATGCAGGACCTACAGTCTCTGTCACAGGTGGGGCAGACGGTGGTTGAAGGGGCGGGTGGGTGGGGTGCTTGGGTTGACGGGCGCTCCTTACGCTGCCTGCACTTGTCTTCCGCTTGCTCCCCCTGAAGAGACTCGGTGTTCGGTGCCTTCCCGGATGCTTCTCCTCCACTTTGTGCGGTCTTGGGCCAGGGATTCCCTGGTGTCGGTGGGGATGTTACACTTTTTCAAGGAGGCTTTGAGGGTGTCCTTGAAGCGTTTCCTCTGCCCACCTGGGGCTCTCTTGCCGTGTCGGAGCTCCGAGTAGAGTGCTTGTTTTGGGAGTCTCGTATCAGGCATGCGGACGATGTGACCCGTCCATCGGAGCTGATCGAGCGTGGTCAAAGCTTCGATGCTGGGGATGTTGGCCTGAGCAAGAACACTGACGTTGGTGCGCCTATCCTGCCGATGGATTTGCAGGATCTTGCGGAGGCAGCGAACAGGGCTAGGATATTAACAGCATCAATGTGTTTTTTAATTCATTCCTGGGATGTGGGTATCACTGGCAAGTCCAGCATTTATTGCCCATCCCTAATTGCCCTTGAAAAGGTGGTGGTGAGCCGCCTTCTAGAATACAACTGAGTGGCTTGCTAGGCCATTTCAGAGAACAGTTAAGGGTCAACCACATTGCTGTGGGTCTGGAGTCACAGATCGGCCAGACCGGGTAAGGACGGCAGATTTCCTTCCCTAAAGGACATGAGTGAACAAGGTGTTTTTTTTTTTTTTTTTTTAAAAACGACAATCCGATAGTTTCATGGTCACCATTACTGATGCTAGCTTTTTATTCCAGATTTAGTTAGTTAACTGAATTTAAATTCCCCTGCTGCCGTGGTGGGATTTAAACTCATGTCTCCAGATCATTAGTCCAGGCCTCTGGATTGCTAGTCCAGTAACATATCACAACATGGGTACGATAGCATAGTGGTTATGACAGTCAGACCTAAATCAAAAAAACACACACACAAACTGTCGGATATAGACAGAATGCTGCATGCATGTTTTATTCTCCACAGGATGTGCTTTTAATGTTCATAAGTGCCAGTTTTTCACAGAATCAGAATGATACAGCACTAAAGGAGGCCATTCAGCCCATCATGCCTGTGCCAGCTCTTTGGTAGAGCTATCCAAATAGTCACACTCCCCCTGCTCTTTTCACCATAGCCCTGCAAAAGTTTGCATTTCCAAGTATTTATCCAATTCCCTTTTGAAAGTTACGATTGAATCTGTTCTCCACCATCCTTGCAGGCAGTGCGTTCCAGATCATAACTGTGTTAAAAAACAATTCTCATCTTCCCTCTGTTTCTTTTGCCAATTACCTTAAATCTGTGTCCTCTGGTTACCGACCCTTCTGCCACTGGAAACAGCTCTCCTTAGTTACTCTATCAAAACCGTTCATGATTTTGAACACCTCTATCAAATCTCCTCTTAACCTTCTCGGCTCTTAGGAGAACAACCCCAACTTCTCTAGTCTCTCCACATAACTGAAGTCCCTCAAGTTCACAATCAAAAATGCATTCACAAGATATAAACATTAGATCAAAATGATTCATCAGAATAAGTTTTTATTTCACAACCTAAATGCAGTGATTTCTGCTTTGAGATAAAGTGATGATCTACACTCTAAATTGAATTCACATCCTTTTTATTCTCTGCTACACATTGGGAATTAATTGAACTGCCAACCTCCTGGAGGGAGAAAAAACAAATGCGGTTGTAGATTATGTATCAAATTAGACTAGATGCCTGGTCATACAAAGTGCTGGTGTCTAATGTGTTAACCTACAGCATGGTAAAATGACCATTTGTACAGTCCCCGCCGCTTATAGAGTCATAGTGTTATAGAGCACAGAAAGAGGCCCTTCGGCCCATCGTGTCCGCGCCGGCCATCAAGCCCCGTCTATTCTAATCCCATTTTGCAGTACTTGGTCCGTAGCCTTGTATGCTATGGCGTTTCAAATGCTCATCTAAATGCTTCTTGAATGTTGAGGGTTCCTGCCTCTACCACCCTTTCAGGCAGTGAGTTCTAGATTCCAACCACCCTTTGGATGAAAAAGTTTTTCCTCAAATCCCCTCTAAACCTCCTGCCCCTTATCTTGAAACTATGCCCCCTTGTTATTGACCCCTCTACGAAGGGGGAAAGTTCCTTTCTATCTACCCTATCTATGCCCCTCATAATTTTGTACACCTCAATCAGGTCCCCCCTCAGCCTTCTCTGCTCTAAGGAAAACAATCCCAGCCTGTCCAGTCTCTCTTCATAGCTGAAACGCTCCAGCCCAGGTAACATCCTGGAGAATCTCCTCTGCACCCTCTCCAATGCAATCACATCCCTCCTATAGTGTGGCGACCAGAACTACACACAGTATTCCAGCTGTGGCCTAACTAGCGTTTTGTACAGCTCCATCATAACCTCCCTGCTCTTATATTCTATGCCTCAGCTAATGAAGGCAAGTATCCCATATGGCTTTTAAACCACCTTATCTACCGGTCCTGCTGCCTTCAGGGATCTATGTACATGCACACCAAGGTCCCTCTGATCCTCTGTCCTTCCGAGGGTCCTACCATTCATTGTGTATTCCCTTGCCTTGTTAGTCCTCCCAAAATGCATCACCTCACACTTTTCAGGGTTAAATTCCATTTGCCACTGTTCTGCCCATCTAACCATCCCATCTATATCGTCCTGTAGCCTGAGGCTTCCCTCCTCGCTATTTACCACTCCACCAATTTTCGTGCCATCTGCGAACTTACTGATCACACCTCCTACATTCATATCTAAATCATTAATGTACACTGCAAACAGCAAAGGACCCAGCACCGATCCCTGCGGTACATCACTGGACACAGGCTTCCAGTCACAAAAACAACCTTTGACCATCACCCTCTGCCTCCTGTCACTAAGCCAATTTTGGATCCAATGTGCCAAATTGCCCTGGATCCCATGGGCTCTTACCTTCTTGACCAGTCTCCCATGCGGGACTTTGTCAAAAGCCTTACTGAAGTCTATGTAGCCTACATCAACTGCACTACCCTCGCCCACACACCTAGTCACCCCCTCAAAAAATTCAATCAAATTGGTCAGACATGATCTCCCCCCGACAAAGCCATGCTGACTATCCCTGCCTCTCCAAGTGGAGACTAATTCTGTCCCTCAGTTTTTTCCAATAATTTCCCTACCACTGATGTTAGGCTCACTGGCCTGTAATTCCCTGGTTTATCCCTACTACCCTTCTTGAACAATGGTACTAAGTTAGCGGTTCTCCAGTCCTCTGGCACATCCCGTGGCCATGCTTATCCTGGGCAGCCACCTATATCGGGCACATGGCGCTAACCATTTGCCATTCCCACAGCAGTGCTTAGAACACATTAAGCACGCTGACTATTTCGAGCAATTCAGTAAGCTTTTCGCACCTGGTTAGAAAGTGCCATTCAGTACAGTTAGCTATTCACCTGAGGAGCCAAGTGCCTCAATACTGCAGTGCCACTGTAATGCAAAATATATCAGCAAAAAGGAATCCATTTGGTACAAATCTTGACTATTGAAAGCACTGTCCACCCCTTTGATCTGTTTTTAATGCCCCAGGAACAGCCGATTGAAGCTGCCCAAAGTCTCTGCTTTCCAACCGTCTCCCGTAGTTGTTAACAGTGTGAACAGCTGATGGGAGATTTCACACAACTTCAATCAGCTGTTCGCTAAATGCAGGTCATCTGTTGATTTCCAGTGAAATAAGTCATTATCCGATACAAAGGGGCTGGAAAATCAATACATTTTACCAATAAACACGATTGGTACTGTACTATATTATGTATAGTTCACCTGTCTAACCAGAAGGAATCCACGTCCACAAACCAACATGATGTTCGCGCTACTTTGGCTGATCAATGCTACAGGGTTATTATGGTCGATTTTTTAAACTAGAATTTGAAGTGAATCCCCCGGCTTTGTTTGGTTATAGATTGAATAGCCACCCTTTGAAAGTGTATCAGTTTGATAACATTATGATCAAAAGGCAAAAACTGAAATTTCGGACAACGTAAGTACCTGTATAACAGACTTTTCAAAAATCACACAACAAAATAATACGCAAGCTATAAAAAAATTCGTTTGTGCGTGTTAAATGAGTTCTGTTTCTGTCCTGTATTTTGCTGTGATGTGAACTGTATGGCCATTGATACAAACAGAATCCTGAACACACAAAACTCAGTAACCAGTTTATAATGCGTATAATGGGCAAATCGCGTTGGTACAAACGTGCCTACTATACGTAGTGGGGGCTGTAACTGCAAGATCAAATGAGCCCTTGATCTTGGCCAACCTGAGGCAAAGTACTTCATCACAGGGTTCATGGGGGAAACACAGGCAAACAAGTCAACCACAACACACACACCATCTTTCAGCAACCTTACAGTGTAGCATTTTATAAGGCAGGAAGATCTTTTTATAAAATAAGATAGAAGACGACGCTAGAGACATTGGCCAGCAACATAATTAAAAGTACAATGCTACGCTCCTTGATAATGTAACGGACAAAGGCACCACTCAGTGCAGCACTAAGCCATACTGGTTCCAATCCTGCTTTGTGCAGTTAGCCAAAGCACGAAAGGCTACTCACTGCCAGTGGAACTGTATACCAGCAAGGAATCAACACCTTGGGGGGGGGGGGGGGGGGGCGAGGGAGGTATGAAATTTGGCAGTAAAAGCCAGTGGGGAATGTACTGTGTACTGTTCAACAGATAGTTAGTTTCCAGCACAACCCAGGCAGCTTTAACATTATGATCTATTAAATGCAAGAATATTTCTTCTCGTGAAGAAATACATTTATAGGAAACTTTCGATTAACCGGCCCCTAAATAACTGGAACGCTCTATCCACCGGCAATATTCAGCAGTCGGTTCAGGTAACTTTTTTTTACTTTTATTACTCCATTTGTTGCTGTAGCTAAGCTGCAGAGATGCTTGCAACTTGTGCCGATTGTTTTGAAGCTGTTGCAGGGTTTGTTGCTTTATACGGAGCTCTGAGCTCCGTATCTTTTACTATAGCGTTCGGTTATCCGGAATTGTTGATGAACTGGCACCACGTCGGTCCCGTCCGTGCCGGATACCAGAAAGTTTCCTGTATTACCTAAATCTTCTGACAGCAGGCAATTATTTAGAATGGACAGAATTTTTTCCAATCAATTTTGTTCTTTTTGAGGTAAGCCATCAGTAATATCTTAAAATCTGTATCCTCCAATAACAAAGGGAGACCATGACTATGGAAAAGGAAATGGCTCAAATCTCAAAAAGCACTGAATTCTGCAGTTATGTCTGAGCACCCGGTTTAGCATTCAGGAGCAAAAAGCATGCCAATTCCTGGAACAAACTGGGACTGAGCAACAAAAATCTCTTTTTTGGCCAGGACACCTGATGCGGCTCAACGAAGCAGATTTACACTCGATAAAATGGAAAATCTCTCCCCTCCACCACTTCCTCATCAACAGCTGAGGTTAAACTATTATGCAAAACGATTGCCACATTTGCCTAAAACTCAGTGATTATGCTTCAAAAGTAATTAATTGGCTGCAAAATGCTTTGGGATGTCCTGTGGATGTGAAAGCGCAATATAATTGTAAACTCTATTTCCCTCCTTGGTAATGTTCCCTTTAAATCTGCATGAACCAGATTTGAAGAGTGCGATACACCCTTAGGGACTCGAGGCTATAGTCCATGGGTTTTATTCATACAAAATCAACTTCCAAATGCTTTTGAACTGATCAGTTAAAATAAAGTTTCAGACAGGTCCCACAAGTGCAGTTGCCAATGCCACTGCTTCAAAAGTGCTTAGGTGTGATTTTTGAGTCTATAATTCCTCAAATGGTGAGCTCCCATGCCAGGGAGGTACCAAGGTACAAGCATGAAGTTTCTTCACAGGGAAGGAAAAGAAACTGGAGGGCAAGTCACTAGGATGACATTCACCTAGCAGTGGGGCATGACAAAGTGTCAGCATAGGCCTAAAAGCAGGTTGTTTAGTAGCCCCTTCATCCAAGTATCATATATGACGATAACTTGTATTTATATAGCACCTTTAATGTGTAAAACATCACAAGGCGCTTCACAGAAACGGACAACATTTGACACCGAACCACATTAGGAGATATTAGAACAGGTGACCAAAAATAGTGGGATGAAAGAAATCAAGTACACGCAAGAGGCCAGAATTAGAGGAACACAGACTTTTCAGAGGGTTGTAGGGCTGGAGGCAGTTACAGAGATCGGGAGGGGCAAAGCCATGGTGGAATTTGGAAATAAGGATGAGAATTTTAAATTCGAGACGTTGCTGGACTGGAAGCCAATGTAGGTCAGTAAGCACATGGGTGATGGGTGAACAGGACTTGGTGTAATTTAGGACACGGGCAAGAGAGTATTGGATGAGCTGAAGTTTACGGAGGGCGGCCAGGGGAGCATTGGAAGCGTCAAATCTGGAGGTAACAAAAGCACGGACAAGGGTTCCAGCAGCAAATGGGTGGAGGAAGGGGTGGAGACGGGCAATATTATGAAAGTGGAAGTATGCGGTCATGGTCGGAAGCTCAGCTTGGTGTCAAATCACAAGCTGAGGTTGCGAACAGTCTGGTTCGGCCTCAGACAGTGGCCAGGGAGAGGGTTGGAATTGGTGGCTAAAGATGGAGTTTGTGGTGGGGGGGGAAGACAATGAATTTGATTTTCCCAATATTTAATTGGAAGAAATTACTGTTCTACCAATACTAGATGTTGGACAAGCAGTGTGATAAATCAGATGCAGTGGAGGGGTCGAGAGAGGTAGTGGTGAAGTAGAGCTGGGTGCCATCAGCGTACATGTGGGATCTGACATTATGTTTTCAGATGACGTTGCCGTGGAGCAGCGTGTAGATGACAAATAGCAGAGGGGCCAAGGATAGATCCTTAAAGGATTACAGAGGGAATGATGCAGGTGCGGAAAGAGAAGCCATTGCAAGAGACTCTCTGGCTGCAACTGGATAGAGAAGAATAGAACCATGCAAGAGCAGTCGCACTCAGCTGGACAACACAGGAGAGGCGCTGAAGGAGGATAGTTTGGTCAAAGGCTGCAGACAGATCGAGAAGGAGGAGGAGGGAAACTTTACCACAGTCACATAGGATATAATTTCTGACTTTGATAAGGGCCATGTCAATGCTGTGGCAGGGGCAGAAGCCTGATTGGAGAGGTTCAAATATGGAATTGCAGGGAAGCTGGGCACAGAGTTGGATGGCAGCAACAAATTTGAGGACTTGAGAGGAAAGGGAGGTTGTTTGCTAGGACACACAGGTCAAGTATGGGTTTTTTTTTTTGGGGGGGGGGGGGGGGGGGAGATGATGGCAGATTTGAAAGGGAGGGGGACAGTGTCAGAGGAGAGGGAACCGTTAACAATATTAGCTAGCATAGGGGCCAAGAAGGGAGGTTGGGTAGTCAGCAGACCCAGAGAGGCTCACCAGGTCAAGCCTAAAAGCAAATGGCACTTCCTGATCCAAGCAGTCGGTACTTGTGATCTGTTCTATATGGCCACACACTGGCACAAGTAATTGCTGACCTGTTCGACCTGGGAGGTTGGGATCACTGCTGGGTGGATGAGATTATTCCTGAAACCAGTGAGGCTGATGTGGGGAGAACCCTGGTACCTGAATTGAAACACACAAAAAAGGATACTGACCATGCTTTAGTGTCTCAACTGGATTGTGCTCGATTATCATTCCAGAAATAGCCCAAAGGCTCTGCTGGTTGAAGTTGTGCCTTTCAAACAGTTCTTCCACTTGTTTGCCAAAAAGCCTTTTGCAACAGCTTGACCTGTAACTCCTGTGGAAACCCCCAAATCCCACAGCAAAGCAAAACAGTGGAACAAGATCCCCATGGCAATGATCTGCATGCTCATTTCCAGAGCAATGCGGCAGTCTAGGAGATCCTCCACCAATGTAAGGATACATTCCCTGGGTCAGCCACTGGTGTTCTGACTATAAACTGGTACCTAGTTGCCTGGTGACAGAAACTGGCTTGGTGTATTTGACACAAAGATAGGCGGCACTGTAAGCAGCATGATGGAAGCTTAAAATTAGGGAGATATTAATAAACTAAGTGAATGGGAAAAACTGTGGCAAATGGATTTCAATATAGGCAAGTGTGAGGTCATCCACTTTGGACCTAAAAAGGCTAGATCAGAGTACTTTCTAAATGGTGAAAAGCTAGAAACAGTGGCAGTCCAAAAAAACGTAGGGGGTCCATGTACAGAGATCATTACAGGTACAAAAAATAATCAAAAAGGCTAATGGAATGTTAGCCTTTATCATAGAATCATAGAAAGTTACAGCACGGAAGGAGGCCATTCGGCCCATCGTGTCCGTGCCGGCCAACAAAGAGCTATCCAGCCTAATCCCACTTCCCAGCTCTTGGTCCGTAGCCCTGCAGGTTACAGCATCCCAAGTGCACATCCAAGTACTTTTTAAATGTGGTTAGGGTTCCTGCCTCTACCACCCTTTCAGGCAGTGAGTTCCAGACCCCCACAACCCTCTGGGTGAAGACATTTGCCCTCAAATCCCCTCTAAACCTTCCCCCAATTACTTTAAATCTGTGCCCCCTGGTTTTTGACCCCTTTGCTAAGGGAAATAGGTCCTTTCTATCCACTTTATCTAGGCCCCTCATAATTTTATACACCTCAATAAGGTCTCCCCTCAGCCTCCTCTGTTCCAAGGAAAACAGACCCAGCCTATCCAGTCTTTCCTCATAGCTAAGATTCTCTACTCCCGGCAACATCCTTGTAAATCTCCTCTGTACCCTCTCTCGTGCAATCACATCTTTCCTGTAATGTGGTGACCAGAACTGCACGCAGTACTCTAGCTGAGGCCTAACTAGTGTTTTATACAGTTGAACATAACCCCCCTGCTCTTGTATTCTATGCCACAGCTAATAAAGGCAAGCATTCCGTATGCCTTCTTAACCACCTTATCTACCTGGCCTGCTACCTTCAGGGATCTGTGGACATGCACTCCAAGATCCCTTTGTTCCTCTACACTACTCAGTGTCCTACCATTTAATGTGTATTCCCTTTCCTTGTTAGCCCTCCCCAAATGCATTACCTCACACTTCTCTGGATTGAATTCCATTTGCCACTGTTCTGCCCACCTGACCAATTTATTGATATCTTCCTGCAGTCTACAGCTTCCTTTCTTCAGTATCAGCCACACAGCCAATTTTAGTATCATCTGCAAACTTAATCATACCCCCTATATTCAAGTCTAGATCATTGATATATACCACAAAAAGCAAGGGACCTAGTACTGAGCCCTGTGGAATCCCACTGGAAACAGCCTTCCAGTCACAAAAACACCCATCAACCATTACCCTCTGCTTCCTGTCTCCGAGCCAGTTTTGAATCCAACTTGACACTTTGCCCTGGATCCCATGGGCTTTTAACTTTGTGACCAGTCTGCCATGCGGAACCTTATCAAAAGCCTTGCTAAAGTCCATATACACTACATCAAATGCACTACCCTCATCTACCCTCCTTGTTACCTCCTCAAAAAATTCAATCAAGTTTGTCAGACACGACCTTCCCTTAACAAATCCACGCTGACTATCCTTGATTAATCTGTGTCTTTCTAAATGAAGATTTATCCTGTCCTTCAGAATTCTTTCCAATAATTTTCCCACCAGCGAGGTTAGGCTGACTGGCCCGTAATTACTCGGTCTATCCTTTTCTCCCTTTTTAAACAAGGGTACCACATTAGCAGTCCTCCGGCACCACACCTGAAGCCAGTGAGGATTGGAAAATGATGGTCAGGGCCTCTGCTATTTCCTCTTTTGCTTCGCTTAACAGCCTGGGACATATTTCATCTGGACCTGGGGATTTATCCACTTTTAAAGCTGCTGAACCCCTTAATACTTCCTCTCTCACTATGTTTATTCGGTAGCAATATCGGCTTCGCCCCTCTCCTTTGTGAAAACAGACGCAAAGTATTCATTAAGAGCCCTACCGACGTCTCCGCCTCCACACACACATTACCCTCATGATCTCTAATAGGCCCTACCCTTTCTTTAGTTATCCTCTTACTCTTAATATATTTATAAAACATCCTTGAGTTTTCCTTGATTTTACTTGCCAAGAATTTTTCATGCTCTCTCTATTATAGCTAGAGGACTAGAATACAAGGGTTTAGAAGTCATGCTACAGCTGTATAAAGCCTTAGTTAGACCACACCTGGAGTATTGCGAGCAGTTCTGTGCACCGCACCTTAGGAAGGATATATTGGCCTTGGAAGGAGTGCAGTGGAAATTTACCAGACTGATACCTGGACACCAAAGGTTAAATTACGAAGAGAGATTACACAAACTAGGGCTGTACTCCCTGGAACTTAGACGGTTAAGGGGTGATTTGATCAAAGTTTTCACGATATTAAGGGGAACTGATCGTGTATTTAGAGAGAGAAACTATTTCCGCTGGTTGGGGAGTCTAGGGCCAGGGGACAAAGCCTAAAAATTAGAGCCAGGCCTTTCAGGAATGAAGTTAGGAAACACTTCTACACACAAAGGGGAGAAGTAGTTTGGAGCTCTTCTGCAAACGGCAGTTGTGTTAGGTCAATTGTTAATTTTAAAATGGAGATTGATAGACTTTTGCTAACCAAAGGTATTACGGGATATGGGGGCAAAAGCAGGTATATGGAGTTAGGTCACACATCAGCCACGATCTCATTGAATGGCTGAAGAGGCGCGAGGGGCTAAATGGCCGACTCCTGTTCCTATGCTCCTAGCAGACTACCGCATCTGAATCAACCCTTAATGCAGAACTCACTAAATTTGTGGTTGGGAGATTGAATGCGTTCCCTGGATGTGTTGCCTTGAGAGGAGACAGCACCTGATAAATGAATGCTGAGTCAGCAGGAGGTGGTAAATAGAGGGGTTTATCACCCATCAGCTGAACTCAGGGTAGTTTACTTATGCACATATAACACCTCCTTATGGTGCAGTGAAAAGGGAGGACAGCACGATGAAACCCATCTGGGGCAGCCATGTTCAGACTCTGGGGGCCACTCGAGTTGAAGACTTTGAGCTTGAGGGCTCAGTCCGGGAAGGTGAGCCACCTTCTTCCTTCTGACCAGCGCAGAGTCCTAGTTGTCTTGTAGAAGTGGAGAAGCTTTACCCAGTGAGAAAAAATTGAAGCCTCAATAGGGGATGGCACCTTTTTTTTTTAAAATACGGAACTGGGACAGGAAAGGATCACCTGGGCAGTATCCCAATTTCAAGATCTTAAAGGGTCATGTTTAAGTGTGACATTTCCCCACAGAACAGCACTGAGAGGTAACAAGGCTCGGCTTCACTGCAGCAGCATGGAGGATGCAAAGAACGAAGAATGATAGGAATTGTGATACCCGCTAGCAATAAAGGACAACTGGGACATGAGCTGAGAAATCACTCGGATCTGAATACAGACACTCAGAAGAGCAGGCCAAATTACTTTTACTGCGAACAATCAAGGTATGGAAGCAGTAACTTAACTCTACCATCATGCATCTATCACTTACAAGAGTGGAAATGTTTTTTCAAACAGCATACAACTGTTTGCATAAAGGGCCACTCCACACCAAGGAGAGGGCGAAGAGCAGGAATTACCACAGTAAAACAGGTCATCAGGTCATTGTCACATTGCGGTTTGTGGGAGCTTGCTGTGCGCAAATTGGCTGCCGGGTTTCCTACATCACAACGGTGAGTCATAGAGTCATAGAGTTTTACAGCACAGAAAGAGGCCCTTCGGCCCATCGTGTCCGCGCCGCCCATCCACCCCTGTCCTGTCTAATCCCATTTTCCAGCATTTGGTCCATAGCCTTGTATGCAATGGCATTTCAAGTGCTCATCCAAATGCTTCTTGAATGTTGTGAGGGTTCCTGCCTCTACCACCCTTTCAGGCATTGAGTTCCAGATTCCAACCACCCTCTGGGTGAAAAAGTTCCTCCTCAAATCCCCTCTAAATCTCCTGCCCCTTACCCTAAATCTATGCCCCCTTGTTATTGACCCCCCTACTAAGGGGAAAAGTTCCTCTTTATCTACGCCCCTCATCATTTTGTACACCTCAATCAGGTCCCCCCTCAGCCTTCTTTGCTCCAAGGAAAACAACCCCAGCCTGTTTAATCTTTCTTCATAGCTGAGGCGCTCCATCCCAGGTAACATCCTGGTGAATCTTCTCTGCACCCTCTCCAAAGCAATCACATCCTTCCTATAGTGAGGCGACCAGAACTGCACACAGTACTCCAGCTGTGGCCTCACCAGCGTTTTGTACAGCTCCATCATAACCTCCCTGCTCTTATATTCTATGCCTCGGCTAATGAAGGCAAGTATCCCATATGCCTTTTTAACCACCTTATCTACCTGTTCCGCTGCCTTCAGAGATCTATGTACATGTACACCAAGGTCCCTCTGACCCTCTGTACTTCCTAGGGTCTTACCACTCATTGTGTATTCCCTTGCCTTATTTGTCCGTCCAAAATGCATCACCTCGCACTTTTCAGGGTTAAATTCCATTTGCCACTTTTCCGCTCATCTGACCAACCCGTTTATATCGTCCTGTAGCCTGAGGCTTTCCTCCTCGCAATTTACCACCCCACCAATTTTCGTGTCATCTGCGAACTACACTTCAAAAGTACTTAATTGACTGTATAGCGCTTTGGGACGTTTGGAGGTTGTGAAAGGCATTTTCACACATTTTTGTGATATTATGCGTAAGTAACATTATATGTTTCAACATAAATTTAACAGAAAAAGGTTTCCTAAACAGTAACCTTATGTAGCGTTACATTTAAATTATTCATTCAAATCAGAAATATCGCAATAAAACAATTAAACAAACAATTACAGAAATTAGCAACAGAAAATGCTGGAAATACTCAGCAGGCCAGGCAGCATCCGTGGAGAGAGAAACAGAGTTAACGTTTCAGGTCTGGGGCCCTTCATCAGAACTGGAAAAAGCTGGAGATGTAACAGATATTAAGCAGGTGCAGAGACAAGGGGGGGGGGGGGTTAGGAGGGGAGGAAAGAATTGAAAGAACATACTGTGCTTATGCAAGAGGCAGGAAAGATAAAATGTTGCAAACGGGAATGGCAAAATAATACAGCATGAAAAATGGGGGCAGGGGTTATTGTCTGAAATTGTTGAACTCAATGATGAGTCCGGCAGGCTGTAAAGTGCCCAATCGGAAGATGAGGTGCTGTTCCTCGAGCTTACGTTGAGCTTCATTGGAACAATGTAATAGACCGAGGACAGAGAGATCAGAGTGGGAGTGGAGCGGCGAAATAAAGTGACAGGCGACCGGAAACTAAGGGTCACCCTTACAGACTGAACGGAGGTGTTCCGCAAAGCGGTCGTCCAATCTGCGTTTGGTCTCCCCAATGTAGAGGAGACCGCATCGTGAGCAGCGAATGCAGTATATTAAAATGCAAAAAGTAAAAGTAAATCGTTTTTTCACCTGGAAGGGGTGTTTGGGGCCCTGGACAGTGGGAAGGGAGGAGGTAAAAGGGCATGTATTGCATTTTCTGCGCTTGCACAGGAAGGTGCCAGGCGAAGGAGAAGGGCTGTTAGGGGTGATTTTGGAGTGGACTAGGGTGTCGCGGAGGGAGCGGTCCCTTCGGAATGCTGAAAGGGGAGGTGAGGGGAAGATGTGTTTGGTGGTGGGATCACGTTGGAGGTGGCGGAAAATGATCCGTTGAATGTGGAGGCTGGTGGGGTGAAAAGGGAGGACAAGGGGAACCCTATCGTGGTTCTGGGAGGGAGGGGAAGGGGTGAGAGCAGAAGTGCGAGAAATGAACGGACACAGTCAAGGGCCGTGTCAATCACAGTAGAAGGGAATCCTCGGTTGAGGAAAAAGGAAGACATGTCGGAAGCACTGATATGGAAGGTGGCATCGTCAGAATAGACGCGGCGGAGACGGAGAAACTGGGAAAACTAACAGCCCTTCTCCTTCACCTGGCACCTTCCCATGCAAGCGCAGGAAATGCAACACAAGCCCTTTTACCTCCTCCCTTCCCACTGTCCAGGGCCCCAAACACCCCTTCCAGGTGAAACAGCGATTTACTTGTACTTCTTGCAATCTAGTATACTGTATTCGCTGCTCACGATGCGGTCTCCTCTACATTGGGGAGACCAAACGCAGATTGGGCGACCGCTTTGCGGAACACCTCCGTTCAGTCTGTAAGGGTGACCCTTAGTTTCCGGTCGACTGTCACTTTACTTCGCCGCTTCACTCCCACTCTGATCTCTCTGTCCTCGGCCTATTACATTGTTCCAATGAAGCTCAACGTAAGCTCGAGGAACAACACCTCATCTTCCGATTGGGCACTTTACAGCCTGCCGGACTCAACATTGAGTTCAACAATTTCAGACAATAACCCCTGCCCCCATTTTTCATGCTGTATTATTTTGCCATTCCCGTTTGCAACATTTTATCTTTCCTGCCTCTTGCATAAGCACAGTATGTTCTTTCAATGCCTTCCTCCCCTCCTAAACCACCCCCCTTCTCTGCACCTGCTTAATGTCGGTTACATCTCCAGCTTTTTCCAGTTCTGATGAAGGGCCCTAGACCTGAACTGTTGACTCGGTTTCTCTCTCCACGGATGCTGTCTGGCCTGCTGAGTATTTCCAGCATTTTCTGTTATTTCAGATTTCTAGCATCCGCAGTATTTTGCTATTACAGAAATTGGCAAGAGCACAATCCCCAAATTCAAACATTGTGTGTTATGCACTGGATTTTGTTACTGTTTTAAACTTGTTTACATTACAACAGTGACTGCACTTCAAAAAGTGACAGATCCTCCGCATCCCCGGGAAAAGGACATTCGCAGGCGGAGAGCTGGGGTATTTGCTTTTACCAGTGTCAAGAAAATTCTTGACAGATCGCAAGTTCCGGGTTTTTGTGCATGCGCTTCGCGCGCGAAAACCCAGAACTTGCAGGGGCCCTTATGGGCGCGTATGTACCCGTAGTCCCCGGAAAATACAGGCTATTGTATCAACATTTAGTGAATATTAAAATGTCAAGCAATGACAGAACCACAGTGGTACAGCATACTCCAGGTCAAACTCGCAGTGTGTTGTCAGGTTCTTACACAACAACTCAAGAGCAAGCTGCGCACATAAAACACGGAAAGAAAGCCACATAACCAAGTTGCTTCACCGATGTGTTTGAACAAAATCTAATTTCTCCTCTAATGTGCTTTGCATTTTTACTTGACCGTTTTTCATGCAAAAAGATTATGGCAATAATATTATATTCATATTCAATTTGGTTTTAAGTAATGAAGGTTACTGCTCCATTTGATTTTTGAACCTTTTCAATAAAATAAAATGGCAGTACAGCTAAATTGCAGAATTAACAACAGCTAAATTGCAGAATGTTTGTTTCAGTGGTCTACATATATCGTTTGCCCTAATGGGCATGGATATAATCAAACAGAATCCCACTCACCGTGCAGACCATCATTTATGTGGTCACTGTGGCGAGCCTCAAAATGTGGATTACCATGGCCAAAGAGATGGAAACAAAAAAGAACCGGGAGTTTCTTTTTAGAATACTAAAAGTCTGAATATTCCTGTACAATTTAGAAAATATTCAGCCCAGAACTGTACAAAAAAATATTCTAGATTTTACATGAACACAAACATTGCAGGTTTTGAAAGGTGGTGTCAGCACTCAAATGGTTAAACCTTCCAACAGCTTCTCATGGGCAGGCTTAGCAGACCAGCAGAACAGACAGAATTGGACAGTCAACTTCACATATACACAATACAGCAGATTGCACAGGTTAAACCAAAGCCCCCACATTAGTCACATATTTGCACTTGAATGGGGCTGTTTCCACCTCTGTTCCAGGTTAAAAAAGTGTGTTTCCATTTTTTGTCACACCCCGCCACTCCAATGCAAACAAGCATCAAGCCCAGAGCTAGTGTCTGCAGCATCAAAAACATGCAGGTCACAAATGTGGGCGTCTCCTCAGAACAAAACATAATGCAGTATAGAAAGCAGATCACGGTAATCATCAATCAATGCTCCTCTCCTTCTGCATGCCTACACTCCATGCACTCAGTTTTGCACCACACACTGAACAGAAAACTAGATCAAACCTGCAGGGATTTTTGCACCGTTTAGGCTGAAAGGATGAAATTACTGCAGGAACCACGTTTCACGGCACAATATAGTTAATATGGACACTCCCTTTCCGTCTGAAGCTGCTTGCAGTTCTACTGCAGTGCAAATTCAAACGCATGCTTTTAAGTATTGATGCAGGGAAGAGGCGTACTGCAAGTTCAAGCACTATACCAAATTGCACAGCATTAATACATGAAATTATTGCAAAAGAATCCTTTTCAACAAAAGCATGATAAATACATTCACAAAATGTGAAATTAAAAGGACCAACAATGTATTAATCACCTTTGAAACAGGATGCAGATAAATTCCAGAACTGACAAAATAAATTGACATTTATATAGTACCTTATGTCCGTAGAAACACCTCAAAGGTGCTCCACGCACAAATAATTACTGTGAAGTACAATGTAATTGCGCAAGCAAACAGGCTCGTGTTTTACACACAAGACCCCACAAATGGCAATGACAAATAACCAGTCGATCAGTTTTTAGGTGATATTGGCCAGGCTGGAGGGGGCTCCCTGTTCCTCTGAGTTGTCGCAGAGAATCTTTTACATCTATCTGAACAGGCACACTGCTCTGATAAAATACCACTCTCTCAGTATTACACTGGGGTGATAAGTCTAGATTATGTGCTTAAGTTCTGTAGTGGGTCATGATCTGATAATTCCTCTGACTCAAAGAAGATTGTTACCAACTGAACCAATCAGTATCTAAATATCTTCAGCATATAAAATGCAATTACATAGGAAAGGTCCCAGAAATAACTAAAAAAAAGCCTGTTTTTATATTGTCATTTTTGTTCTTCAACAAAGATACAAGGTTTCCACCATATAATGGGGGATGATCTCTATCGGGCAGTTTTCCCCACTGAACAATGGAGTGACTGCTGCCAACGACCGCAAGCTGCGCAGAAGCGCACTGCGCATTAATCTGGAACCGGAAGCATGGTATTTCTGGGTTTTTTTCCCCTCAGAGCCCGCTCCCTCCCCGGCACGTAAAAAAACCCATTTTAACGAGCCCGCTCCCGTGACGAACCGGAAGCGCGCACGCGCAGAACGCTTCCGGTTCGTTGGCAGCAGTCGCGTCCACTGAACAAAGTTCAACCACCATGTACAAGTGAGGCCAGAAGCCACTCCCTGAGGAGAGAATAAAGATAGCTGCCCCCAATATCCCCAAGTACCCACAAGCATTACTGAGCACTTTTGTAGCCTGTTCTCAGAAATTAGGACTGTGCTCGCAGTTGGGATTGCTCCTACACAGCGGAGGTAGAGAACAATCAGAACTATTTCTTTCAAAGATTCTGCTAGGGATGCTCAGACAAGCCAGTAATTCATAAGAAATAGGACCAGGAGTCGGCCATTTGGCCCCTCGAGCCTGCTCCGCCATTCAATAAGATCATGGCTGGTCTTCTACCTCATCACCTTCCCATACTATCCCCATATCCTTTGATTCAATTAGTATCCAAAAATCTATCGATCTCCGTCTTGAATATACTCAACGACTGAGCATCCATCGCCCTCTGGGGTAGAAAATTCCAAAGACTCGCAACCGTTTGAGTGAAGAAATTTCTCCTCATTTCAATCCTAAATGGCCGACCCCTTATTCGGAGACTGTGACACCTGGTTCTAGACTCTCCAGCCAGGGGAAACCTCCTCCCTGCATCTACCCTGTCAAGCCACTTAAGAATTTTGTATGTTTTAATGAGATCACCTCTTATTCTTCTAAACTCCAGGGAATGTAGGCCTGGTCCACTCAATCTCTCCTCATAGGACAATCCCCCCATCCCAGGAACCAGTCTGGTGAACCTTCGTTGCACTCCCTCCGAGGCAAGTACATCCTTCCTTCGGTAAGGAGACCAAAACAGTACATAGTACTCCAGGTGTGGTCTCAGCAAGGCCCTACATAAATGCAGTAAGATTTCTTTACTCTTATACTCCAATTCCTTTGGAATAAAGGCTAACTTACAATTTGCTTTCCTAATTGTTTGCTGTACACCTATGTTGACTTGAGATTCATGTACAAGGACACCCAGGTCCCTCTAAATAGCAAAACTTCCCAGTCTCTCAACATTTAAAAAATATTCTGCTTTTCAATGTTTCCTACCAAAGTGGATAACTTCACATTTCTTCATATTATATTCCATCTGCTACGTTCTTGTCTACTCACAACCTGCCTATATCCCTTTGCATCCTCCTCACAGCTTACTTTCCCACCTAGCTTTGTATCATCAGCAAACTTGGATACATTACACTCAGTCCCCTCATCTAAGTCACTGATGTGGATTGTAAATAGCTGAGGCCCAAGCACTGATCCTTGCGGTACCCCACTAGTTACAGCATGCCATCCCAAAAATGACCAGTTTATCCCTACTCTGTTTTCTGTCCCTTAACCACTCCAATGAAGCAAATCTATTGCCCCAATCCCATGAGCCCTAATTCTGTGCAATAACCTCAAGTGGCACTTTATCGAATGCTTTTTAAAAATTCAAATATACTACATCCACTGGTTCCCCCTTATCTACCCTGCTATTTACAACCTCAAAATACTCTAACAGATTTTTCAAACACTATTTCCTTTCATAAATCCATGCTGACTCCACCCAATCATATTATGATTGTCCAAGTGCCCTGTTACCACATCCTCGAGAATAGATTCTAGCACTTTCCCTACGACTGATGTCAGGCTAACTGGCTTGCAGTGCCGTTTTCTCTCTCCCTCCTTTCTTAATTGCAGGGTTGCATTTGCTACCCTCCAATCAGTGGGGACCATTCTAAAATCTAGGGAATTCTGGAAGATCAAAACCAATGCAGCCACTATCTCTGCAGTCACCTCTTTTAAAACCCTAGGATGTATGCCATCAGGCTTTTAGTCCCATTAATTTCTCCAGTACTATTTCTTTACTAACACTAATTTCTTTAAGTTCCTCATTCTCACTAGCAACGTTCCCGCGTGGTCGTGCAATCATCTTAGCGGTCCCGCGCAGGCCGCTCACCGGCTTTTACATTATAAATACCCCGCATGCGCAGAAATTTAAAGGGATCGTGCATTAAAAGAAACAAGCCATGCAGGACAAAGTGCAGCTTACAGGGAATGTTGCTCACTGACCCTTGGTTCCCCACTATTTCTGGAGTGGTTTGTGGGTCCTCTACCATGAAGACAGATACAAAGTATTTGTTTAATGTCTGCTATTTCCTTATTCCCCATTATAATTTCTCCTGTCTCTGCCTGTAAGGGACCCACGTTTACTTTCACTAATCGCTTCCTTTTTACATACCTATAGAAGCTTTTACAATCTGTTTTGGTCTCTTGCTAGTTTACTGTATTGTATTTTCCTCTCGGTCAATTTCTTGGTCATCCTTTGCTGAATTCTAAAACCCCCCCAATCCTCAAGCTTACTACTCTTTTTGGCAACATTATTAGCCTCTTTAATCTAATACTATCTATAACTTCTCTTGTTAGCCAGGGTTGGACCACTTTTCCTGTGGGGTTTTTATTTCTTAAAAGAATGTATATTCATTGCAAATTATGAATTCAGGTCAAGTATACACCGAATTCTGCCTGCCCTAGAGGTTGCTCCCGGAGAAAAGCATTTGCAGAACCTGGGGTCAACATCAGACCAAATGAAAGTAGTTTGTTATTGGTAGTTCACTCTGGTAATATTCAACCAAGGTATTTGGCCAACCATCTTCAGCTGCCACATTGACCTGCCCATCATAAGGCCAGGAATGGAGCTACTCACTGATTCTTCCAGTGTTCGGCTCCATTAACAACTCCTCCAATAATGAAACAGCCATGCTCGCCTACAGAAGGACCTGGACAACATTCAGGCTTGGGCTGACAAGTGGCAGGTAACATTCACACCACATAAGTGATAGGCAAGGACCATCTCCAACAAGGAAAAGTCCAACCACCCCCAGCAACCTTCAATGGCACCACAATCGCCACTGATTAGATACTTAATTGGACAAGCCACATTTAACACTATGGCTACTAAGGAGGGCAGAGCCTGCGTATTCTGTGACAAAGACCTCACCCCCTGACCCGTCAAAACCTCTGAACCATCTGCAAGGCTCAAGTTTGGAAAGACCAGAGCAGCAATATCATGGAAACACCATCACTTTCAAGTTGCACATCATCCTGACTTAGACATATATTGTCACTTTCCTTCATCGCCATCAAGATCCTGGAATTTCTTGCTAACTCCATCAGGGGACCACCACCACAAGGACTGCAGGAATTCAAAGGAGAAGGCCCAACAATACCTTGAATTAATAAACATGGCATTACCAGCATCGTCTGCATCCCAAGCAGTTGTCTAAATCACTTGGGTGATGCATGGCAGCATCTTGATCATCTCCTTCCTGGAGAAGGCATTCAGAACTAGATCGCCAAGTGGGCCAAAAACCATGTGCTTTTCAGAACTACAAGTAGCAAAAGTTTTTCTAGCCATAATGCATCTCTTCAACAGCCCCAAGCAAAAGCAGTGTCTGCACCTTGGCACAATATATCTTGTTGAAAATTAGTTACTGTCCTAAGAAAACTAGCCCAAGTTTTGGAGGAGGCGCCCAGAATTTAATCCTGAAAAAGGAACACCCTGCTGCCATGTGTTTTACAGGCAAAGCGCTCAATCTCCTTTGCAGCGAGAGAAAAAAATCCCATCGGTTTACGTTCACTACCAGCAGCATTTGAAATAGCCTTGCAAAACTATCTTTTAGGTGGTCAACAATGCCAAACCCAAGAATTCAAACTCTAGTCAACTACTCCAAATCAAACCTCAGGCTCAGGACAGAGGAGTGGCCTCTGCAAGAGAAGTTTTTCCAGGAATTTACAGCGCTGTACAGTGTGATGGCCACTGCATGCAATATTGGAGCGTAGGTGTGCCATTTTAAAAACATCACAATCAGACCTCCCCTGGTGTTGCTCACAGGCAAGTCGTATGCTGCCTTGTTTTAGAAGGAAAGAAGCAAGACACCATCCTTCGGGTGGGAGCCATTTCCTTTAAGGCCACAAAGTCTAATTATTAAGTAAATAGAGCCTCAAGTCATTGCGAGTTTAATTGTCGATTGGTCTAGGAGCTTTGCAAATTGGAATTTTAAAACTGTTTGCATCTGTAACAAGGTGTGCTGTCTGCACTAATCATACTATAAGTAATATATTATAATACAAGAGATCAGACATAAGATAAGCGAGATACACATTTTGAAGATGTTCCTGGTGACTGTGGTCCTTGTAGTGTTCAGGTTTAGGGCTGCTACAATACCAAACAAACGTCGCAAGGGTTCCAGTGACTGTAAACAGCTTAAAAGATTAAATACTGGTCCAAGCTCTGTACCACTGCACATTTTTGAACCTGTTTCTAGTCTCCTTGGGCCTTGATGTTTCTTTGGCAGTGTATTAAGTATGCTACAATGCTAAATAAACCCAAGGAGCATGGCAAATAAGCAGTTCAAATGCTGCTCATTAAAAATGTACTACATTCATTTTCAAAGTACCAGTTAAATCTGGCACACCGTTCCCAAAATATCCGTTAAAAATCCAAGAATCCCACGCAATAAAATCACAATAAGGCTCGTACACTACCAGAAACCAAAGGTTCTGATCAACTCGAGCTCAGGTGGGAGAAACGTGGGCGGAAAAAATAGAGAGCCATGAAAATCTGGGGGAAATCCAACGCAATTACAAGAGCAGAGTCCCAGAGAAATACAAACACAGGGAAGATCGCTGGAAAAGCCTAAAACCATAAAAGCGATCATGGATCAGTACGGGATTTTCAAGGTGATGGATAGTTTGAGAGTTAACAGCAGGTTCCATAACTTCAGAAATTACAGATGAAAAGGAAATAGGGTAGGTATTACAGTACTGGTGTCAGTGACAGTGCTTCCGATACGATGTGGAGGGATAAAACATAGCTAATGACAGATAAAGTGACAAATCACATCAGTAATTATGTACATTAGAACGGACTGACTAAAGATTACTTCATTCAATAAATTTGTATGCAGGTTGTCAGTTCAATCTGGTCATTTGCCACCGTCGGGGGTTGCCCAAGAGAAAAAATGCCACCCGACTACCAGAAATGAAATAGTCAGTAGACACCCACCTCCCACAAATAAAAGTCAATTATAAAATTGCTGGTTCAAATCAAAATGGCTATTGTACTAGAATAAAATATGGTCATTGTCCCCTACCACTCCAATTGGTTTTAAATTCTACATACAGTATTTCTTGGTGTGAAAATAACTTAAATCAATAATAAGCTCAATGGGGAAATAGAATGGCTACATAAGTGCAGTTAAATCTGATGCTTCAAGGAAGATATTAGAGGTCAGTTGTCTTTTTTTTTTAAATAGAAAAAAAGAACAGTAGATCTTTAAAATCATTGAAGTTTTGGGACATGTACTGCAGTTAAAAATGAAAGATTGCATACAGACCAAAAACTCTTCCAATTTTATATAAAGCTTCCCTGGATACACTTATAACAAGAAAAACTTTCATGCAACTTGTCAATTTTAAGATCAGGACTTTGCATATATTTGAAACATCAAATGAAGCTTACAAATTTTTGAAGTTTTCAATAGAAACAAACAGAAGTACAATTTCTTAAATCTCATCCCCACACGACCAAAATGTTCATCATGCTACACAGTCCAGCTTCTGTTCAGGAGGGTCGCGAACCAGAGGACACAGTTTTAAGCTGATTGGCAGAAGAACCAAAGGTAACATGAGGAAACATTTTACTCAGCAAGTGGTTAGGATCTGGAATGTACTGCCTGAGGGGGTGGTGGAGGCAGATTCAATCGTGGCTTTCAAAAGGGAAATTGATAAGTACCTGAAGGAAAAAAATTCACAGGGCTACGGGGAAAGGGCGGGGGAGTGGGACTAGCTGAGGTGCTCTTGTAGAGAGCCGGCACGGGCTCGACAGGCCGAATGGTTACAGCACTTGAGGTGGCCATTCTCCATTCTAAGTCCACAGCCTAAGGGAGAAACACAAATGCTGCTGATGAGAGGAAAAAGTGAAGAGGACAGTCACTTACATGCAACGTGGGAAAGGATATGCTGAGACCGCCAGGCTGAAATGTTCCTTTAGGCTAAATTTCCCATATTATATGTACAATGAAGGAAACAACTATACAAGTGCACTCTGGACTCGTACTACTGCTTAACAACATTTAATATAACAGTTTCAAGGGTCCCAAATCATCACAACTGCAACAAATGTGATTACAACCGTCACTCAGGACAACTCAATTTGTTTCCAACTTGACTAAATGATGCACACAGAAAATCAAAATCAGGTGAATAATGTCAGGAAAATTATAAGCCTGAAAAATGCTCTAAAGAGACAACTTGCATTTATAGAACTCTTCGTCACATCCTCAGGATACCCCAAAGCACTTCATAACCAATGAATTTGTTTCTCTCGGTGCTGTAGACAAATGTGGCAGCCAATTTACACACAGCAAAGTCTTACATACAAAGATAAATGACCAGCCAATCCAGTTTATGTTGCTTGGATCAGAGAATGTTGGCCAGAAACCGGAAATTTTCTTCAAATAGTCTGATGATATTGTTTATGTCCTTCGAACAGGCAAGCAAGGCCTCAGTTTAACGTCTCATCCAAAAGACGACAACTCTAACAGCGCAGCATTCCCTCAGTGCTGCACTGAAGTCAGCCAAGATTGTGTGTTCAAGGCCTGGTGTGGGGCTTGAACCCACAACCTTCTGACTCAAAGGCCAAGACGATACTGCGGACATCAATTCATCCTGGATAGTTTTGTGTTACACAAGTAGTCTTGAACTAAGTGTGGAAAGTGTGTTCATCTGGTTGAAGATAACTTCACAGCCACCATATAAATATTACTCAGGATTTTCTCCCTTAAACTTTCTCCCCATTTCAAGCCAGTTACTTTTGTTGGGGTCAATGGAAGTCAGCAGCCTTTACATGGTCAGACTTCATGTGTGATCCGAAACCACCAATATAGACAGGCTATTCAACTGTGGAGGCCATCACAGTACAATCCTGTCCTCATGCAATGTCCATAAGTGCACTTTGCAGGAATCAGGAAGTGCACGCTGACTTTTTCCTCCTTCAGTTCAGGAGTGTCCCAATGAACAGGCAGTTAAGTATATCAGGAATTTATTACAGACTGCCGATGAAAAGGAGACAGAGGATGAGATATGTAAACAAATTAAAGAAAAGTACATTAGCAACAGGACCCATAATAATGAATTACTTTAATTATCCAAAGATAGACTGGGTAAGAGCAATGAAAGAGGCAAAGAACAGGACGGATTTCTACAATGTGTCTAGGACTGCTTTATATGGCAGTGTTTCAGACCATTAAGGAAGACCCAGTTCTGAACCTAATCATAGGAAATGAGTGGGAAGCCATAATACAAGGATACAGGGGACATCTGGGAAACACAGTGACTAACATAATTTGGTTTAATATAAAAAAATTGAATAGGAGAAGCAACAGTCGATAAAGGTACAGGAAACTTTGTGCTATCCGGAGGTGAGCTATCCAGCAATCTGGAGCCACCGGCAAAAATCAGCAGCCGTTTTTTATTATTTTTGTTTGGTTTTTTTGCTTTGTTTGAACAGTCAAGCTGTGCAAGGTCTGTAGCTATAGCAACAGCTTCAGCTACAGAGCTTTAGGGCCACACCCGAGTGTTTAGAAGCTGTTGCTAAGCAACAATGTTTGTTGTCAAATATGGAGAGAAGAATCTCCGTATCTCTCAACATTAACTCTGGAGAGTACGGCACTTTTTAGGCAACGGCAGCAGCTCGGTCCCGTGGGTGCCGGATAGCACAAAGTTTCCTGTACTTGACTGGAGAGAAAAAAAACAAATTTCAATGAGATAAAAAGAAAAAGCCCAGATAAGTGGGAAGAAAGGTTGGCAGGTAAGACAGTGGATAAACTATGGTAAACTTTCAAAAAAACGATTAGGATACAAACTAGAGACAATCCCACAAGTAATAAAGGGAGAGCAGTAAAAATTGGAATTCATTTGTAGAGTACAGAAATTAAAATATGATTCCATAGGATATACGGCACAGAAACAGGCCATTCGGCCCAACCAGTCCATGCCAGTGTTTATGCTCCACACAAGCCTCCTCCCGTCTTTCCTGATCTATCAGCATCACCCTCTATTCCATTCCCCCTCATATGCTTATCTAAGAAAGACAGCACCTCAGACAGTGCAGCACTCCCTCAGTACCACACTGGAGTGTCAGCCTAGATTTTGTGCTGAAGTCCCTGGAGTGAGACTTGAACCCACAAGAGAGGGGGCGGTACTGGACCTAATTCTAGGGAATGTGGCCGGCCAAGTGGAAAAAGTGCTAGTAGGTGAGCACTTTGGTGATAGTGACCATAATATGGTAAGATTTAAGGTGGTCATAGAAAAGGACAGGGATGGGCCGGAAATAAAGGTTCTAAATTGGGGGAAGGCCGATTTTAATAGGATAAGGCAGGATCTGGCCAAAATGGACTGGGATCAGCTACTTGTAGGAAAATCCGCATCGGAGCAATGGGAGGCTTTCAGAAGGGAGATTGAGATCATACAATGGCAACATGTTCCCGTAAAGGTCAAGGGTGGTTCCAAAAACCACAGGGAACCTTGGATGTCAGGGGATATACGAGAATGGATTAGGAAAAAAAGGAGGGCTTTTGGTAGATACAAAAGGCTAAAGACGGAGGAAGCCCTAGAGGAGTACAAAAAGTGCAGGGGGATACTTAAAAAAGAAATTAGGAGATCAAGGAGGGGCCATGAAATAACACTGGCGAGCAAAATAAAGGAAAATCCTAAGATGTTTTATAAGTATATTAAGGGTAAGAGGATAACTAGGGAAAAAATAGGGCCCATTAGGGACAAAAGTGGCAATCTGTGTGTGGAGCCGGAAGATGTAGGAGGGGTTCTAAATGAAATTTTTGCATCTGTTTTCACTATGGAGAAGGACGATGTAGACATAGAAATAGGGCGGGGGGACTGTGATATGCTCGAACATATTAACATCGAGAGGGAGGAGGTATTGGCGGTTTTAGCTGGCCTAAAAATGGACAAATCCCCAGGCCCGGATGAAATGTATCCCAGGCTGCTGTGTGAGGCAAAGGAAGAGATTGCGGGGGCTCTAACACATATATTCAGGACCTCTCTGGCCACAGGGGATGTGCCAGAGGACTGGAGAACCGCTAATGTAGTACCATTATTCAAGAAGGGTAGTAGGGAAAAACCGGGGAACTACAGGCCAGTGAGCCTAACATCAGTGGTAGGAAAATTATTGGAAAAAATTTTGAGGGACAAAATTTGTCTCCACTTGGAGAGGCAAGGATTAATCAGGGATAGTCAACATGGCTTTGTCAAGGGAAGATCATGTCTGACTAATTTGATTGAATTTTTTGAGGGGGTGACTAGGTGTGTGGATGAGGGTAACGCAGTGGATGTGGTATACATGGATTTCAGTAAGGCCTTCGATAAAGTCCCGCACAGGAGACTGGTCAAGAAGGTAAGAGCATGGAATCCAGGGTGCCTTGGCACATTGGATACAAAACTGGCTTAGTGGCAGAAGGCAGAGGGTGATGGTCGAAGGTTGTTTTCGTGACTGGAAGCCTGTGGCCAGTGGGGTACCACAGGGATCGGTGCTGGGTCCCTTGCTGTTTGTGGTCTACATTAATGACTTGGATATGAATGTAAAAGGTATGATCAGTAAGTTCGCGGATGATACAAAAATTGGTAGGGTGGTAAATAGCGAGGAGGGTAGCCTCAGTCTGCAGGACGATATAGATGGGTTGGTCAGATGGGCGGAACAGTGGCAAATGGAATTTAACCCGGAAAAGCGCGAGGTGATGCACTTTGGGGGGACTAACAAGGCAAGGGAATACACAATGAATGGAAAGACCCTAGGCAAGATGGAGGGTCAGAGGGATCTGGGTGTGCAAGTACACAGATCCCTGAAGGCGGCAGAACAGGTGGATAAGGTGGTAAAAAAGGCATATGGGATACTTGCCTTCATTAGCCGAGGCATTGAATATAAGTGCAAGGAGGTTATGATGGAGCTGTATAAAACACTGGTTAGGCCACAGCTGGAATACTGTGTGCAGTTCTGGTCGCCACACTACAGGAAGGATGTGATCGCATTAGAGAGGGTGCAGAGGAGGTTCACCAGGATGTTACCAGGGCTGGAGCGCTTCAGCTATGAAGAGAGACTGGGCAGATTGGGTTTGTTTTCCTTGGAGCAGAGGAGGCTGAGAGGGGACATGATTGAGGTGTACAAAATTATGAGGGGCATAGATAGGATGGATGCTGAGGAGCTTTTTCCCTTAGTAGAGGAGTCAATAACTAGGGGGCATAGATTCAAGGTAAAGGGCGGGAGGTTTAGAGGGGATTTGAGAAAGAACTTTTTCACCCAGAGGGTGGTTGGAGTCTGGAACTCACTGCCTGAAAGGGTTGTGGAGGCAGGAACCCTCACAACATTTAAGAAGCATTTGGATGAGCACTTGAAATGCCATAGCATACAAGGCTACGGACCAAATGCTGGAATATGGGATTAGATTAGACAGGGCTTGATGGCCGGCGCGGACACGATGGGCCGAAGGGCCTCTATCCGTGCTGTATAACTATGACTCTATGACTCTAACCTTCTGACTGAGAGGCGAGTGTGCTGCCAACTGAGCCACGGCTGATACAAGAGGCAATTAACAAATCTAGGACAAATAACAGAAAAGAAAATATTCATCAATATGAAAACACCTTTAAGCTCGTATCATTGCTGAGCACTGGTGCTTCTGTGAAACAGAAACCCCATCATATGAGCCTTTTGAAGGTATACAAAACTTCTTCAAATAGAGAAATTAACTATGCTGTGTGTTGTGAAATCATACCCGTTTACAACTCTGGTTCCCCATTTACCAGTTAGTCATCAAGGAGGCACGTAATCTAGGTGAAGCACCTCACCACACGGGGGAAGGGAGTAAGTGGAAGAGAAAGGAAAAAATTTTAAATGAAGAGCCTCCTCACTTAAACATTACTTTGAACACAACAGCTGCAGAGGCTTGGGATAGCATAGCCCGCTTGTCTCGTCGTCTCTCCTTTGAAAAGGAAAGAGAGAGACAGGTAGCAGTTGCAATTTAATGTGAAGAAGTGATATTTTAAAAGGAAAAATGAAGAATTGAAGTATACATTTAATGGAAAGGTGCTGAAGAATGTGTATGAACTGAGACCTAGGAATGCAAATACATAACTGCCAAAAAGTACAACTGCAGATAAGTACAGCCAAAAAAAGGCCAATAGCATTTGGGGTTTTATAAATAGGGGCACAAGAGTACAAAAGCAAAGTGGTACTGATAAATTTGTACAGGGCAATCACTAGTTACTGTACAGCATGCAGTTCTGAATGCCCCATTAGGAAAAGAACATTAAAGCCACAGAGAGTGTACAGTGCAGCTTCATTTGGATAATGGCAGGATGGTTAACTGTAGTTATTCCGAGAGACTTGAGATACTGGGGAAACGGGCGGTGCATTCTCTGAACTCGGCAGTGTTAGCGCAGTGCGTTCTCTGAATTCGGCAGTGTTAACACTGTGCCTATGAACTCTATAGCCTGCTCGACAATGAATGGATCAAATTGCACATTGCAGAGAACCTGAATCACTACAGCAGACTGGATCAAATTACACATTCCAGACAAAGTGTTGGGTGAGTATTGTCATCCCACTTCTTGTTGGCGAGAAGAAATTCACATATTTGCACCACAGTGGTGTCAATTGACGTAGCCCTTGAAAAGAGTCACTAAAAGAGTGAATGAGGTAGGAGAAACGTTTTGATGCAGAAGGTTGTTACAGCATGAGAGTTCTTTACACAGGGAGTGATTGAGGCACAGATCATAGAAACATAGAAGATAGGAGCAGGAGTAGGCCATTTGGCCCTTCGGGCCTGCTCTGCCATTCAATGAGATCATGGCTGATCATCCAAATTCAGTACCCTGTCCCTGCCTTCTCCCCATATCCCTTAGAAATATATCCAACTCCTTTTTGAATATATTTAATGAACTGGCCTCCACCGCCCTCTGTGGCAGAGAATTCCACAGGTTCACCACTCTCTGGGTGAAGAAATTCCTCCTCATTTCAGTCCTAAATGGCTTACCCCTTATCCTTAGACTATGACCCCTGGTTCTGGACTCCCCGGCCATCATAAACATCCTTCCTGCATCTAGTCTGTCCAGGCCTGACAGAATTTTATAGGTTTCGATGAGATCCCCTCTCAATCTTCTAAACTCCAGTGAGTATAAGCCCAATCGACACAATCTCTCCTCATACGTCATTCCTGCCATCCCAGGTATCAGCCTGGTGAATCTTCGCTGCACTCCTTCCATGGCAAGAACATCCTTCCTCAGGTAAGGCGACCAAAACTGCACACAATACTCAAGGTGCGGTCTCACCAAGGCCCTGTACAGCTGTAGCAAGACATCCTTGTTCCTGTACTCGAACCCTCTTGCTACGAAGGCCAACATACCATTTGCCTTCTTAACCGCCTGCTGCACCTGCATGCTTACCTTCAGCGACTGGTGCACAAGAACACCCAGGTCTCTTTGCACTTCCCCTTCTCCCAACCTATTGCCATTCAAATAATAATCTGCCTTCCTGTTTTTGCCACCAAAGTGGATAACCTCACATTTATCCACATTATAGTGCATTTGCCATGTTTCTGCCCAATCACCCAACCTGTCCAAATCGTACTGGAGTTTCACGACATCCTCCTCACAGCTTACCCTCCCACCCAGCTTTGTCTCGTCTGCAAATTTGGAGATATTACATCCAATTCCCTCGTCCAGGTCATGAATATATATTGTGAACAGCTGGGGTCCTAGGACCGATCCTTGCGGTACCCCATTAGTCACTGCCTGCCACTCGGAAAACGACCCGTTTATTCCAACTCTTGGCTTTCTGTCCGCCAACCAGTTCTCTATCCAAGTCAATACCTTGCCCCCAATCCCATGTGCCTTAATTTTGCACGCTAATCTCTTATGCGGGACCTTATCGAAAGGCTTCTGAAAGTCCAAATACACCACATCCACTGGTTCTCCCTTATCTATTTTACCAGTTACATCCTCAAAAAATTCCAGTAGATTAGTCAAGCATGATTTACCTTTTGTAAATCCATGTTGACTTTGTCCGATCCTGTCACTGCTTTCCAAGTGATCTGCTATTACATCTTTTATAATAGACTCTAGCATTTTCCCCACTACCGATGTCAGGCTTGCCGGTCTATAATTCCCCGCTTTTTCTCTACCACCTTTTTTGAATAGTGGGGTAACATTAGCTACCCTCCAATCCATGGGTACTGTTCCAGAGTCTATCGAGTTCTGGAAGATGACCAGCAATGCATCTACTATTTCTAGGGCCACTTCCTTAAGTACCCTGGGATGTAGATTATCAGGCCCTGGGGATTTATCGGCCTTCAGTCCCATCAATTTTCCTAACACCATTTCCCTACAAATACTGATTTCTTTCAGTTCCACCCTTTCATCAGACCCTATGTTCCCCGGCATCTCTGGGAGGTTATTTGTGTCCTCTTTTGTGAGGACAGAACCAAAGTATGAATTTAGTTGGTCTGCCATTTCTTTGTTTCCCATTATAAATTCCCCTGATTCTGACTGCAAGGGACCTGCGCTTGACTTCACCAATCTTTTTCTCTTCACATATCTATAAAAGCTTTTACAGTCAGTTTTTATGTTCCCTGCTAGCTTACTCTCAATCTATTTTCCCTTTCTTAATTAATTCCTTTGTCCTCCTTTGTTGAATCTTTTGCATCTTTTAATGGAAAAAGTGAAAAAATACTTGAAGCAGAATAAAATACAGGGCTATAGAGAGCGCGCAGGGCACTGGGATGAGTTTTAGATTGTTGTGGAAAAAAGCCGGCACAGATATGGCCCTATCCAACTTACAACTGGCATCAGTATCAAGAAGTATGGTAAAGCTCCTTCTGTATTCTGCTCCAATAACCTTAACGCTCTCAGAATACCTCCTGCAGCACAATTGTGAATATTTCATTTACTACAGCTACCCTTGTAAATTTTTGAGACAGCCAAACTGTGCTGAATCATGAACAGTTTGGTGGTGTAGATTTGTACCCACTAACAATGGAACAGTAGCTGAAGCTCAGTTCACTTGGAAACCATATGACCATCACATCTGAATTCAAACCCCTGTCTCGGAGGTGAAAGGACAGAGTACTAGCAGGCTTACTGCACCAACACCACCACACCAATACAGATCAGATCCAAATTTTTACCCCTGAAAATTAAAAAAACATTTGCTAACAATTCCAAAACATTAAATTTAAGGACCAGTTAGCCTTCAAAGGTTTCTTTCTAAATGAGGAACAAAATTCAGCAATGGTGAGCTACAAATCTAATGTGACTTTGGACAGAAGTAGCATACTCTGTACAGAACAGCTTTGTTCAGAAACAATCAGAATTAAGTGTGTAACAATAAGATGGCCTCGCACACTGGCGGAAACACCAGCCAAGAAAATCCTTATGAGCAGCTTTTCAGAAACTCATCCAATCAAGTTTAAGATGCCTAAGGTGCAGATTTTGTCATGTGAATCGAAGCACTAGCTTTTCCCACAGTATGCATCGTCTATTAAATATGAAAGGGGGAATAACCAAGGTAAGTACAGATGAAGGAGGCCATTTGGCTCATCCTCAGAAATCGATGGTTTCCCCCTAGCATTACAGCTAGCATTCATACAGTTCCTTTAACAGACAGTCACGGAGGATTTAACTGCCCCTTCAATGATTCCATGGTTACTTTTCAAACACACTACCAGCTTAGAAACACAGTTATGAACAAATAATAATCAATACCCGTAAACAGTGTTTTGCCTCAACAATGTAAAAATGAATTCCATCAAATTTTTCCCAATTTTTAGTGAAGACAATAAGAACCAAATATTACAATTTATGCAATTTAGACTAATAACTAGAGGAAACTTTGGTTTATCCGGAGGTTGTATGTCCGGAATACTCGATCTAATGGCAAAAATCAGGAGCCATTTTCTACAAGTTTTTTTTAGTTCTCGTTGCTTTTTCCCCCCCCCCCCGTCAGGCTCTGCAAGGTCTGTAGCTATAGCAACAGCTTCAGCTAGAGACGCTTGCAGCTGCAGCCGACTGTTTTGAAGCTGTTGCTAAGCAACGGGGTTTGTTGATTCACACGGAGCTTTTCAGTTCCGTATGTTTCAACATTATGCTGGTATGTCCGGCACTTTTGATGGTACGGCACCAGCTCGGGCCCGTCAGTGCCGGATATCAGAAAGTTTCCTGGAATAATTCAGCTGTAGATTATTCTTCATCCTTTAGGCTACTCGGAGTTTTGGAATACAAGTACCACTCCTTGGTAGCAGTTGCCATGCTGGAATTGAAATATTTGGGCTCTCCCACAATGTGGGGAAACATAGGATTCAGAGAGGGTGATGGACAATGAACAGTTTTGTTTGGTATAGATTCGGCTCCGTGAATGCAGGAAAAGGCAAAGAGGAAGTTCTGTCAGCATTCCGTGAATGCTGGGAAAATTTAAAGCCACATCACACAATGCATGCACCGTGTCACCATCCCTTGGTTTCTGCATATAACATACAAGAAAAAACAACTGTCCAGTCTCTCATTACGTCCGTACCACGGCCGAGCACAAGTTCAGGTCATACACAATATCTCAGCTCCATGATGCCTCATTCAGCGAGGAAGAGGAGAATGAGCTACAGGCTTCTACCCAACTTCTCAATGGCCTCCTATGCTCAGTCAACTAGGGGAAACTTGCTGAGCAATAGATGGTTAGGTTATTCTGCACCCTTCTCACCACCAAGAAATGTTAATGGGCTGTTTGACAAAATGATCTTGCTATTCCCTATAACTCTGCATGCAACTATTAAATTTACTCTCAAAATAGTCCAGGTTTTAAGTTCTAAAAAGGTTTCCCTGCATCATGGGGTGAAAGTAACCTTCACAATGAAGCCATGCCCACTTTTGAAGGACTACATGTCATGGAAGTGCTAGACATGTAGTCCTTTTCATCTGACAATTCCATTTTCATAGAACCCTACAGCACAGGAGGCCGCCATTCGGTCCATTGTGCCTGTGCCGGGACATTTGAAAGAGCTACCCAATTAGTCCAATTTTATTCTTCACAGATGCTGCCTGGCCTGCTGAGTATTTCCAACACTTTGTTTTTAGTCCAATTTTATTACCAGTCTTTCAGCAGCCAACACATTTTGTAATAAAATAGCATGAGAGTTCTCGGACCCTGTGATGACCACAGTGACTTCACCACAGATGATAGCCACTGAAGAAAATCCTGAGCAAATTTAATATAACTTCAAGTACCACCATTAAAATCATAGTTGTGGTCCTTGCAAGACTTCAACATTCTGCCAGTATAACAAACATAACTCACAAAAATTACAGAAACTCATCTCATGTTAAGCTGCTGGATCTGACCATAAAGGAAGACACCCCTGGCCATCAGCGCCCAATGGCTCTTCCTCTGTTGGCGCTGAAACACCAAACCGAACACAAATCAAAAGCCACCTGATCTCAATTACCCGTTTAAACATTTAATAAATATTAGTTATATAGTACAGTACTGACAAAGACTGGAATAACCACCCTATTATCCAACTGACATTTTCTTTATTGAGACCAGCCCCAAGCAAGCAAACAAGAATGAATCCCCCAAAATCATCAACACCAGCAATATAGCAGTGATTCAGTAAAATAGCCCTGCGGATACACCATGTCCACAAATCTTTTTGGGGGTGGGGGGGGGAGAACTAGGGAAAGAGAATTTGAACAGACAACCACATGGCATTCATTTTACCGTAACAATTTTACAACTGGTTACAGCTGTCCCTAGTTCGGTTTCTCCTCTTCTAGTAAAAATTGACTGGAATCAAAACCGACTACCTATAGCACATTTATGATCGACAATGGAAAGCTGAGCTAGCAGTTTGGAAGCCTAGTCACATTCCTACATTTTGGAAGTCCAAGTAAAAAAATTGAGAAATCCATCAGCATCTTGATAGCATAGCATATATTAAATCTAAGCATTAAAACTGAAATGCTAATAAACGTGCATGCACTAAGTGTATAGAAATATTTGCAAACATGGGTAAACTTAAGTCAGTGGGACAACTGCAAAGTATGCACGCTGAGGCAGTCAGTTGGCAGAAGTACAAGGTAGCAAACAAGATTAATACAAGTCACAACAGTGAATCATTAATAACTCAAATTGTCCTATTTTATATTTTTCTTCTCTTCCCCCTCGCCTCACCACACCACAGCTGATGATCTACTCCCACACTCGTCACTTTGTAATCAGTTGCTGGTATATTTACAAGCATTTCCCAGTCATCAGTCCTTTCCTTCCTTCTATCCGAGCAAGTAACTTGCGTCCCAGCCAAAAATGCAAACTGTGTGCATTATTGAAGTATAATAAATAAAACAAACTAATTTTAAAGAGTCTTAAAATGTACACAAAAGCAGTGTGCTTATTGCCAACAGAAGTCTAGCCAAAATACCAAACTTTTCAATACTTGAAACCAACACCGGATATGAAAGTAGGCACGGAGATGCAAGACCACCACTCTAGATCTTTGAGAGAATGCAGCGAGAGATCTCTCTCAGTTTTCACTCCACTCCTCATGGCATAGATCGTACTACTTTGTGGCTACACTGTGCAGATCACTGCATTTACATGCTAGCCTGAGAACATTGGTACAAATCTGTAGAAGGTGATCAAAAATGTACTCTTATTTAAAAAGAACATCTCTTAGGAAGGTCTCCTCGGGTGACCAGGATCTGTGGTACATATCTGTACACAAATGGATAATGAACTTAAATTAAAGCTATAGTTACAGCTTACCACAGAAGACCTAGCTACATTTTTTGAGAGCGAGTTCCATCTTGTTCTAAAGCATGAGATTTTTTTCTAACAGAACTAGCATGCTTTTAACAGTTTCTCTCCGTGGCTACCTGGGCAGAGTCCATCACTAAACAATACCCACTGTACAAGATCTAACTGGCCTGTGTGTACAATCAATTCAGAAGTGTCAGAAGTGACCTACAACCAGAAAGAGCCAAACAATGGCCTGGATTTTGTGGTCAGCGGTGAAGGTACGGCAGTCGCCATTCACTACGCTGACAGCTGCTCACAGTTTTTGTGGGCTTTTGAGCGGAGACTTGGTGTCATTGGACGTCTGAGCCAGCACGGCGCCCTCTACAGGTGATTTCTGGCGTCTGAGCAGCACAAGCAACAGTGAGGCCCTTCAACCAATCAGACTGAAGAATTCTCAGACATGCAGAGTTTAAACCAGGAATTATAAATTTAAATCAGGTACAGAAAGTGAAATAAAGATTGGGAAAGAAAGATGGGATTGAGAGAGAGACAAGAGAGACAGAAATGGTAAAAAAAAATTATTTGTTTGTTTTTTTAAATCTCCAACACAAATTAAATTCTCAAGGAATGAGATTCCACACTTGTAAAATGTAATTTTCAGGGCTAGAGAGATTGTTTGGCAGTAATTATGACTGATCACACCATTAAAAGTTCACTTACACCTGAATGCATCAGCCCTAACATTTTTTGCCGAGTTTAGTGGGCAGCTAGTGGAAAGTACCACAACTTCACGCCCTTACATTGATTTCAATGCTGAGGCTCTCGGAGAGGTACTGTTACAGTGCAGTCTGCGGAACAGTAGGGCAACTTGGACCACAACATTCGAATTGCCGCGGTTAACTGTGCATGTGGGTACTCCGGAAGTCGCTGTCCAATTTACTCCATAATAACGGTGAGCCCTGTTCTCCATTCCTAAATTTTCCAACTAGGATCAACGCACATCATAGGGAGATCTTACCGTTTGTCATTACTGGCAAGAATTTCACTGTAGATTTAATATAACTTCGAAAGGATACCACTTATAATGATATTAATGGCAGCCTGCTTTTTCTACGTGCAACAGTGCTAGCACTTTATTACAACACAATGTGACAACAGCATAAAGAATATACAGGAAACTTTTGTTTATCTGGAGATTAAAAGTCCAGAAAGCTCTATCTACCAGCAAAATTCAGGAGCCGTTTCCTGTAAAAAATGTTTACTTCTCGTTGCTTTTTTTTCCCCTCAATCAGGCTCTGCAAGGTCTGTAGCTAAGCAACAGCTTCAGCTAGAGACGCTTTTAAGCTGCAGCCGACTGTTTTGAAGCTGTTGCTAAGCAACAGGGTTTGTTGATTCACACGGAGCTGAAAATCTCCGTATGTTTCAACATTAGCGCTGGTTTGTCCGGCAGTTTTGATGGGACGGCAACAGCTCGGTCCCGTCTATCACAAAGCTTCCTGTACCTGCAAGCTTGATGAATATGGAGTTTATTACGTACATTGCTGAATTTAGTTGCACTGTGGCTAATGCTTCAAATCTGCAGATCACAGTTGTTTTCTGCTTTTTATTTACATGTACGTTTTGGGCAGAAGAATTCCATTTGCCCATTTAACCTACCCTTCCAAGCCTCCCAAGCAGATTCCCTTATAGTGGTCCTGGAGCCAAAAGCCGTGCATCATCTTTTCCTAACAGGAATGCAACAATCCTTTTTTTTTAAAAATAATCTGCCATGGTTTTCTGCTTCACAATTCTATCACCCTCTTACTTAAAAAAAAAAAACACTGCCCCAAATTTCCTATTTTCCTTTGTCACCCTCAACAGTAAACTGCACTCCCCAGTCCTCAAATCCTGTGCCCATTTGGATCGCAATTCTCCAAACCTATGAAAATCTGGAGACCTCATTTTCTCATTCACTTCTTCTCTAGAGTGAAGTCTTATGGTCGACAATCTATCCTCCAAGTTCAGAATCAGCCTCGTAGCCCTCCCCTGGACTCCCTCCAATAATTCTACACCTTCCCGATATTGAGACCGAAACTGAACACAATACTCCAGATATGGTCTCGCCAGGGCCAGATACAACTTCAGCACCACCTCCTTAGTCTTATGTCGCACCCCTAGCTATACAACCCTTATTTGATTTGCTTTCTTTGTCACGTGCAAATACTTAAAGCCTGTGTGTTTATTGGAACAATTTTACATGTTTATACCTCTAATAGTTGCGGGAAACCACAAACAGAGGAAACAACTCTCTGGTCCAAAATGAAATCAGAATCATAGGGCTGGATTTTGCCGGTGCTCAGAGTGCAGGTTTGGAGGCGGGTCTGCTGTCAAAATAGCAAAAATTGACAGCGGGTTGGAAACCCGCCGTCAACCCACCTCCACGTGAGTCTCCCAGGTGTCGGGTCGGTCAGCGGAGAACTGACCCGACACCAAGTGGCGGGGAAGACAATTGAGATTATTAAATGGCTTGCTACCAGCCAATTTAAATGTTATTTTAAGGCTTCCTTCCAATTTTACGAGCTTCCCCGCGGGTTACCCGCTGCTCGGGGGGAACAGGCCAGCACACCCTGGTGTGATTCGAGTCTGTTCTGATGAATCTGACAAGCTGACAGCTGCAAAAGTGGTGCAAAGGATGCCATGTTGCAGATGGTGAGTTTCAGAGCGCAGAAACTGTTGGTTACTGCATTTGTAAGACGGAGAGATTTCTTTAGCTTGCAAGTGTTTAGAGCCAACTGTATGTCCAGTGCCACCTCATTGGAGCAACCTCTCACCACTGACGGATCGCTTCTGTCATCTCACCTGCAGCTGCCATCTATTGCAGCAACATCGGTGCCCTTGAAACTATCTCACCTTGCTCCTCTGATGCCTTCCACGATTAGCCCCAACACCAACATCGCCAGGCACACCAGCAGCACCAACACCAACCTTCTCCGCCATCACCTGATGCTGCAAAGGACACCAACGCCTGACAACATGGCTGCCCGGGAGGCCAACAACGGCATCACCAAGGCCAGATTGACTTCACTTGACGCTGTAAACCCTGGCTGCCACATGATGCACCAGATTGGCACCATCCCACCCAGGCACCGTAAAAGCATCTCTTTAATGTCCAAGCCATTCCCTGCACACTCATCTCTATAGCAGGGGGGTTGGGGGAGGGGGAAGGAGTTATGTCTAAACAATCACTGGAACTCAGTAAGACACTTCTCAAGGTGCGCACAGATCTGTCCAATAAGGTGAAGTGTTGAAAATATAGATTTCACTATGACAACACATTACCAGAAACTTCACATGGACATTGGCTAAACCTCTCAAGTGCCTACCCTTGTGTGTTGTTAGTTGGTATGCTTGCAGTAGGATGAGGGTGAGTGTGAGGGGTGGCTACCGAGATGGGGAAGTGATAATGTAAATAGAGAGGGATGGGTGGAGGTGCAAGCTAAGTTAGTGTGAGTAAGGATGTGCAGGAGAAGGTTATGGAAAACGGAGTGATGGGGATGTGTTGAGTGGCACAGCGGGGTGAGTTTGAGTGTGGCTTTGCAGTAAGGTTTCGTGATCCATTGAGATCATTGAAAGGTTGGCGCCACTGCAGCCAGGGACCCCTGACGACATCTCTGCTTTTGCCCTCCTGTGCAATGTGCAACCAGGCTGCGTTGGTGTCCTGGGGAGGTCTCTTCCGCCCTCGGAAGGGAAGAGAACCTCCCTGCGTGCTGTGATTCCCTCCATAAGCATATAGAGGGAGTCATGGGAGAGCCTGGGTGCAACTGTCCACCTTTGTGCCGTCCTTGTCAGTGTTTGCAGCACCTCAATGCTGCAGAATACTGACTGAACAACTGTCAAACTCAATATGGCCGTGGTCTCTTTAAGGAAACTGGCTGATGACGCATCAAATGATGTCATCAGACCCGCTTCCTGTTAATTGGCCGGGAAGTCCGCAGGGCGGCCTTAACAAGGCCAATCAAGGGAAAATCCCGTTGACAGAGCGGCTGCAGCGGGACCGGAACCCAGCAACCAACTATCCCGCCACCATCCCGCCTCCGCAGAGAAAATACAGCCCACAATGTTTGAAAATTGAAATTAGAAATGTTTTTGTAAAATTAACACAAATTAAGCACAAAAACGAAATAGAAATGAACTGTGCATGAGATAGAAAGATGGAATGAGAATGGTTTATTAGTCGTAATAAAAGGAGGCCATGAACAGTGAAGTCTGCAAATAGATTATAACTGGAGATCAGACAAAATATACAGCTTGCAAATAAACCAGACCAAGTGGTAGGCTAGCAATATAAAACCAGAGAAGGGTTATAAATATCACAAGCGTGGAAAAAGGACGAGAATATGGTATAGAATAGATAGGCACAAACACACACATTGCAACAGTAAATCTAGGCTTCATCATTTAGATTTAACACAGTGACTGTTCAAAATTTGCAATAGGCCAGCAGCTACTGATCAGCCATCACAAGCTCATGAATACAAGCTAGGAGAAGCTCATGAATACAAGCTTGAAGAGGCATGATTTTCATTTCAATCAATTTTTTTTTAATGTGCTGAGCTAAATATCTGAACCCTGTAGAAATGTGTGGTGCTGGAGGCCAAACACTGCACACTTTCACAGTCTGACATTGGGAAAACCAAAGCCATCGCCTTTAGCCCCACCACTGCTCCCTTGCCTAAAATTCCATTCCAAACCAGAGTGTTCGCAACTTTGGCATCTAGTTCGACTAAGCTGAGCATTAAACCTAATGACCTATCCATCATCAAGAGCACTTACTTCCACCTCCCTCCACAATATTACCAGCCTCGGCCATGAAACTCTCATCACCCCAGATTCAACTATTTTAACACTCTCCTAGCTAGCCTCCTATCGCCATGAACTCCAAATTGTCCAAAATTCTGCCACATGCATTCTGCATCCTGGTTCCAGCCCCCCGCTGCATTAAATGTAAAATCCTTGCCCTCATCTCCCAGCACACCAAATTCAAAATCCTTGCCCTCATTTACAAATCCCTCCACAGTCCCAACCCACATTACCTCTGCAGCCACCCTCAGCCCAACGGCCCAGCTTGTCCCCTATGGTCCTCGGACTCTGGGTTCCAATGTCTCTCTTTCTATTCTCTCTGCCAGTATTCATCATGGCAGCAGAGCTTTCAGCCAGCTTGGCCCCACCAACCCTTCCTTCCTTCACCTTAATGTTTCCTCAATCGTCTTCAAAAAATTCCACAAAACCTACCTTCATCCAATTCTCTTCAATCCTCTAATAAAAACAGAAACACACATACGCGCATCTATATGCTGTTCCTACAAAGCAAAGTTCACGATTTCCCCATTCAACCCTCTCCAAACTTTGCTATAAACCAACAATTTACACGCCGCTCACACTTGGAAGCTTGGCTCCCCTGCAGTTAGAATAAAAAGGGACCTCGATCATCCCCTCCCCCGTTTCTATTTACTGCTCCTTATGCTCAGTCTTCAGACTCTGAACTACATTGAGACAGTATTCTTCACACCCACAGGCATATAATGTCGTCTCTTTAATATTGCAACCCTGCCTCCAAAAAGGAAGACTGGGATATAAATTGAGGAATGAAATACGCTGGGTTAAAGGCATGCCTACTGCTCACCAAGGTCCCCACACTGTCCAGCTCAGTAACTAAACCAAGGGCCCTCAATCTGGATACTCAAACAGAATAAATGACTGAAGTTAATTGATGACAACACATTTTAGCAAATGCAAGGAAAATGCTATGGTTAAATCGATCACAAGTCATTGTAAAATCTTTGACCTTGAAAGGACACCTAACTTGTGGGATCATAGTTAACCAACACTGCAGTGGTTATGTAACTGGTATCAATAAAAGTAACAGGAAGATGTCGGATTGTCGTTAAAAACCCAACTGGTTCAGTAATGCCGTTGTGGGAAGGAAACCAGCCATTCTTACCCAGTCTAGCCTATAGTTGACGCTTAACTGCCCTCTAAAGTGGGCTAGCAAGCCACTCAGTTTAGGGATAAGCAATAAATACCAGCCCTGCCTGCAACACCCGCATCCCGAGAATCAACTTTTAAAAACACTTTCACTGTTTTAACAGGAGGTAATATAAACAGATGAATGCCTGCTAAACGGACACGGCAAGAATTTCAAAATGAGTTAAAGCTTCATGCAGTTGTAGCCCTTGGGGTCATTTTAAAACATGTTTAAAAGGAGCTTTGGGGGCTCAATCAGGACCTGTTCTAACAAAGGTCATCGACCTAAAATGTTAACCCTTTTTCTCTCTCCGTGGATGCTGACTGACCTGCTGAGTGTTTCCAGTATTTTCTATTTTTATTTCAGATTTTGTTTTTTGCTCTTAAATCCTCTGCTACTCGTTCCATTTCTCTGAAGCACCTTGAAATATTTGATGACATTAAAAGTGCACACAAAAAGCAGTTAACTTATCAGGACAGGTAGTATTAAAAGTCAGAACCAGTGCCAAATCATATCGTGCTCATACAAGTTGATTGCGGTTCTGTTATTGACAATGGACTGGAAGCAGGTTATGAGCTCCATCCCTAACTGGCTGTGTCAAACATTCCAGGAATGTGTAGGATTTGCAAAAATCCAGGAAAATACAGTCTACATTGTAAAACCCCTGAAAATGGCCACATTTTATGAACACAAGATGGAGTTGGCAGATCACATGACTCATTTCAGAAGGACATACCACTGCAGTATCTTACAGAAACCTGAGTCACCACCGATTAGAAGATTCCAGAACTGACTGCAATTGATATGGTAAAATGGTTACAGTAGTAACGAAGTCAAAAGTATTTACACCTCAAGGTGTGTTAATTGCTAGCAAAACGCAAACCCATCTCTGAAATCGCAGAGCACAGACAAAACCTATTATCTGTACCAAACTCAGAGGGACACAGGACAGATCCCATTAGTTTCATTTACAAGACATTAAATTAAAGTACCCGCTTTTGTCAAAGCAGCCTGCCCATTACTTTAACAAAAGAAGACCCCTGATTTGGCACCAAGATAAGAGCAAGGAAACAGTATAACTGTTGGGGGAAAAGAGACAAAAAACACAGTTTCACACAGACACGAGCTCAAAGGCAGAGCGAGTGGAGAGGTTCGATTACGGTTCGAGGAGCACGGAGGGCCTACAAGTTCGAGCAGGAGAGCAGGTTCAGGAGCCGGTCCCATAAGGAAGATTGGAGATCCCGGACGATACAGGAGCACCAAGGTCAAGGACAGTTTTTTTAAAACCCTGGTGAGCATAGAGGCCCAACTCCACCTAGCTGATCTAGTTGAGGTATACTTTAGAGACGGGGTGGGGGGGGGGGTTTAATATTAAGGGCTTTGTAATTCGGGAGTGTTATTCATCCTTCGTTGTGCCGTGCGCTTTCTCCACCCCCGTTTTATTATATCGCTGATCTAGAATTGATGTATTATGATAGTCAAAGTAACTCTTGTGTGTTAAATTTTAGTTCCCATTGAGAGGTGTGTTCATGATTTTTGTCTGCATTGTTTCTCCATTCTCCATGTTTTATTCTCCTTAAAAATAAAGATACCTTTGATTTAAAACTTACCTTGTCTCACCTGATCCATTTGTCTTCCGAGTCACAAGTTGGGCCAACACATCAAGGTGGTCTGGCAATAAGCCCAGTGTCTAGAACCGGTGAGGGGGGAGCGCTTCGGAACCGCTCACGAGCAGTGTGAAATCAAAAACCGATCTCGCACACCACAAGCTCGTTAAAACGACCCCTTACAGAATGGCGACCCAGATGGGACACTGGCTACAGAACCCTTGTGTGGTGGACAAAGACTCGGGTGAGACAGATGTTATGGAGGACAGGTTATTCTCCTACGTGTGTGGCAAAGTAAATGTAGCAAAAAAATGGGTATATGACCTGTTAGGAGCCGAGCGTCCCCTAAAGGCAGCCGCCCAGTGGACGGCTAGTAAAGAGTACCGCAAGGGCATTGAAAAAGCGGTGTGGCTTATGTGCTATAAAAAGCAGGTTCTGGTACTGGACCACGCGGTGGCCAGTAAGGAAACCAAAATTAAGCATTTGTCCCGGGAGCTGCAGGAAAAGGTTGCAGCGGAAGGGAAGGTGCTAGTGGCTCTGGAGGCCATAAGTCAAGAGAGGGCAGCGATGGTCCGGGACCATCGGGGGAAGGTAGAAAGGCTGGAGGGCAAGATAGCTGAGCTGGAGGGGAGCGCTAGGTTCAGGGTAGAACACGTAGAGTATCAGACAAGAGAATCCAGGGAGAAAGCGAGGAGATTAAAAACGGAGATTAGCCGCCTTACAGGGGAACTGAAGGTACAGGAGGAAAAGGTAGGCGAAGTAAAAGCAGCCTATAAGCTGGCCTGCGCTCAAGGGTTTGAGGAGGCAGACCACGGCCTCTGTAGGCAGGAAATAGAAAGCCTGAATCTGGCATTGGCCAGGGCAAAGGGGATGATATGCCTCATTAGCCTCAAGGTCGGCCAGGCTGAGTTCAACAGTAACCCAAGCAGGGAAGTCCCGCAGGCAGCCCCCAGAACAAAACGGGTTAGGGAACCCGAGATTTCACAGCCACCACCCCTAGCCCCTAGTTTTCCAGAGGTCTGGGATCAGGAGGGGGTGGAGGATGAAGAATCCAAGGCAGACCAGGGTAGCCCGAGAGAGAATCAGGGACCGGGACTGGTGTACCCCGTGACACAACGGAGGTACGGACCGCCCGGTGACGACGGGGAACCTGGGGACCTCCAGAACCAATTCCTGGTGCCACACGGTGCGCAACAATTGCGCTCCATGGTGAGCTACATCCCCAAGCTCACCATGAAGGGGGACCCTTCTCTTCACTTTAGGGAGATAGAGCAGGCGGCCTGTGTTAACGACTGCGACGAGGCAGAGAAGGCCAAGATGATGTTGTTCTCCCTGGGTAGCGATCTCCTCCAGGCGCTACCCGATGGGTGTAAGAGGGGTCAGGAAAATTATGGCAGGCTGAAGGACGAGATCCTGGAGGCCATGGGGATGAACGAGGGGAGTCCGTTCACCCGGGTGGAGAAAACAGTCCAGCTCCCCGGGGAATTCCCGCAGGCGTTCGCGGACAGGCTGTGGCCAGTCTACCAGGGTGCGTGCCCAGGAATGCCGGCGCGAGCGAACCTGGACGGGGACCAGTTAGTCCACTGGCTCAGGTGCCTGATGAATAACTCCCTGCCCCGCGTTCGAACGCAGGCAATGGCCTGGTTCGACCCCCGAAACCCTCTGACCACGGAGGCGACGGTGATCCGCCAACTCACCGTCACCTTTAGAAACGGGAGGGATAGTGAGACACCCCAGCAAAACGGGAAGGTTTGTGAGGTCAGGCCTGGTGACCAGCCCCGTAAAGAGTGGCGCCAGGAAGGGAGCCGTCCCAACCAAAGCCGACAAACGTGCTACGGTTGCGGGAAGGAGGGGCATTGGCGCAGGGACTGTAAGAATCCCTGGAAGGACACAAGGGAAAAGGTCCCCACAGCCCCAGCCCAAGCCCCGGCCGCACCCCCGACCTCTGCCCCAGAGAGAGAGACGGAGCCAACTGTCCCTCCAGAGCTGCTGGACGTGCTGCTGGCTTCAGTGAGGTCATTGGTCCTCACTAAGGGAAAGATAGCAGCCACCACCGGTCCAGCGGTTCCCCCAACCCCTTCCCAAAGTGGCCCGCAATGACTGGAGCCTGCTCAGCCCGTCTATCTATGTGCGCTCCAGTACGACGGATGGAAGAGACCGCTCGTGCAGATGGAGGTAGAGAAGGAAACGGGGACTTATCTGTTGGATACAGGAGCTTCATGCACCGTGATCCATACGGAGAATCCCACCACCCCACCTCTGTCTAACGGGGTTCCATACGTCCTATCGGGGTTCACAGGGGCGGAGCAGACGGGTGCGTTCTCCAGGCCGCTCTCGATCCGCCTGGGCACACTCCAGACAAAGTGGACATGTGTCCTGGCGAGATGGGATGCGGAGGGAGGGAAGGGGATCCTAGGGGCCGACTTCATCGTGGGCCATGGGATCCTCGTGGACCTCAGGAACCATTGCCTTTGGGGGGGCCAACACCGGAAAGGAAAGTGGAGTGGTAGTAATCCCAGGAAAGGATGGGAAGGGAACCCTGTGTACCATGAATCTGAAAGGGAGTTACGACCTCGGTGAAATGATGGAGGGTATCCCAGAAGTATTTAGAGCCGAGGTGCAGGCTCAGTTAGGTGCGTTCGCCACGCACAAACACGACTGTGGGAGGGTTGCTAGCTTTGAGGTTAGGGTAGATGGGGATCCCATGGCCCTGCCCCAAAGGCAGTACAACTTCCCAAAGGAAGCAGAGGCTGATATGGAGGTGGCCATATCCGCGCTGGTACAGCAGGGGGTGCTGAGGCCTATAGCCACCCATGTGAACTCTCCGCTTTGGCCGGTTAAGAAACCGGACAATTCCTGGAGAGCCACGGTGGACTATCGGGTGTTGAACAGCAACATCCCCGCATGTGCCCCCACAGTGGCAGCAGTGGCCGAACTCATTGGGAGTATCCCCGCATCAGCGACTACGTTCACGGTGCTGGATATTTCCAATGGGTTCTGGTCGATCCCTGTGCGGAGGGAGGACCAGTATAAATTTGCCTTTACTTTCAAAGGGCAACAGTATACCTGGAATTGCTTGCCACAAGGCTTCCACAATAGTCCCAGCATTTTCCACCAATGCATGGCGGACAGCCTGAAGGAGTTCAGTCAGCCCGCCCCTTCAGTTAGTACAGTACGTGGACGACCTGCTCCTGTTTACCGACACGGTCGGGGAGCACGGCCCACTACTGACCAGAAGGGGGTTCAAAGTCAACCCAAAGAAAGCACAGATCGGTCAAAAGGAAGTCAAGTTCCTGGGGCTGACCATCCGCGCCGGAGAAAGGGCCATCGATAGGGCTAGGAGGGAGGCGGTACAGGAGTTACCGGTCCCAGTCACCATAAAGGGTGTGAGGTCGTTTCTAGGGCTAACCGGGTACTGCCGAGACTTCATGGAGGACTATGCGGCCATGGCAGCCCCACTACTACGACTCCTGCACAAGGGAGTGGAGTGGTCGTGGGATGAAGGATGCCAGGCCGCGTTCGAGCTCCTAAAAAGGAAGCTGCAGACCGCACCGGCCCTGGGAGCGATAGATGGGGGAAGGGAGTTCTTCCTGGAGGTGGCGGCCAGCGGAGACAGCCTCAGTGCTGTGTTGCTCCAGGAGCGACATGGCAAGCTGAGACCCGTGGTTTACTCCTCCAGGGTGCTCACCGACGTGTAGAAGAGCTACTCGGTCTGTGAGCGGCACCTCTTGGCCACACACTGGGCTGTGAAAAGATCCGCCATCTTCACAGGCACCTCCCCCATCACCCTCCTCACACACCACACGCCCACCAAGATGCTTTTGGATGGGAGGATTAAGGATGGGACAGTAAGCAGTGCCCGCATTGCGCACTGGACCCTACTCCTCTCACAAATGGATCTGCGGGTACGAGGCCTGTGCGAGCCCAGATTAGCCGCCAACCTGGCTTACCCTGGGACAGCCCATCAATGTTCCGTTGAAGGGGTATGGGAGGTCAACGTTGGTCTCCGGGCTGGGATACATCCCACCGGCCGTGAGATTTACGTGGATGGTTCCAGCACAGTATCCGCTGGAAAGCGGCTCACGGGGTTCGGAGTGTATGACCCAACGGCTGACATTGCGTTGGCGATTAAACTCCCCAGTACCATGAGCGTCCAGCAGGCAGAACTGTCTGCTGTGGCGTATGTGGTTACCCATCCCGAAGTTTTCCCTACCCCGTACACGATTTGCTCAGACAGCATGTTTACATGCAATTCGTGTACCGAATACCTGGCCATCTGGTCCCGTCGTGGATTCACTTCTGCGGATGGGAGACCCTTGGTGGTAAAGCCCCTGCTGGAGAAGATCCTGGCAGCCGTGGGGGAGAAGGGTGAGGTCTTCATCCACAAGGTGAAGGCTCACTCCTCCACAGAACCTCGCGGTCAGGGGAACCAGCGAGCTGACGCACTGGCGAGAGAGGGTGCCCAGACCGGCATTTTCTGGGACCCATACGGGTCCGGACCAGTGGCAGCTGTAAAAGGCAGGGATGGGATCCAGAAGAGTGTAGGGGTAGCACTAGCCCCGGACCTCAAATCGGTCCAATCTCAGGACCCTGCCCTGAGAGGGGTATTTAACGCGGTTAGCGAGGGGAAGAAAATGGAAGGCCCGTATGGTGCAGCATCCCTGTCCATAAGAGAGGGGATGCTGTTTAAAGAAGAGCAGTGGGTGGTGCCTCAGCAGCACCGGAGGGAATTCCTTCAACTGGCCCATGAGGGACCAGGAGCAGAGCACCCCAGGCCTGAGGTCACCTGGCAGCGGGTGGAACAAGCAGGATGGTGGCCAGGACTCCGGGAGGACGTCCGGGAGTTTTGCGCGAACTGTCTTGTGTGTGCGGCAAATAACCCCGATCCTCACAGGAGGAAGGTGCCGATGGGACACGTTAGGAGGGTAGAGGGACCATGGCAGTCAATCCAAATTGACTATATCGGACCCTTACCCGCCACCCAGGGAGGCTATAAGTACTGCCTCGTTCTGGTGGACGTGTTCTCTAAATGGGTTGAAGCCTTCCCCTGCCGAACAGCCACAGCGTTAGGGACTGCGAGAATCTTGGTGCGGGAGGTGTTCTCGAGATGGGGACTGCCCCAGTCCGTGGAATGCGATCAGGGAAGCCAGTTTACCGGCCAAGTAATGCAGAACACCCTGATGCTGCTGGGCATTCAGGGGAAATGGCACGTAGCCTACAATCCACAGTCATCGGGGATTGTGGAGCGGATGAACCGCACCTTAAAAGAAAAAATGAGGAAAGAGATAATGGGTTCGCCCCAAAGGTGGGTAGAAGTCCTGCCTCTTGTCCACACGGGGATCCGCTCCAGCCAGTCGAAGAGTACGGGGTACTCTCCGCATGAGCTCATGACCGGGAGGGTCATGAGAGCCCCCACCCATGTCCTGGCCCCAGTCCTAACGGAGGGGCAGCTAAGGGAGGTGAATCGGGACAAATTCGCCTGCACGCTCCTTGAACACCTCCAAAGGATCTATGAGGGGGCCGCAGGTAACATGGGGAGGCAGCACCAGGGAACTAGGATGCTGCTCGAGCCCAGTAAAACCCATCGCTGGGAGGTAGGGGATCTAGTGATAGTAAGGAACTTCGCCCGTGTGGGGAGTTTTGAGCCACTTTACATGGGTCCCTACAGCATCGTAGATCAGGCCAGCCCCATGGTGTATGCTGTGAAACTGCCCCGGCGCACAAAATGGTTTCACATCAATCAATGTAAGCTGTTTAAGCCGGAGGCAGGGAAGCAGGCAGCGGGGGCTGAAAAAGGCAGCAAAGAATTAAAAACTGCAGGGGAGCTGCAGCCGCAGGTCACACAGGCTGGACGAGCAGCCTGTGTGAGGGGAGGAGTTGTCCCGTCCACACGGGAGACTCCCCCATTGTTCTGGGACCCAGAAGGGGAGGAGCCGGAGGTCCTAGGTCCTGTCCCTGATCACCCAGAAGGGGAGGAGCCGGAGGTCCTAGGTCCTGTCCCTGGTCACAAGGAAGCCGAGTCGGAGGACGAAGGTCCCGCCCCCGACTGCGGTGAAGGGGAGGAGCCGGAGGTCTTAGGTCTTGCCCCTGAGTGCAGCATTAGAGAGGTGGCGTCTGGGGGCGGAGACTCTCAACCTGGAGTCCCAGGTAGCGGGGAGGTGCCTGCCGCTGACCCAGAGCCTAGGGAGGCGGAGCCTGCGGGAGGAAGCCCACAGCCGGCAGTCGTGGGGAAGCCACGGGCTGCAGCCAGGGCCAAAACTCCAGCCAAGGTCCGACTTACGAGGAAGCCTCATATGTGGTGACCCTTAGACGGTCAAATAGAAAATCGCAACCAAAGAAGGTTTGGTCGCCGGTTTTCACAAGAGGGACCCCTGGAAGAAAGCTGCGAGAAGTTTAAACGGTCCACAGCCAGCAGCCACGGGCTGCCAGGGACCAGCAGCTGAGACCAATGTGGGAACGCAGCAGGGGGGGGCCTGCGACGGTCCCCGCAGATTATAAGCTGGCCGTCCGGAGACGGGCGGCAGATGTATATATTTATATAGTTTTGGGTAATAAGATTTAGTTTATTGTAATTTTAGAAAATAAGTAATGTGGTCTTCTGGAAGTATGGTAGCACTTTGGAGCGGTAGAATGTGGCAAGTTTTAAGTGAGCTAGGGTCGCGGGACCCACTCACCCCGCACCCAAGCCGAGGAGCCCAGCTCGAAACCTTTTTTTAATCTCCCCACCAGATCATAACAAGATGATGCCAGTCGGAGGCATCATCCTCGCGGCCCTGGTGGGCCTCAACGTCGCCTGGAGAGGAGAAACGGAGGATCACCGTATCTTTGGATGCTCCAGGGAAACTGCGCCTCTGGCCCACGACGGGCAGGGCCTGCGCGAAGCAGAGGAAGTCGCTGGGTACACCCACGAGGGCAACTGGCCCGGATGGCTGGGCTCGAACGCCACAAAATATTCAAGCGAAACTGGCTTCACATACGGGGAGGTCTCTTTGTCATGTCCTCGGATCAAGATCCAGGCCACGCGGATCAGTGTGACTGTGGGGAAACGTATTTGCCTAACCTGCAGGGGGTACGTCCCCCTGGATAGGTGGTGGCGGCTCAGGAAACTGAGCAGGGACATGGGGAACCCCAGAGGAAAAAGTGGGAAAGGTTAGGGAACAACACTCACCGGACTATTACAGGGACCCAGGGAGGGTTGACAGTGTGCTGGGATAAATGGTGGGAACCCGATCAGGGGATTTGTGTGTGTATGTGGGGTTCAGAGAAAGTCTGCCCCGCAGGCGTTTCCATCATTTTCCACAGCCAGAGGCAAGATAACAGGAGGGGGATGGACTGGGAATCGCGCTTGGACGCATGCGCGGTCCCCTACTCCCCAATCGCGGTTAATGCCACTGAGCTAGTGACCCGCCCCCGACAGCCCCTGTCCACGACCCAGACACCACGGACGGTAGCAGAGGGATGCCCCACCACCACCAAGGGGCCAGGGAACGGTTTAGTATTAGTTCCCACTGACCAAATGGCCTATCAGGGGGTTCATTACGCGGTGGCCTCGGTCATCCTCAACCTGACCGAGGTGCACCTGCCGGAATGGCGCCCCGTAGAAACGGCAAGGCTGTATCAGGCCCTGCTGAAAGAGACCCTGCAGAAGTTTTTCGAATTTGACTTCGCGGGGGGTCAATAGAACCGAACTCTATACCGAGGGCCACGAGGAATGGGAGCAATTGGGGAGACAAAGAAGGGGTGCCGTGAACGATTGGTTCACAGGGTTTAACACTGGGTCGTCCATCATAAATAGTATGGACGACATCGAATTGCAACGGCAGGTTAACGGGTTAAAGACCCAGTTGAAGGGGATCCTCACGGACGAAAATCGGGTGGTGGGTTCGGAGCTCCATGAGGACCAGGCTATGACTCTCCATTTAAAAGAAATCATAGCAGAGCTGGAGAAGCAGGCTCGGACGGTCAACGCTCTCATTAGGGAGGACAGGAACGCCTCAGATCAGGCCGCCCAGAATGAGGTGTGCGTACTGTACGGGGCATGGTTGCTGGGCGAGGGCCGCAGCAATCTGGAGGACTTAAAACAGAGTTTGGTCCCCTCCTGGATCAGTAACAAACACCTCGCAGCCCTCCACCCCTTTGAGAACGCGTTGAGTCCGTGCCAGCTCCGGCTCGCTTCTGAGGCCTACCCAGTCCCGGTGGACTGTGGTCGCTCCAACCACACCATCATGGGGGTCGTCGTGCGGATCCCAGTAATGAGTAGGGCGGCCCGGCCTGCGCCAGTGTATAGGGTGGTGAACATTGGAGTCATTCGGGGGGGGAGCACACGTCCGTTTCGCAGAGGTCCCACCCTACGTCATTAAGTGGGAGCATGCTATGACGGGGACTGACCTCTCGGGGTGCCGTAGCCGGGGAGCACACATAATCCTGTGTCCCCAGCACTTGAATGCCTATTCAACACCACAGTGCGGGTTCAGTTCTGCTGACGCTAAGCCTATCAATTGCACCATGGAAGCCATGGCACAGGGCCATGTTCCCCCACAGGTGGCATACATAGGTGGTGGGACATATTGTGTCGCCACCGCAACGTCTCACTACCGGCACGGACAGCGCGGCTGGTGCGCGGTCAGTGAAAGCAGCTTCTGTTTCAAACCCGAGGCAGTAGTTCAAGTGGCACAGCTGCGGATTATCCCGATCCCTGAACCATCCACTGTTCACCTCACTGTCAAGGAGAACTTCATCGATCTCCAGAAGTACGTGGCCCACTTTGGTTTCACAATTCCCCCTCTCCCAGAACATTTAACCGAACTGTTGAAAGCAGTTACTGTCTCTCAGAAGCACTTCTTTACTTTAGAGCAGAAAACCACCGACATAGGGGCAAAAATCCAAGACATAGTGGTTCCACCATGGTGGGGCCTTTTTGATAATATAGAGATCCCATCATGGGTCAGACTGGCTTCCCACGTCTTAGTGGTGTGCCATGTAGGGATCGTTCTGTACCTGGTCTGTGTCCAGTGTAGGAGGAAGGGACACGACAGGGAGTTCCCCAGTTAGCGGAATTGGCGGGGCCACTATGTCAGCATAAAACGGGGACTCGCCCGTGTAGCTAAATGTTTTTATTCCATCTGTTTTTGGTGTATTATAACAAAGATTGTGTTGAGTCGGGTTATGAATCTAAGGTGAGTCTGTACATAGCATAAATGTTTCTCCGGTAGGGGATATCTACTCAACTCCGTTTTCGGGATGAGGAAAGTGCGTGTGCGAGGTACACTCCATAGTCAGGTAAACTACGGGGAAGGTCAGTTGGGGTGGGGGGGGGGGGGGGGGAACAGATTTATGCTCACCCTAAAACATTCATGATACAAAAGACGATTTGAGATGTCCATTGTATCACAGGGGGGACTGTAGGATTTGCAAAAATCCAGGAAAATACAGTCTACATTGTAAAACCCCTGAAATGGCCACATTTTATGAACACAAGATGGAGTTGGCAGATCACATGACTCATTTCAGAAGGACATACCACTGCAGTATCTTACAGAAACCTGAGTCACCACCGATTAGAAGATTCCAGAACTGACTGCAATTGATATGGTAAAATGGTTACAGTAGTAACGAAGTCAAAAGTATTTACACCTCAAGGTGTGTTAATTGCTAGCAAAACGCAAACCCATCTCTGAAATCGCAGAGCACAGACAAAACCTATTATCTGTACCAAACTCAGAGGGACACAGGACAGATCCCATTAGTTTCATTTACAAGACATTAAATTAAAGTACCCGCTTTTGTCAAAGCAGCCTGCCCATTACTTTAACAAAAGAAGACCCCTGATTTGGCACCAAGATAAGAGCAAGGAAACAGTATAACTGTTGGGGGAAAAGAGACAAAAACAGTGTTTCACACAGACACGAGCTCAAAGGCAGAGCGAGTGGAGAGGTTCGATTGCGGTTCGAGGAGCACGGAGGGCCTACAAGTTCGAGCAGGAGAGCAGGTTCAGGAGCCGGTCCCATAAGGAAGATTGGAGATCCCGGACGATACAGGAGCACCAAGGTCAAGGACAGTTTTTTTAAAACCCTGGTGAGCATAGAGGCCCAACTTCACCTAGCTGATCTAGTTGAGGTATACTTTAGAGACGGGGGGGGGTTTAATATTAAGGGCTTTGTAATTCGGGAGTGTTATTCATCCTTCGTTGTGCCGTGCGCTTTCTCCACCCCCGTTTTATTATATCGCTGATCTAGAATTGATGTATTATGATAGTCAAAGTAACTCTTGTGTGTTAAATTTTAGTTCCCATTGAGAGGTGTGTTCATGATTTTTGTCTGCATTGTTTCTCCATTCTCTATGTTTTATTCTACTTAAAAATAAAGATACCTTTGATTTAAAACTTACCTTGTCTCACCTGATCCATTTGTCTTCCGAGTCACAAGTTGGGCCAACACATCAAGGTGGTCTGGCAATAAGCCCAGTGTCTAAAACCGGTGAGGGGGGAGCGCTTCGGAACCGCGCACGAGCAGTGTGAAATCAAAAACCGATCTCGCACACCACAAGCTCGTTAAAACGACCCCTTACAAATGCCCCAAGTTCAATCCCAGTGTATTTTGAGTTAACTGATCTCAGCCAGACTGACAGTAGCATTGATGGGAGAGGAGAAAGGGGGGGGGGGGGGGGGGAAAAAGAGAGGGGTGGACATCAACTAGAGTTCCTGCTCACGAATCAGCGAGCCCTGCTCGAAGTGCATTTTTACAGAGATCAGACGAGGACAGGGTCAGCCTCAGTCGTGAGGTGCCTCTGTGGACAAATGCCTGCTGGAGCTTCCCACCTAGGTTGTCATGAAGAGTGAGGTAGTGGAGCAGGCACATAGAACTCCACCCAAGCAAGGAGTCAGTGCCTTCAGGATAGGAGAAACTAAAGAATTGCACTGCTGTGGGAAGCACCAGACACACGAGGTAGTTTAGTCAGACTGTGCACTGTGCTAAAAATACTGCAGCAACTAAAAATTGCAACATAAGCTATCTTTGCCTTTCCACTGCCATCACAACATTTCACTGGTGTATAAAGCAAGGGTACAGAAGATCCAGTATGTTATTTTAAGAACCTTTAGCACTGACTGGAGTGTGACGTGGGCAGAAAATCAACGTACCAATGTTCTGAGTCGCCAGGCTCTGCACGCGAAGACCGACACCCATTAATCATACCACCAAACACTGAAAACAGCCGAGTCATTCAGGCAGTTTCTGTTCCTTGTGACTAACTAGGACAAACAACTACTGCAGATCAAATCCACCCAGGCTCCACCTACCTCTTTCGCTCCTTTCCTACATGAAAATAAATTGAGATGAAGCATCGAAGGCTAAATAAAGCACATTCAGTATTAAAAGGTTGCTCTGAAGCATTAGTCATCGACGTTCAATTCATACTGATGAGTGCACACCGACTGTCAAATATGTTAATGCTGAAGGATTTTTACAAGCTACATGAGCTACATTTAGAACAGCTCCTGTTTTGTTTAAGGTGTTGATCACTTTTTAATTAAAAATGGGGGCTTGCTATTGAAATTCATTTGAGCCAGCCACAGATACAGAATTGTGCACAAATCCGATTGAGTCACTAAGGTCCTATTTCGCAGTATGGTGACTACTTTTTGTCCAATCAAACATAACTGGAGATTTAATGGGGATGGCCAAATGCACAAAACTAAGCCCAATTGCTCACATGCAAACTGATTCACTTACATATCATTAGTGTCTCCCCTGCCAGACACCATACATGCCTAAAAGGGCAGCTAGGAGAAATGCTCTCTCTCATTCCTCCAGCAGTACAATTGTGAAGGCAGTCACTAAAGTGCAGAAAATTGGTGCATGAATGTTCACGATTTTTTTCTCTGATGTAGAGAAGCCCATGCCCTCCATTTAGCATTTTCCACAGCAATTCAGCTGAAATTAGGAATTCAGTGCCATGAGGCATCACAGAATACAAGAGCATGCTATGCCAGTATATTATATTACTTCAGTTTAGTTATATATTTAATAAGCTTCTCGTTTACTTAATCACAACACCTGAAACACCATTAAGTATCAATTGCTTCAGAAAAGCATCTTAAACAAAGTGTTTCCACTACAATACTGGAGGATCAAGCATGCCAGCATGGCAGAACCTAGCAGGAAACATTTTCCCCTCTTTTCTCCACTCCACTCCTGTAATTGCTGACTGCTGGTGGGGGGTACATTGACCCAGACACCAACAGCACTTCAGTACTTGAAGTAGCCGTTCTTCGAAGTGTTAGCCTGCTGACCAGTGTGCCCCCTAAGGTGCGCAGGCACGCAGCCGTGCAATCAGGTCATGCGCACGCCGCTCACAAGCTGTTGCCGCTGGAAAATACCGCGCATGCGCGACCGCTACAAATTTAAAGGGACCGCGCACAAAAAAAATTAGAGGGAACAATGCTACTCACTATCTAGGACATTTGACAATGGTGGCATCATAGGGTAGCCCAATTCGGTCCACACCACCAGCACTCATCAATAGCATCCAGGAGCAAGAACCCAGGCTGAGTTTTCCTCTGCTTAACCCAGGATGCTAATACTAATTGTAAAACATTAATAGTGACCAACTAAAACCAGCTAACCCAGTTAAGACCAAGAATCAAACCTCGGACATTTGCAGTTTGCGCGGTTCAGTGCCATCGCACAATGGATTTGCCCGCTGAGTGATCAGGGACCAGCATTCATTCTTAATGGACCCCTCATCAATTTCACTTATTCTGTTTCCATGTGCTACCTGCTCTGACTTGCTTATTGGATTCATGCTCATTTCACCCTTGAAGATGATGCTTGGCTATTAGAATTTAATTAGGTTACTGACAAAACTAGTAATATTAACATAGATGAACATATTGTTTTAGAAAGAATTAAGAACTTGAAAATAGATAGAGCAGCCAGACCGGATGATATCCACCTGAGGGTCCTCAGGGAGATGGGACATGTGCTATGCCAGCCCCTAGCCTGTATTTCACTGCCACACCTCTTCTAGGAATGCCTACCTTGAAGAAGTTTTGCTCTTCTCTTCGACGGGATCTCCGTTTGGCTCTTCAACCTTGTTCATCTTCATTACTTTCAGTCTTTTGTTCGATCGCAGCTTTGCCTTCGATCTTTTTATTTTCTTTCCAGTTTTGAAGAAGGGTTTCAACCCGAAACGTCAACTCAAATTTCTCTCCACGGATGTTGCCTGACCTGCTGAGTTTTTCCAGCATTCTCTGTTGTTATTCTGTATTTTTAATAGCTCACTGCACTCCGGAATCATTTCTGTAGACTGGAAGGAGGCTAACATAGTCCCCATTTTTAAAAAAGGTGACAAGACGGACCCGGGTAACTATAGGCCCATTAGTTTATCAATAATAGGAATTTCCCACATTTTTCCCCCAAATTGGTCATTTATTTTTTGCCTCTCCCAGATCACCACATGGTTTCGGGTGGGGTGGAGTATCACAATTGTGGGGGTCAGGCTCGATGGACCAGAGGGTCTTTACCTGCCCGTCATAATTCGTATGTCTCTTGCTGGTCCCCTTCTGCTCTCCATTAGCTCATCATGCCCAGTTCTTGTTTTGTCATCCTTACTTCGGTAATGGGCTCAAGCCCCAATCCAGGATCTGGGCACATCATTTAGTGGCACTGAGAACTGAGACAGTGCTGAATTGCCAGAAATACCATCGTTTGGATGAGACGTTGAACAGGCCGATGAAGCCTCAGTTCAAGTTTGTTTTTCATACCTTCACTCTTCCATTTGTTAGAATAGTGTGAAGTCGTGGAAGGACTCGGGCTGATTAATTGTGCGACAGGCCGCAATGTGAATGCTCCTTCCATTGCCATAACTACCATTATAACAGCCGATACGGTGGTTAGCCCTATTTGGCGGAGGGTTTTATGGGCTCCCACAACCCATGCGATATGAAGGGGCCACCCACACCCGACAGACAAGTAACCTACTGGATGTCAATCCAGAGCTCTGGTCTTCACTCGCTGGGATTGTTTGGAGTAGGGTTTGAACCCTGCACTCAGACTCAGGTGGGATACTACCGCTGAGCCAAATGTCACTCCACCCCTGTTCAAGTGAATGTGGACAATCCCATGACACTTTTTCAAACAGCATAAAGCGCTCCCCCCCCCCCCCCCCCCCCCGCCACCCATCGGTATCGTACCCAACATTCATCACTCAGACACAGATAAACAGGTCACTCCTTCACTCGCAGTTTGTGAGACCTTTATGTATGAAAATTGACTGCTGCATTTGCCTACATTTCAAAAGCAATTAATTGACCGTAAAGGGTTTTGAAGAATTCCCGAGGTCAAAGGTGCTATATAAACAACTCCTTCATTCTTTCTTCCTTTTTCTTCTAAATGTTTCAATGACAACCATAACCATCCTGGAATTACTAAGCCGTAATTACAGTAACCTCCGCCAGAGAACCTCAAGATGTCCAGGATTCTGCTGAGAACCAACTAGGCTGACCATAATATTTTAATAACACATTTAAGTGATTGGTAAAGTGAACCAAGAGGCTGCAGATATTCTGACTCCAGTATTTTCTGTCCTTGGAGAGTTTCTCTGTATATTCTAAATGACAACCTATGTTCCATTATACTTTTTTTTAAATTAACACTTAAATATGCAGGACAGAAAACACAGAAGCGTGACAAACAGGAGATGCATGCTTGATGTACGTTTTTTATTACAATAGATACTCAGTCATAATTCTGCAATGGATGACTACAATCTTTCAGGCAACCACAATGCACGAGGCTAATGAGATGCAAAATAGAGAGTGTCTCCTGTAAGCCACAGCAACTGTCAAGACTTGTAGATTGCGTGATCCAACTTCACACCACAATTTCTTTTTTGGCAAACCATGGTTCACACCGTGCTGTATTTGCTGTGAAAATGTGAGAAATGGAGCTCTTGTTTAAAGGCAGCGAGACACATTGAATAGCCGGGATTTCAAGGAAGATCTGCCATGTTTTGATGGCTGCAGCAGTGTTTGGGCCGATGGAAAGTCTATGCCTCCAACAGCAAGACTAGAACTCTCCCCCGAGCTGACCTCCCCACATCAACTCCCCACAAGCTTCAACTCATGCAAAATGCCACAGCCTGCATCCTCCTCTACACCGAGTCCCACACTCGCATCACACCCAAGCCCCCTCCAAGCTCCAGTACTTCAAAACTCTCATCCTCATTTTCAAAGCTCTCCATGGCCTCATCCCACCCTACCAGTGATTTTGACCTACCTTACTTCTCTGCATGCACCCTCGGCTGCTCTAACATTAGACTTCTCCTCACCCCCTCCTACCATTTGAAATTCTGTACCCAGTTCCCTCCAGCTTGATACCTCGCTACCTGCTTTCCAAAACATCTTCAAATACCCCTCCCTTTTCCCCCCCATGCTCAGTGCCCACTGTATCCCTTTCATAAGAACATAAGAAATAGGAGCAGGAGTAGGCCAATCGGCCCCTCGAGCCTGCTCCATCATTCAGTAAGATCATGGCTGATCTGATCCTAACCTCAAATCTTCTATCACTCTCCATCCCACCCGAACCCATGTGATCTCCCGGGAGAGGCGAAAAACCAGATAAAAAACCCAATGGCCAATTTGGGAGAAAAAATCTGGGAAATTCCTCTCCGACCCATCTAGGCGATCGAAACTCGTCCAGGAGATCACTCTGTCCCTATATTTTCGACAGTACTTACCTTCTGTAAAGGCGATCTCCACCCCAGCCAGGAACAGGAATAAAACCATCTCCTGAAATCTAACACAGAATTAGAACACAAGAAAGAACCAGGCTACACGGCCACTGGGCCCGCTCCACTACCCACAGGGCCATGACCATTCCGAACCTAGACTCATGTCCAATTTCCTGGCCGCTCCCCGTAACCCTTAATTCCCTTTACTTCTAGGAAACTATCTATTTCTGTTTTAAATTTATTTAATGATGTAGCTTCCACAGCTTTCTGGGGCAGCAAATTCCACAAACCTACCACCCTCTGAGTGAAGAAGTTTCTCCTCATCTCAGTTTTGAAAGAGCATCCTCACTGTAAATGCTCACATGTTTCCCTGTATATGGCATGTGACAAATAAATGTGAATTGCTGCTGATTAAAGTCAACATCTTTATAATTGCAAATTCCCGGATTGACTGGCACTTTTTCAAAATGCATTAGCTATCGCAGGAAGCAGCAAAAAGCGTAAGATTTTAGCAGCAGCCCAGGCTGATGGTGATCTGGTTTAAAGAGACAACTTAATGCATTTTTAATGTTTGAAAAGGTGCTTCACATTTGTGGCAGTGCAGATTCTGAACATTACAAGAAATTCATTTCTAAGGATCAATAAGTAGATTGTACGTTTTCTCATCCACAGTAGTGAGCAACAGCAGGAATCTTGTGCTTTAAAAAAGAACAATCAACTGTTGCTATAAGACTGCAACAGCAGCTGTCCGTCATCCTGAAGCTAACAGTGAATTACAGGGTTAGACTAGGGACTTTCTAATGACAGTAGACTGTGCTGCATATTTTTATTAATGGAAAAATGAGACATAACCTGTTAAAATTAATAGACAGGTCTGAACAGCTATTAAAATGTGACAGTGATCATCTTGAATACTGAATTTAAAGAAAAACAGGATAAAACTGACCAATCAACTCTGATTTTTAATTTAACCAACAGCACTTCACATCATACATCTTTCAGAACCTTGCCTTTGGGGGTGGGGCTGTAGTACTCGGAGGGGGGGGTGAGAAAGAAAGTCAGCCCAGAGTCAGTGCCACACATAGGCCTAGCCCTGAACTCCAATGCTCGTCATCCTGCTTGTCTCTAGTTCTGCCTCACTGAGCCAAGGCCTCACTGTTCCATTGTAAACAAGATCCCAGTGCAACCACAGGGGCCAAAGCTTCTCCACACATCTTAATCTGTCTCGCCCTCTCCAATCTGCATAGATTCCGATCGCTCAAATCAAAGAGGAACTTCAAACAACACAAAAACAAGAAAATTAATTCATTTGTGGGAGGTATATTCAAGAAAAACAAACATGTTTTTAATGAGGTAACGAGAGGGTTGATGAGGGTAATGCGGTTGACGTAGTGTACATGGATTTCCAAAAGGCGTTCGACAAAGTGCCACATAGTAGGCTTCCCGTGCAAAGTTGAAGCCCATAGAATAAAAGGGACAGTGGCAGCATGGATATGAAATTGGCTTAGTGACAGGAAACAGAGAGTAGTGGTGAACGGTTGTTTTTCGGACTGGAGGAAGGTATACAGTGGTGTTCCCCAGGGATCGGTACTAGGACCACTGCTTTTCTTGATACATATTAATGACTTTGACTTGGGTGTACAGGGCACAATTGCAAAATTTGCAGGGGACACAAAACTTGGAAGTATAGTGAACAGTGAGGAGGAGAGTGATAGACTTCAGGAATACATAGACAGGCTGGTGAAATGGGCGGACACGTGGCAGATGAAATTTAACACAGAAATGTGTGAAGTGATACATTTCGGTAGAACGAATGAGGAGAGGACATGTAAACTAAATGGTACAATCCTGAAGGGGGTGCACGAACAGAGAGACCTGGGGGTGTGTGCGCACAAATCGTTGAAGGTGGCAGGGCAGGTTGAGAAAGCAGTTAAAAAGGCTTACGGGATCCTGGGCTTCATAAATACAGGTATAGAGTACAAAAGTGTGGAAATTATGATGAACCTGTATAAAACACTGATTTGGCCCCAACTGGAGTATTGTGTCCAATTCTGGGCACCACACTTCAGGAAGGATGTGAAGGCCTTACAGAAGGTGCAGAAAAGATTTACGAGAATGATTCCAGGAATGAGGGACTTCAGTTACGTGGATAGACTGGAGAAGCTGGGGTTGTTCTCCTTAGAGCAGAGAAGATTGAGGGGAGGTTTGATAGAGGTGTTCAAAATCATGAGGGGTCTGAACAGAGTAGATAGAGAGAAACTGTTCCCATTGGCGGAAGGGTTGAGAACCAGAGGACACAGATTTAAGGTGATTGGCAAAAGAACCAAAGGCGGCGTAAGAAAAAACGCAGTGATCGGTAATACACTTCCTGAAAGAGAGTGGAGGAGGCAGACTCAATCTTATCTTTCAAAGGGGAGTTGGATAAGTATCTGAAGGAAAACAATTTGCAGGGCTACGGGGAAAGGGCGGGGGAGTGGGACTAGCTGAGAGGCAGCACGGGCTCGACGGGCCGAATAGCCACCTTCCGTGCTGTAACCATTCGATGAGTCTAGATTTCTTCTCTACCCCAGTTCTTACCTTGTTGTAGCTCAAATCAGATGGCAAATTAGTTATTTTAATGGACACATTGCATGCTTCAAAGAATTAAAAGAATCTCATTTGCTGTTTGTGGGATTCTGCTGTGTGCTAATTGGTTGCCCCATTTCATAGAATCTCAGAAGCATACATCAAAGAATGATGCCATTCGGCCCACTGTACCTGTGCCAGCTCGTTGAAAGAACCATCCAATTAGTCCCACTCCCCTGCTCTCTCTCCATAGCCCAGCAAATCTTTCCTTTTCAAGTATATATCCAATTCTCTTTTGAAAGTTGCTATTCCACTACATAACAGTCACTGTACTCCAAAGTGATTCAGTCTGAACTGTGCAATAAGTGTTTTTTATTTATACATTCATGGGATGTGGGCATCGCTGGCAAAGCCAGCATTTATTGCCCATTCCTAAATGTATGTTTTCTACAAGCAATTTACATTAGAATCACACAATTTGTGTATTTATGTTTAGTTTTAGAATATTTTGTAACTGTGTAAATATTGGAATCATTCCTCCATTCAGTAATATAAACCAATAGATTTTGTCTATAGTTCTTGTTTCCCACAGATCAGGTGGGCTTATACTAACCAGGTTACTGTTAATACATTAATAGCTGATATGGTGACAGTGACTAATTCCCATGCTTCCAGTCCAACTATCATTGTGCATCCAAGCACTGACCACCCCATTCTCAACCAATCCAGCCTCCTCTCTAGGTTCCAAGCCCTGCAACCTCCCAAGCCTCGCACAAAGGAAAAACAATGACAGATGTCCTAGCAACCCCACTCAGAAAAATTTCTGTTGCAATCCAAGGTTCGGCGAGACATACAGTAGGAAAAAGCAGATATACTGTAGATGGAATAGACTGGCATATTGGATACCAGACAAAGAATGAAAGACAAAGTACATGAAATGCAGAGAGAGTAGGATCTCTTTAAAAGGAAAGAGCAAGAGCGACTTACACAAAGAGAAAAATGCTGTTGAAAAGCTGATACTAAAACAACAGGTCTGTGATGCATACAGAGAGGGGGAGGCACAGAGAGCGACTTGTCAGTTGGCAAATTAAATCTCATTACTGAATATACTGGCACCAAATAAAACGATCACAATTCAATAACGGGGTTTCATCACAGCTGCATGAACAAGGAATACTCATAATTCCTCCAGTCCATGCATGTCAAAATTAGTATTCTGCTATTAAAACCTTATTTGCTTTTTAAACTCACTTCTGAAAGTCTCTTCCCTCGCTGTTCTCCGTACCCCATTTAGGTTCAGTTACAAAACAGGTTCACTGGCAAAGCATACGATGCCGACTGGAGCAGGCAACCTCCTTCCAACCCAGTAGTCAATGCTGCACTGTATGCAGCAACTCGGAAGTGCACGAGTTCAACCCAACTCAAGCCAAAAGAGGAGGATATATGTTACGCAAACAACATTCCGAACAGCTTCTTCAGTCTTTAATAGTGGCTTCAGCAACATGTTGCATAAAAACTAGGGGAGTTTTTTTTTTTAACTAAAGGTGTGTGCGTGCGTGTAAAAATCTCAGTAGTGTTAGGAGTACAGCTCAAGGGAACGGAATCTTTTCCAAACTGAATGGTGTACACAAATAGCACCTTTGGAAAATTATGGTGCCCAATTTTAATAGGCCCACTGTAACACGCTTGTATATTCTGGTAATGCTGAAGTAAACCTAATGCCTTTAATACAATCTCGTCAAAATATCACATTTTCATAGGATGGCAGGGTTTCAGATAGGTGTTAATCAACTCGATTTTGGTACAAGTTACTACAGATATATCAGCTGCACCGAGTTAAAATTACATCTTACTTAGCTGTACATCATCCCAAATACATTTTGACTGGGACTAGACTGAAATGTTTACTTTGCAGACAATACCATAATTCAGTCATGGCAAATTTGAGACTCATCTTATGTGGTTGGCCAACACATTCTTACCAATGGTGACCAATCTGAAACGTGGAACTGAACATGTGTGTTTTGGTATTTTGCCAAGGATAGTGAGGAGCAACATGTGCACTCAGATTGATTCCTAATATGAGCTGTACCATCACAAGCTACCAATAGATCAGGAAAACCATTCGAACCATCAATTCATCTATCCAGACAGACCCTACAACCCCCTCCCCACTGCTGTAACCAAGTGCTTCTTAAATGAGTCCAGAGTTTTCGCCTCCAGTACTGTCTGGTAGTCCATTCCAAGCATTGATCACGATTTACATGAAGCATTTCCTGTTATCAGTCCTAAGATTATCTATTATTAGTTAGAACCTTGTTCTACTCCCAGTATAATTTAAAATCTATTTCATACCACTGTAAGATCAGCTCTCAGACGCTTCTTTTTCAGGCTGAAAAGCCCGTGCCTCCAGTCCTACATAGAATCAGACTGACACGAGGGACCAGCCCGCCCCGTGGATCTCCTCTGCAGCACCCCCAACGTGCGAATGTCTCCCTAGTATCTCAGCGAGCAGAACTGAAGGGATTTCTTCAAATGGTTAAAAAAACAGCAAATTGTGCAGCAGTCACTTAGATATATACATGCCAACTACAGAACATCATTTCAAGAGGCTTGAAAGTATCTCCTGCTGTCAACGTGCACTGTTTAATGAAAACTGCAGCAGGGGAAGAAAAGGCTACCTGATCGGCATCACTAGTTCTTCAGAGCACTCTGCAAACAATTTTTAAAAATATCTGTAACCTAATTTAAAGGAAACAAGTGTCTTGTTTAATTAGATATTTGGGGAAAAACAGCAAAGACATATTTAGTAACATTTAGGCAATTTCTCTGCTCACCGGGTTACATCAAAGTTACATTTGAACTTTTTTGGGTTGTTTTTAAAACTTTCTTGCGTCTCCCCTTGCCACATCCCAATTCTTCCCAAGACCATGGAGTTATAACAAAATGTATTTGTACAAAATTATGGAAAAGTTAGTTAAAAAGTTTGTCATTGATCCTTACCATTTTATCCACATCTCTTCGTAAACTCATTACAAAATAGAACCGAACATCCTCCATTTTTTAACCAACATCCTTAATATTTCCCCATGATTCATGTCAACCATGAAAATGTAATTCTCAGCGGTGAGAAATTAAAGAGTAATCACTGGGATCAAAATGTAAACAGTGTGCCTCACTTTTTAAAATTAATTTCCCCCACTGGTTGGAAGGGTTAAGGGATTACTGTCGCTTCACAAAACCTACAGGCCACTTAAACCAATCTGACCCTCGAATCGGAGACGCTTTTTAAAAATTTTTGCTGCGGTTAATGCCAACATTCCAGAAAAATCAGGTCACGAACAAAATGAATGTGCTAAGTGACCTTCAAATTACCTTTCTGATTTTTATCACTGATGTTCTATTAGCTGAACCCCTTTTTCCAGGTTCCATTGCTTCTTTAGCTCAGGCAACATCCCCATTCCAAGCAATTGACTAAGTAGGCCACCAAAGAATCATAGCAACAGATCAGCCTCTACACATTCAGGTCACAACAGGGCCCGCTCCCCAAAGATAATTTATGCCAGACTAATCAGGTTCATAATTACACACATGCCTAAAACAAAATTTTTAAAAATATAAATATTAAGTATAATATGAAATACAGGAAACTCTCTTAACCGGCACCTAAATATCCGGAAATCTCTCAACCGGCAAAATTCAGGAGTAGGTTCAGCTAAGTTTGACTATATATTAGTGGCCGTGTAACCAGGGTTCCTGCACCTGTGGCTGTGTAACTGGGACTCCTGCACAAGTGCCGTGTACGGGGCTCTCGTACCTTGGTAAGCATACCTCTCTGTAATCCGGACTTTTTGATCAACCGGCACCACGCCGGTCCTGGATAAAAAGAGTTTCCTGTACAAGCGTTGGCAGGTATCAACACTTCTGGTGCTTCCTCTATTTATAACAATCTCATTATGTTTAGGTGCAATACATTCAAGTATATATTGGGATTCTTGCAATAGAAACGTACTGGAGTCTAGTACTACACCCTCCTTTGGGCCAATTTTTTTTTTTTTTTTAATTCATTCCTGGGATGTGGGCATTGCTGGCAAGGCCAGCATTTATTGCCCATCCCTAATTGCCCTGGAGAAGGTGGTGGTGAGCCGCCTTCCTGAACCGCTGCAGCCCGTGTGGTGAAGGTACTCCCAGTGTTGTTAGGTAGGGAGTTCCAGGATTTTGACCCAGCGATGGTGAAGGAACGGTGATATATTTCCAAGTCAGGATGGTGTGTGACTTGGAGGGGGTGGTGTTCCCATGCACTTCCTGCCCTTGTCCTTCTAGGTGGTAGAGGTCGCGGGTTTGGGAGGTGCTGCTGAAGAAGCCTTGGCGAGTTGCTGCAGTGTATCTTGTAGATGGTACACACTGCAGCCACGGTGCGCCGGTGGTGGTGGTCAATTCAACCCATCAATAAAACCAACAGAGGAAGTGCTCCTGCACTAACCATACATAGGACTTAGCTGCTGCTGCTGAGTCATTTCTCCAAACTGTTTGCGCACTCTTTTTACAGCCACCAGGCACACGTCCAGGTCTCTCATATACGTCACACATGCCAATAGAATCCAAGCAGCAGTATAGATTGCCACTGCTGTTATGCAGTAACAAGTCAATTTATAGTTTTATTGAATTATGTTCCACATTCTTTCACTTACTGCATGATGATAAAGTACACATAGAAATGTATACCATGTTAAGTGAACTGGAATTTTCCCACTTACATGTGCAAGCGTGGAAACTACAGAGTCCAACTCTGATTGGAAAACAGCATCAAAATAACAGCTTCACCCAGTATAACTCAATTAAATTTTCTGCATCACACAAAACATTTCCAAAACAGTAGAATTTAATCCCAGATTAATAAATTTCTACATCATGGCATGACAAACTAGGCCAGAAAAGGCAAAACGCAGTATGTTAGTAGTATTCTGTCCATGAGAATTGCCTGCTCGGAGAGCTAGCCCCGTGATCACAGATAATGGGACCAGTTCCTGGCTGTAGAGGAGTACTCCAACATCTGAAATTAGTCATCATTTGGCAAGTTGTTGATAAAAAGCTCAACATTTAAAATAAAAGCATGTTTCAGACCAACGAACATGATGAACAACGAATGGTAACAAAGGCAAATTAACTCAACCTCACTTACTTCCACCACAATCACACATTTTCAAATTCAAAAGATTGTAAGAGGAAATAAATCAACATTTTGGCTCAATGACTTGGTAAGTGCTCTAGTTGAAGTTGGTGCCATGGCCTATTCACAAATATAATTTGCAATGTAAAGTACTATGTTGGACTGTTCAAATTCTACATTAGACATGTATTCAAGAACATTTAGTACAAAGCCGACTTGAGAAGCAGCCACTGGCACCTGCATTACATTAGTGTTGCAGCGTCTGTGTGATGTTACAATTGCGGTAAACGGTGGTAATGAACGACTGACACTACAGTTTAAGTCATGGTTTTCAAACATTTCAGCACAAAATTTCTTATCACATACCCAACTGATCTTCATACAAATATAAAATTATGAGGGCTAATTCTCCAAGTGTGCGGTATCCTTGTCTCTCTTGTGCAGCTTATTCTCATTGCACCGTCACAGCAAATCAATGCAATAACTGGTATAAATGCAACTCCATCTATCCACCATACTTGCAATTCCCCGTACAAGTTCCCAAACAATTGAGCTGTCGGGAGAAAACACTAAACGCAGACCCGGCACTTCCTAAGGGAGGGAGAACAAAAGTGGATGAATCACCACAAGCCACTTTTGCATATTGCCTAGAAATAGCTAAAGGAGGCACGCTGGCAGCAAGTCACCTGTCTTCCTGGCAGTTTTGTCAGGTGGACAAAATAATGGAACAATGGGTAATTAAAATAAAATGAATTTTTAAAAAGACAACAAAGGCCATACAACAGTCAAATCGCTGTCAGGCATCAGAAGTCAGGTCCGTCCCAGAAGAAGACCGCAAACATCCGAGAGTATGATATTCCTAGCTCTGTTTAGCAGCCTGTTACAAAGTGCAAAGAGATCGAGAAGCTAGTTACTTCCCCAGTCACATTAGAGTAGCTTCAAGCCGAGGATGGTGGTGGATGGTGACAAGCGGGGGTGGTGGATGACATTTTTATTTAAAAACTCTCACCACCAGAAGTGTGAAAATGCAATTGTGACATTACCTACAGACTAAAAAAAAATGGAAATAAGGAGATCCTTTTTTCCTTCATGGGGGAAGTTTACAATTTGTCCTTCCAATCAATTCATCCTGCAGTTGGTTTCAGTTTTAAATCGTGGAGTGCGACTTACGAGAGCATTTCACTGCAGCGCTGCAAAATCAAACCTTGTGCATCAGCAATACTGCACCATATCGGAGTATGTAAATCATTTATACATATCCATATATATGAAGCTCCGAAGTCTGCTTCAACAAATACTGGCTAGTCTTGGCGTTCTATATTTGAAGGTTCCACTGGGGTCTGTGTATCTTGGAACATAATCTACTTTTTGCCTGTGAATTATGGACCTTAAATAATTTCACACCAATTACATGGATGCTGCACACCGTTTTACTCTCCTCCCCAACTGAAGTGAAATAGGCTGCACTACCTCCAATTCAAAGCCTACTTTATATATATTTTGTCTACATTCAAGAATCAGTCGCTGCATTTTTCATGAACATTGCAGCCATGAAATATTTGGGCTGGACATCGCTTGGCTCAAGCCTTTTATCTTTCCCTGTTCTGCCACTCAGCCCTCCCCAAAAAGGAAAAATCTCTCTACTTTTTGGTACTTGTTACCTGTGAGAGGCCTGGCGAAGAGGCATGGCCTGGCGGCGTTGCAGGGAGGTTTGGATGACCTTTGTTTATTTCATGTGTTGTGTAAGCAGCAGGTCCTGCCTGTCTGGTCACCTGTGGGACCTGATAGAGACACTACACGTTAGGACAAAGTGGTATTCTCAAACATTAACATAACATTATCTGATGGAAAAGTAAATTGCACCTGACTGCAATTAAGATCACTGGGCCACATGTTCTGATGGGATCGGAGCTGAAGGCTGGTGCTGCTTCTAATAAATCTTAAGTGGCATTAAAATACTAAAAGGTAGGCAAGACAATCTGAAGTTGAACTGTCCAACATTTCAGAAAAAGGCAGTCTTTCTTTAGCTTTGCTATATTTTGATAAAGTATTGAATTAATGTAAAGGAGGCATTCGGGTGAAAAAGAAACAATCCCAATTTTAATTGCAATTAAAAAAACTAACCTAAATTGATCAAATCAGTGATAAAAATCCAGAAATTCAGCAAACATAAGCAGTGGTTATTAATCCCCTTCACCCTTAAAAATGCTCTCAAAATGAAGGAGGAATTAATTAAAATAGTTAAATTATGTAACCCAGTATACTGATGAAGTAGTTTCTAAACTCAAATTTTCCATTTAGGTTTTTACTAGTACTAAGAGGTCCTTTCTTTCCCTTCAAGACCATCTTCCAGGCTCTCTGCTCCATACTGCAGCATTTGATGAGGCTATGGGAATACACTCACGAGTACTTAAGTGCTGCCTTCTAGCATTTGCATTTTTTATGAATTGTACAGCCAACGCATTACAAATGCTGCATTTCAAGACTAATATGAATCAAGGTACAGGTACTATGAAGTGGTAGAATGCAGGTTCAACACTGGCATAAATCTCATGGGTCATCTGCCTAACCTCTCACCCAAGGGGATCGAGCAGGCTGAGGGAGACTCGAATAGGGGAAGAAACTTAGAAACAAGACCGAGAGTACAGTTAGCAACTGCAAGCTCTACCGCACAAACAAAACATCAGCAGCCTTTTTGGCACAGGAGTCCCGCTCAGGATTAACTGGCAGCAAGTATGTCCATTGTAATTTTATCAATGAGACAGAATGTGGAGCTGGCAACAATTTCCCCATTAGAACTGAAGAAAGTGGTAACACTGCAACAAAAACCACAGATGCCCAAACAGCAATTAGGGCAGAATTTGGCCACTCGGGTAGATATTCTCAAAGTCAAAGCTCATTCCTATTCAGGAGGTCCACGTGATGAGAAATGGAAATGAAAATCGAATACTTGTCCTTTATTCAGCTAAGATACATCTGCACAATGGGAACGGTACTGGTTTATTTAGTGCCGTATTGTTAATCAAGACAAGGCATCAGCTGTAATCAAATCCACTCCTTAATAACCTGTATGTCTAAGGTGCAAGAATCGTGGAATTGTTTGTGGCCTTGGGTCATCTTGCCTGACAAAGTTCTGCACCATCTGCAAATGATCATTGGGAGGGGAGGGAGAGAAATTCTATAAACATTTTAGCATCTATTTTTGACGAGTGAAAATTACTGTTACGCTGACCATTGTATTTTTGCTATTAATTGCACCTTTCATTCAATAAGCTGCCAGTCCTGATCAGGAAACACACAGTCCATACAGCAGGACCTGAAAGAATCAGAGTACCAGCTGTACTGCTTACTTGAACCTGTTGACATGCCAGGTTGTTTGACAATGTGCCCAAATTGACATTTCCCATGTGGGAGGTATTAGTGCTGAAAATAATAGATAAGGCAGGCGACAGACCAACACTAACTGAGAGGTTATACCCATCAGAAAAGATTGAACAGGCTGGGGCTCTTTTCTCTAGAAAAGAAAGGCTGAGGGGCGACCTAATAATAGGTCTTTAGGATTATGAAAGGGCTTAATAGGGTAGGCGTATAGCAGATGTTTCCACTTGTGGGCGAGACCAAAATTAGGGTCCATAAATATAAGATAGTCACTAATAAATCAAATATGGAATTCAGGAAAATCTTCTTTACCCAGAGTGGTTAGATGTTGAACTTGCTACCACAGGGAGTAGTTGAGGCGACCAGCACAGATGCATTTACGGGGGAGCTAGATAAACACATGAGGGAGAAAGGAATAGAAGGTTATGCTGATGGGGTTAGATGAAGAGGGGTGGGAGGAGGCTCGTGTGGAGCATAAACACCGGCACGGGCCAGTTGGGTCGAATGGTCGGTTTCTGTGCTGTACATTCGATGCAATTCGATTACTAGATCATTCACCGACATGAGCAGAAATCTAGACCAATCAAACATACTGTTGAAAAAACAAGTGTTTCAGAGACCATTGCATTAGCTGGCTTGATAGAAAGAATCCAGTGAGAAGCCTGATACTGGAGACAATCGTTGCCGCTACCATCAATACCCAATTTAAGGTAGACTCCAGTCATGTCCAAAAGTTAATGGCGATTTGAGGTGGAATCTGCCACCACTAGAATTGAAGGCACATAGCTATCACCAACAAGTACTCTGTAAAGACTGGCCACAAAGCCATGGTCCTTATTACCTTTTATTGGTAACATTTGCCAGCCCATTGAAAGAAATGTTCTGTTCACTCCTTTATAGCTGCTTGAAAGTAGGTACCTTTGACCTTAGTAACTGATAGCCAGTGCCTGAAAAAAAACAATGCCGGCATAATTAGCTGCTTAGCACGTTTATTTTCCTGCTTAGGAAGTTTGGCAGATTTCCAAGGTTAAAGATAATGGTGAACCATCCAGTCCTCTATCGGTAGGTCAGAGTAACCATAATAAAAACGAAACCTCTCAGACCCAAGTAGCTTCTTATGACAAAACAGAACAGCAATCTCTGAAAACATCAGCGATCATGGCAATGTCACAGAGAATGTAGACCAAGCCTGCAGAATTGGACATGATCTTGAAGCGGAGTAACTGCATTCATAGACTATAGGCAATTTAAAATCTTTAAAGGTTGAAATGAACTCAACACTTCCGAATAGTGATACTTAATGGCAACAAGAACAAAGGGCTTAGACATAGCGATTAGGTTAGATCGTTTGGCTGCAGTGAAATGTGGAGAAGGTGGCTTTCCAGTTAGAAATGTTGAGATTGGAGGCTGAGGGAGGAAACAAGAACGACATAAGCAGGAAAAGGGGCAACGCAAAGCGCAGAACAAAGAGAATGATGTGAATTTGAAGAAGAAACAGCTTCTATAGCACAAAATCAAGCAACAGCATCATCATGCTCATGAACTGACAGAGAAATGCTATTGACAACGAGTTTGGTAGGTGAGGTTAACACCTGGCCTGTAATTTGTTAAATCCCATACTATTCATTTTATTTGAGCTATACTAGCTTACCACCAGATATATATTGGCAAGTTATCTTGTAACATCATTTAGTAGTAAAGCACTTGGTGTTTTCTCATGTTGATCCCGGGGACAGTATGAACCATGATGTCGTAAAACATGCTATTCTTGATATTTATAATTTTAACAAAAGTTTAATTAAGGAAATATTTGCTGAGTATACATACAGAATCGTTCATTGAATTGAATGACATTTGGAAACTCAGAAAATGAAACAGATTACACGGGTGCTTGTCACCTAAAGTTAAGGGACAGAATTATCGAGGTTCCAGACAATTTAATAATATGGTTACTTGACCAGGAGCGTAAAACTCTCAAACAGCTAGGCGCACACACTGATCATTTAATAACCTGAAGCATCGGTAAACTGATGCACAAGTGGAAGGTCAGATGCCACCATGTATCCCAGGATCAATCCCTCGGTGAGCAAGGTATTCAGTCTGTACACAGCTGGTGAAATGACAGGGAAATTTAATGTTTTTAATGTAAACAAGTTGGTCTCAAGAGGTCCTGAAACATGGGTTCGGAGACATGTGCTCATACAATGTTAGTTGTGCAGTTACCACAGATGTCTCATTATCTACACATGTTCATGGCGAATGCAATGTAGACAAAGGAACTACTCTCCCAGGTGTGTGTTTCTTTACAATTAGCTTCTCCTATCTGATACAGCCTGTGGGGGTGGGGGGGTCGTGGTAATACAACTTAAGATGGAGGCCTCCTCAGGTCAGCTCCAAGCACAGTGGGGAGCTATGGCAACCTATGCATCAAATGATTTCCGTGACTTGACTGTTCAAGAGCCTGGGTAGTAAATGCCAAGTAGGAGAAGGTGCAGCTACCCAACCATAGCTGGGGGTTTGGGGAAAGGCAGAAAGGGAGCCCATACCTCACTGCACACACAAAAGGTAAAGAGGAACATGTTCTCAGTCACATAGGAGGCCTGGCATAGTCAGGAAATAATTCTGCACACCTCATTCAGAAGATAACCTTACATGTCTTATCTACTCACGGTAAAGATACAGGAGGTCATGTGATAGACAACCCTGCTGAGAACAGAGAAAACCTGCACCTGGGATGTGGCTGCTTCAGCTAGCTGGCAGGTGAATAGGTGGGGATACCCCATGGTCTAATCCATGAGCAGCTCCCAGCTTTGTCTTAATTCAATGCTGGCAGCACCAGATAGCTCTGCGATAGGTCCCACAAAAGGAATTGGGTACCAGCCAGGCCGCACTGGTAAACTACCCTGCACAACACAAAGCCATGGTTGGAGTAAGTTAGGGGCGCTAGCAGGAGTTGCACATCTGTCAGACAGGTTCCCACAAAGTCCATGGAATCCTGTAGTTTAGAAGCACCGGCAGCCAGTGAGTCACTTAGCAGGTTGCTGAAAACCTCTTGGTGTTTTTCCAAACTAGGAGGACACCAAATAAGAAATTACAGATTCTACAAATGGGTGTTTATGGGACTGCTTGATCGCCACCCACTAAAACAGGGTGGCCAGTTTTGAAGGAATTTAAAACTATTAGTTAAACTTGTCCTCAACAAATCAGTTTGGGGAGCAACAGAATGTCTCGACTTAATCACAATAATCAGGAATCTGTACATCACAAACACGTGTGATTCTGGGATGTCCAAACAAAGCATCTAAGTTACCTGTATCTTACAAATGTTTTGAAATAATTTGGGATGTACAGATTCAGCCGCTTGATCAGACATGCAAGTGTTTTCAGAGAGAATATTTTGTTTACTTTAGGTTTTGAACGCATCTAAAATTAAGTCAAGGGACTACCTCCTTTTAGTAGTTCATGTGCCCAAAAACAGACAGCAGTGGCTGAGCCTAGCACCTAGAATTGTGCATTCCAATAAAAGAGACCTTGAATTTTATCGAATAGATTGCAAGAATCGATCCCTCCACTGACGGACCAAAGTCTTCAACGTTATTGCAACTCTGCTGCCCCAAACTGATGCCCTCCAAAACTTGAGACTTGACCACTTTGAGGTGTAGAGAACAATCAATAGTTACTGTACCCTATCCAGCGGAGGTGTAGAAACTACATTTGATTCTATCACAGACTCAGACACCCGAAATTCAAGATGGGAAGTGTTCATTTTAAGGCTTCATTTCCCAAAGCACAAGAAATAAACAAAAAAGAAACTCTAGACTGGTGATTATGTCTTCATTGTAGTTGATAATACAAGAATTACTAAAAACACTTTTTCTGCTTCAACCTGTTCTGGAAGCTAGAACATATCTTACATTCAAAGTCATCAGACAGAAATGCACTTGAGGTAGAAAAAATCCTGACATAACACGCTTGAAGCAAGAGCCCAAAATAATTCTCTTCTTTGAGGTGGTAGAGGATGGGCGCCAGAAGATGCTGAATCTCTTCGCCCTGAGTAGCAATTTTCTAATATGGAAGCAACTATTACTAAACACTTCTAATCTGTATGCAAATTAAGTTGAACTAGGCTTATTGTCATGACACAGAAGTCATACTGCAAATAGAAACAAAAGCAGAAGACATTTTTTTAAACTCCTTGGGATACCCTCATTACAATTAGGGGTGTTTCACTTCATATTTTTAAAAGAATGATAGCCAACTGCTAAAATTCACAGAATCCCTAAGTAGCCTACCTGTGGTATTGTGAAATAAAACAGCCCTTTAAATATGTTGTCACTGAATTACATCAAAGCTTAATGCTGAGCAGGTAAAGTTTTGATTATTTAACCACATATTGAACTGTGAATAACACTCGAGCGCTATTACAGATTTTGTCTTCCAATTCCAAATGTAATGGCCCAGAAATTCGGGTCTCCCGGGGTGAGTACGCACGGGGTACTCACCCGTAAGCCCAATGGAAGTGCCGGTTTCGTGCATGCACTGCGCATGCGCGGGAAACCGGCACTTCCGTTCCCCCTGAAAAAAGGGGTTAAGAGGTGGAACGCGTGCACAGGAGAGGCAGCGCGTGCGCATCGAACTTACGTTTTTTGTTTGCAGGTTTTCCCGGGAGGATAAGTCTCCAGGAGTTAGACATGTAAAAAAGTCACAAGGCCTGCTTTTTACAAGTGGTGAATTAATTAAAATTAAAACATTTTTTCCGCAGGTTTATTATTTTTAAATACAGGTAGGCTACCCTTTATCCGGACTTCCGAAAACCGAAACCCTCTAAAAACCGAAGGTTTTTTCGTTCAACGTAAGTCGTGCGGTAAAGGGTAAGTCGTGCGCGCGACCCCCCGCCGGCCCCGACAATCGCCGACCCCCCCACGGGCCCCGACAACCGCCGACCCCGCCAGCCCCGACAACCGCCGACCCCCCCGCGGACCCCGCCAGCCCCGACAACCGTCGACCCCGCCAGCCGCCGACCCCCCCGCGGACCCCGCCAGCCCCGACAACCGCCGACCCCCCCCGCGGGCCCCGACAACCGCCGACCCCCCCGCGGACCCCGCCAGCCCCGACAACCGCCGACCCCCCCGCGGACCCCGCCAGCCCCGACAACCGCCGACCCCGACCCCGACTGACTTACGCTGAGCGTCAGCGTAAGTCGTGCGCACGACCCCCCCGCCGACCCACCTTCCGAAATCCGAAATTCTCCTTTATCCGAAACTCGGCTGGTCCCGAGGTTTTCGGATAAAGGATAGTCTACCTGTACTTTAAAGAAAGGTAAGTTTATTTTTAGCCCTGTTAGAAAATAACATTTTTTTCAAAAATTGAAATTGTTTAAAATAGTTATTTCATGTAATTTATAGTTTATTTTAAAAATGTGATTTAAAAAAAATGTATTTGAAGATTTAGTGATGTTTTGGGGCTTATAGTATTTATCGGTTTGACAGGTCCTGTCAAACTTATGAATGAAGCATTCCCTGCTACCATTGGCTCTCCATGGCCCATGTGATCCCAGGGGACGCATCGAACTAACTGCGCCCCTGGGATACGCAAGCACTGCGCACCGGCAGTTGGAGCAGGCCCAGGATCGGAATTCCACGTGGGCCCACAGCTCAACGGCCGGCACGGTAGCCAAGTGCAGGTCGGAGGCTTGCACCCGCGGGAAGCCCCCAACCCAAATTTCTGGGCCAGTGTGTCTGGAGAGAGCATTGGAGTTGCCCAATACCACAATGAAGTGCGACAACAAATAACTTGCATTTATAACGCAGTTTTTACACAGAAAGAACAGAAAAAGCCTTTGCAAGGTTACCAAACTCGGATGAGGCTTTTTTTTTCCCAAAAAGGTGGAGGGTTTGGGGAGGGAGTCCCAGACAATAGGGCTGATGCAGCAGCAGGTTCTGCCAAAGGTGGAGGGGAGGGGGCGTTGACAGGAGGCAAAGAGTCAGTGGACCAAAGGGAACAGCAGAGAACACAAGGCTGGAGAAGGTTGCAGAGACTAGGTGGAGTGTGGATGTGAAAGGGATTTCTAGATATGTAGGAGGACTTTAAATCTGACCTGTGGGAGGCAGGTACCAACGTAGGTCAGTGAGAACGAGGGTGATTGGCTTAGTGCAGGATAGGATTCAGGTAGTCAAGTTTTGGACAGTTTGAACATAAGAAATAGGAGCAGGAGTCGACCATTTGGCCCTTCGAGCCTGCTCCACCATTCAATAAGATCATGGCTGATCTTCTACCTCAACTCCACCTTCCCACACTATCCTCATATCCCTTAATTCCTGAAAATGTAATAACCTCTGTCTTGAATATACTCAACGACTGAACATCCACAACTCTGAGGTAGAGAATTCCCAAGATTCACAACCCTTTGAGTAAAGACATTTCTCATCACGGTCCTAAATGGCCAACCCCTTACTCGGAGACTGTGACCCCGTGTTCTAGATTCCCCAGCCAGGGGAAACATTTCTCAGCATTAACCCGGTCAAGCACCTTTAAGAATTTTAAATGTTTCAATTAGATCACCTCTCATTCTTCTAAACTCTAGGGAATATAGGACTAGCCTATTCAATCCCAAGAACCAGTCTAGTGAACCTCCATTGCACTCCCTCTCAGGCTATTAAGACTTTCCTTAGGTAAGCAGACCAGAACTGTACACAGTACTCTAGGTGTGGCCTCATGGGATTGGGGGTAATATACTAGCATGGATTGAGGATTGATTAGCGGACAGAAAACAGAGTAGGAATAAACGGGTCATTTTCAGGTTGGCAAAGAAAGACAGACTTGCATTTCTATAGTGCCTTTCACATCCAACGGACATGTCAAAGCGTTTTACAGCCAATGAAGTACTTTTGAAGTGGAGTCACTGTTGTAATGTGGGAAACGCAGCAGCCAGTTTGCGCACAGCAATCGCCCACAAACAGCAATGTGATAATGACCAGATCATCTGTTTTAGTAATGTTGGTTGAGGGATAAATATTGGCCAGGATACCAGGGATAGCTCCCCTGCTCTTCTTTGAATAGTGCCATGGGATCTTTTACATCCACCTGAGGGGGCAGACGAGGCCTCGGTTTAATGTCTCATCCTAAAGACGGCTCCTCCGACAGTGCAGCACTCCCTCAGCACTGCACTGGAGTGTCAGCCTAGCTTTATGTGCCCAATTCCCTGGAGTGGGACTTGAATCCACAACCTTCTGACGCAGAGGCGAGTGTGCTGCCAACTGAGCCACAGCTGACACTAGTGGGGTACCGCAAGGATCAGTGCTTGGGCCTCAGCTATTCACATTCTACATCAATGATTTGGATGAGGGGACCAAACGCAATATATCCAGGTTTGCTGATGATACAAAGCTGGCTGGGAATGTAAGTTGTGAGGGGGATGCAAGGAGGCTTCAAGGGGATACAGACAGGCTAAGTGAGTGGGCAAGAACATGGCAAATGGAATATCATGTGGAGAAATGTGAAGTTATCCACTTTGGTAGAAGAAAAATAGAAATGCAGAGTATTTTATAAATGGTGAGAGATTGGGAAATGTTGGTGTTCAGAGGGACCTGGGTGTCCTTGTACACGAATCACTGAAAGTTAACATGCAGGTACAGCAAGCAATTAGGAAAGCAAATGGTATGTTGGCCTTTATTACAAGAGGATTTCAGTATAAGAGCAAAGATGTCTTACTGCAATTATATAGGGCCCTGGTGAGACCACACCTGGAGTATTGTGTACAGTTTTGGTCTCCTTACCCAAGGAAGGATATACTTACCATAGCGGGAGTGCAACGAAGGTTCACCAGACTGGTTCCTGGGATGGGGGGATTGTCCTATGAGGAGAGATCGAGTAGACTAGGCCTATATTCTCGGGAGTTTACAAGAATGAGAGGTGATCTCATTCAAACATTCTTACAGGGCTTGACAGGGTAGATGCAGGGAGGATGTTTCCCCTGGCTGGGGAGTCTAGAACCTGGGGTCACAGTCTCAGAATAAGGGGTCGGCCATTTAGGACTGAGATGAGGAGAAATTTCTTCACTCAGAGGGTGGTGAACCTGTGGAATTCTCTACCCCAGAGGGTTGTGGAGGCTCAGTCACTGAGTATATTCAAGACAGAGATCGATAGATTTTTGGATATTAAGGGAATCAAGGGCTATGGGGATAGTGCAGGAAAGTGGAGATGAGGTAGAAGATCAGCCAGGATCTTACTGAATGGCGGAGCAGGCTCGAGGGGCCAAATGGCCGACTCCTGCTTCTATTTCTTATGTTCTTACCAATGCCCTGTATAATTGTAGTAAGACTTCTTTATCTTAAACTCTAATTCCTTTGTAACAAAAGCTAACATACCATTTGCTTTCCTAATTGCTTGCTGCACCTGCATGTTAACTTTCTGTGATTCATGTACAAGGACACCCAGGTCCCTCTGAATGGAAACATTTCCCAGTCTCTCACCATTCAAAAAATATTCTGCTTTTTTGTTTTTTCTACCAAAGTGGATAACTTCACACTTCCCCACATTGTATTCCATTTGCCATGTTCTTGTCCACTCAGTCAACCTGTCTATCTCTCTCTGCAGCCTCTTTGCATCCTGCTCACAGCTTACCTTCCCATCTAACTTTGTATCATCAGCAAAATTGGATATGTTACACTCAGTCCCTTCATCGAAGTCATTAATATAAATTGTAAATAGCTCAGGCCCAAGCACTGATCCTTGCAGTACCCCACTAGTTTACAGCCTGCCAACCCGAAAAAGTCCCGTTTATTCCTACTCTCTGTATTCTGTCCATGAATCAATCCTCAATCCATGTCAATATATTATCCCCAATCCCATGAGTCCTAATTTTGTTTAATAACCTCTTGTGTGGCACCTTATCGAATGCTTTTTGAAAAGCCAAATACACTACACCCACTGGTTCCCCCTTATCCATCCTACTACTGCAATTACTTCTTCAAAAAACTCGAGCAGATTTGTCAAACACGATTTCCCTTTCATAAAACCATGTTGACTCTGCCTAATCATATTACAATTTTCAAAGTGCCCTGATACCACGACCCTAATAATGGATTCTAGCATTTTGCCTACTACTGATGTCAGGCTAGCTGGCCTATAATTCCCCATTTTTCTCTTCCTCCTTTCTTAAATAGCAGGGTTATGTTTGCTGCCTTCTAGTCCTTGGGGACTGTTCTAGAATCTAAGGAATTCTGGAAGATTAATACCAGTGCATCCACTACCTCTGCAGCTCCCGCTTTTAAAACCCGAGGATACAGGTTGTCAGGTCATGGGGATTTGTCACCACTTAGTCCCATTAATTTCTCCAGTACTATGTCTTTACTTATACTAATTTCTTTCAGTTTCCTCATTCTCTCTAGACCCTTGGTTCCCCATTATTTCCGGAATGTCTTTGTGTTTTCTACCATGAAGACAGACACACAGGGCTGGATTTTACCAGCCCCGAGGAGGCAGGTCTGCTGGGAAAGTCAAAAGGAATGGCAGCGGGTCCCAAACCCGCCCCCCACCCCCCCCAACCAATCATCTTGGGAGTCGGATCCCCGATTTGCGCAGGGACCCGACTCCAAGCAGCGGGAAGAGGATTATAGTCACTTAACTGCCTGTTAACAGGCAGTTAAGAGGCTTTTCCCAATTTTTCAACTGCTGCTGCGGGCTTCCGACGTCGGGAACCCCACCAGGGTAAGTGAGGCGTGCTGTGGGTCTGTTGTTATGTTGGTGTTTGGATGACAGCTGCAGAAGTGGTGTGAAGGATGCAATGGGACAATGGTTAGTATCAGAGGTAAGGAAATGTTGTGAAAGTAATTTTAAATGCGGTTTGATGCTTCTGCAGGTGACAAGCTGTGAAGTGTTTGTGTAGCCTCATCTCATCGGGAGAAGTGACAGATGGCTTCTGCAATCTCAGCTGCAGCTGCCACCTGTTTTATCCTAAGGAGAGAGTAATTGGAGAGCCTGGGTACAAGGGCTCACCTGTGTACAGTGATTGTCAGTGTTTGACAGCACCTCAATGCTGTCAACACTGACAATCCATCTGTCAAACAAGTGTGGTGCATATGCCTTTAAGAAAACCAGATGAAGCGTCATCAACTGACGTCATCTGACACCGGCTTTCCTTTAATTGGCTGGCTTAACAAGGCCAATCAGGGCAAAATAGCGTCTGTTCGTCAGACGTCACTGGGGACGGGACTAGAACCCGGAAGGCAGCAGTCCCGCCCCCAACTCGTCTTGGTAAGTAAAATCCAGCCCACGGTATTTGTTTCATGTCTCTACCATTTCCTTATTGCCCATTAGAATTTCTCCTGTCACTACCTCCAATGGGCCCACGTTTACTTTCACTATTCTCTTCCTATTTACATACCTATTGTTTACAATCTGTTTTTAATGTCTCTTGCTAATTTACTCTCATTCTTTTTTCTCTTTCCTTATCAATTTCTTGGTCCTCCTTTGTTGAATTCTAAAATCCTCCCAATCCTCAGGCTTACTACTCTTTTTGGCAACATAATAAGCCTCTTCCTTTGATCTAATACTATCTTTATTGTCTCTTGGTAGCCACGGTTGGACCACTTTTCCTTTTTGTGCCTTAAAGGAATGTACATTTGTTGTAAATTATGCATGAATTCTTTAAATGCTAGCCATTGCTTCTCTACCGTCATACCTTTTAACGTAGTTTCCCAATCTACCTTAGCCAACTCGCCCCTCATACCTACATAGTTTGTCATTGTTTAGATTTAAGACCCTAGTTTCAGACTTAACTAAACCACTTTCAAACTCAATATAAAATTCTATCATATTATGGTCACTCTTCCCTAAAGGCCCCTTTACTACAAGGTTATTAATTAACCCTTTCTCGTTGCACAATACTAGATCTAAAATAACCTGTTCCCTAGTTGGTTCCTCAACATACCGATCTAGAAAACTATCTTGTATACATTCCATGAACTCGTCCTCCACACTATTATTGCAAATTTGGTTTGCCCAGTCTATATGTAGATATAAGTCCCCCATGATTACTTGTTACAGGAGTCTCTAATTTCCTGATTTATACTCTACCCTATATTAAAATTACTGTTTGGGGACCTATAAACAACTCCAACCAATGTTTTCTGCCCCTTGCTGTTTCTTAGCTCCACCCAAACTGATTCTACTTCTCGACTTTCCAAGCCAAAATCCTTTCTCTCTACTGTTTGAAGTTTATAGAGGGTATAGGTTGGAAGGATGACCAGGAGGTCATCGAGCCTAGACGTGACAGAAGGCCAGGATAAGGGTTTCAGCTGCAGTGGGGGTGAGGCAGTAGCTGATGCAGGCAATGTTGCGGAGGTGGAAGCAAGAAGTCTCAGCAATGGATCCAAACGGGTTTGAAGCTCGGCTTTGGATTGGATAGGATGCATACAAGATTCTGAAGGGGATTGACAGGGTAGATGCGGAGAGGTTGTTTCCCCTGGCTGGAGTGTCTAGAACTAGGGGGCATAATCTCAGGATAAGGGGTAGGCCATTTAAGACTGAGATGAGGAGGAATTTCTTCACTCAGAGTTGTGAATCTTTGGAATTCTCTGCCCCAGAGGGCTGTGAATGCTGAGTCTTTGAGTATAATTCAAGGCTGAGATCGATAGATTTTTGGACTCTAGGGGAATCAAGGGATATGGAGATCGGGCGGGAAAGTGGAGTTGAGGTCCATGATCAACCGTGATCTTATTGAATGGTGGAGCAGGCTCAAGGGGCCATTTGGCCTACTCCTGCTCTTTACGTTCTTATGATGCAACGGCCGTGTGCAGCCTGGCTGAGTCCGAGTGAGCAACTGGGAAGGTGGCTGAAGTTGATGGCGAGGGTGTAAAGTTTTTGGCTGAGGCCAAATATAATGGCTTCAGCCTATCCGATCTTCAATTGGAAGAAATTTGTCTGAACATTGGACAGGCAGTCTGACAGGAGTTTCTCCACCCCCACCCTCGGCGAGGGTAAGGGTAATGGGTTGAAGTTAGGCAGGGAGATGTGTATGGTGAGACAAATGAGGAAGTGCTTGAAGACAGTTATATCAGTGATCAAGACTAGCAGGTCTGTCAGTTTGAAATGATGAATTAAAAGTAGCACAAAACATTGAAGTGAAGTGCTATTTTTGTTTCAGCACATTGGTACCAATCTGTTAAATATGCTTAATGACATAATGCTGCTGTACTAAAATCTCTACAATAGATTCAAGATTCAAGATCATTTTATTGCCATATGTAACTAGTACAATGGAATGCTTACTCCCCACTTACTCCCACAATACAAGCATATAAATATAAAAGCAAAAAATAAAAACAAGTATAAATAAAAATAAGCAAATAAGCAGAAAGTATAGCAATAACAGTCCAAGTTGCAGGATATGATGAATAGTGCAAAAAAGCCTCAATTACCACTGGAAATAATAGTAATATGATAAATATATGGTAATATAAATATATATATTTACATAAACACATAACTATAATATATGGGGCAGTGCGGTTAGCAGTTCAGTAGGCGCACTGCCTGTGGATAGAAACTGTTCTTAAACCTGCTGGTCCTGGTTCGGATGCTGCGGTACCGACATCCAGACCGCAGGAGGGAGAACAGTTTGTGCCCAGGGTGATTGGGGTCCTGGATGATGGAGCGGGCCTTGTTCCAGCACCTGGTCTGGAAGATCTCCTCGATGGACGGAAGTGCACACCCGATGATCTTTTCTGCCGTATTCACAACTCTCTGGATGGCTTTCTTGTTCTGTGCAGTGGTGTTACCATACCACACATTGACACCACTCGTCAAGACACTATGGTGCCGCGGTAAAAGTTCACAAGCCACTGTGTGCTTATGCCGCATTTCCTCAGGCACCGTAGAGGGTAGAGGCGCTGGTGTGCCTTCTTCAGCATAGCCTCAGTATTATGGTTCCAGGCCAGGTCATCAGAGATCTGCAGTCCCAGGAATCGGAAGCAACTGACGACTTCCACTGGTGTCCCGTCTATGCTGATGGGGCAATGGTTCCCTCGGTGGCTTCTGAAGTCCACGATGAGCACCTTAGTTTTGCCAACGCTCAGGGCAAGGTTGTTGTCATTGCACCATCTCATCAGCTGGACTATCTCATCTCTGTACTCCGTCTCATCATCGTTGCTTATCAGGCCAATTACTGTGGTGTCATCGGCAAACTTGATAATCCGGTTGTTGCTGTGTATGGCTGTACAGTCATGTGTAAACAGAGTACACAGCCAAGGACTGAGGCAGCAGCCTTGTGGCGCTCCGGTGTTGAGGACCAGAGTGCATGAGGTGTTGTTCCCTATTTTCACCACTTGAGGCCTACTAGTCAGGAAATCCAGAATCTAATTGCAGATGGGGGTGCCCAGGCCTAGGTCCCTCAGTTTCAGGACCAGCTTGGAGGAAATAATACTATGCAAGCAAGCGTAAAGAATTGAAGCTAGCAACTTTAATATGCCAACAAAAAACTTATCATAGAATAATACATCACAGAAGGCGGCCATTCGGCCCATCGAGTCTGCACCGGCTCTTTCAGAGAGCAATCTAGTAAGTCCCATTCCCTGCAAGTTTTTCCCTTTCAAGTATTTATCCCATATCCTTTTGAATCTGTTTCCACCACCCTATCAGGCAGTGCATTCCAAATCCAAACCACTCGTTGCTAAAAAAAAAAAAAAGTCCTCATTTCGCCTCTGGTTCTTTTGCCAATCACCTTAAATCTGTGCCCTCTGGTATCAAGCCTTCAGCCACTGGAAACAGTTTCTCTGTCTTTACTCTATCTAAACCATTCATGATTTTAAACACCTCGATCAAATCTCCTCTTAGCCTTCTCTGCTCTAAAGGGAACAACCCCAGCTTCTGCAGTCTAGTCACATAACTGTAATCCCTCACCCCTGGAACCATTCTAGTAAATTCTTTCTGTACCCTCTCCAAAACCTTCCCGTCCTTCCAAAATGTGATGCGTAGAATTGGGCACAATATTCCAGCTGGGGCCGAATTAGTGTTTTATATAGGTTTAGCATAACTTCCTGGCTTTTGCACGCTATGCCTCTATTTATAAAGCCCAGGATCCCATATACTTTATCAAATGCGTTGTTAAACTGTCCTGCTATCTTCAAAGATTTGTGCACAAACACCCCCAAGGCCTCCTCACTATACATCTTCCTGCATTTGAAAGAACCCCCATGCTGTATGAACTACTGTCCCATGCCAATGAACCACCAAAAACAGATCACTGAGAGAGTAAGATTGCGCTTTGCGATGGACATGAGGATCCCCTGAAGATACCAAGCTATATCATTTAATATCTTGAAACCAGCCTTTCAAAGGCTAGACTTGAAATGGATCTAGCCCCTTCCTATTTTAGTGTTTCAGATAGCATCTGTAAATACTGACTGGGTTGAAATTCTGGAAGGCAAGCACATTAAAATAATGAATTGAAGATGTGGAACCCATAGGCAACTCTCCAACCTAAAATGTGCCAGCAACCCCATCAAATAAACATCCCTTTTTTATTTTAGATCATTATGGAAAAAGAAAAGTCAAACATGAAAGTCACCATATTAGATGGCACAAGTACAGCAAACAATATGCTCCTGGATTATAATACAATCAGATGTCAGGTGATTTAACTGGAATCAGTAATGCTAAAATCATAAAATGAAGATGCAGCAGCCACTGAATAGCGCAAATGCAACTTCAAAACTTAATGTGGTGCTTATTTACTTGTGCACGACGGTGTTATACACTACATATAAACTCGCGATGCACGCCACAGCAATTTTTTCTGAGCAAGATTTTATGTGCCCAATGAATCTGGTGAACATTTTAACGATATCTGCAGCACCTACAAACCTTAATGCACTGCAGACAATAGCACATACTTTTATCACTCTGCGCAGAGTGCTTCTGTTAGCTGACTTCATAAAACCTGTAGCTGGCCCAGTTAAACATACACAGGATTGTTTGGCCATTACCAAACATTATTATTCATTAAAACCCTCTATGCTCATTAGCTGGCCTTTTTATAAAGCCTAGCCTAGTATCAATGTTGTAACCTCATCTCATGAAGACACACAGACTTTAAAAAAATGTTCATGCAAGTGCTGATTATTTCCAGACAGCATATGCCAGTCTTGAAATTGTGCATCAGAACCACAGAAAGTGAACTGCTCTTGAAGGCACAATCATAGTTAATTTAAAATGACATTAGTAATATTTTCCTAAACAGTTCTAACCACAAATATTTCATTGATCTCTCATTATCAAGACAATGGACTCAACCCAAAGGCAAAGAAACTTTCACAAACAAGATGTTCAACACACAAACAAGACTCCTTTGAAGTTCTGTTTTCTAGAGGAAGGGAGGGAAGATGGCCAATTATCAACCATTATACCCATATGGATCATTTTTCAAATCCTTATTAAATCTTATTCTAAGTGCTTTACTGCATGTACTAAGATTTGCAGTAAAAGTATATAGAAAATTGAACAAATGTACAAAAACTAGCAATTAAAATACTGTATCTGAAAGCAGAAGCCACAGCGGTGTGTAAAAAACATTGGAAAACATTCAATCTTAGTACATTACAAAAGATGCCTTTTTAACAGAAGCAAAGTATCAACCATTGCTCCTTGACCCTCATTTCAACACACATTCAATCCCTATATTCTTCAAACATTATTCATTATATATTATCATCTCCAACTACATTCAAGTTTATGCTACAATGCCTGCAAATGAAGGAAAGCATTGGCTGCTGCAAATTGAAGCACGGGTTGCAAGTTTCTTCCTTAATACAGTAGAAGTGCCATTAACCGTTGCCGCTTTTTCGTAATGCTGCCACTTCCATATACCATTGTACATTTTACAACTGATGGATGTCCGTGTGACTAATGTATGCACATCTTCTGGAACTACAGTTGGTATACAGTCTGCTATTCAGTGGGTAGGAATAAAGGTTCTTCCCTACGTGTCCAGGGCCCAATCTCAGCTGTGCTATTGATGGTACAGCGTGGAAACCAGAAGTTAGATGATTCTTTGTAGAAAAAACAAAAGGGAGAAATAAAAAGAGCAATTTACCAAAAGCTAGCCTTGTGTACCCCTTAGTGACTAGTCCCATGAACAAATATTGCAACGGCCTTTTAGCTGGTACATCATGGATGCCAAAAGATGATGTAGAGCAGGGCACAGAAATAAGAGTCTACATTTTACCACTGACAAATGTCCATATGACCAATGTATGCACATTTTCTGGAACTGTAGTAGTTAAACGGGCTGCTGTTCGGTTTAGTCTCAGGTATCATTTGGTTGGGAGGAAAGGCAGATGGACGGACTTGCCTGGCCCATGTTAGGACACTTTCTTGTATCCAGACTAAACAAATCCCACTAGCGGTTGCCCAAGAGCAGATGCCCCGCCTTTGACAGGTGTGCAAGTTGGGAAGAAAATAAAAGTTACATCTGAACAAAAATTACATGATTTGCAGATGAAACTTTTTACATTAAAGTCGTAACAAGCTAATGCTTTTCTGCTTTCCTTTATTTGGTGCTTTATGTTCCATAAAAGGCAGCTGTATTTCTGTTACGAGTAAAACAAAAACACATCGGCCCAGTAATTCGGGTCCAAATGCGTGAGTACGGTCTGGGTACTCACGCATCTGGCCGGATGAAATGCCGGCGTTCAGGAAACACCGTGCATGCGGGGAACGCCAGCATTTCCAGTCCTCTGAACGAAGGGGTTCAGAGGCTGAACGCATGCGCGGTATCGGGCAGCGCGTGCGCCTTGGGATTCCTGTATTTTTAGAGAGATGCGCATGTGTAAAGGCCTCCGATATTTACACACAGAAAAACCACACGTAAGTACTTAGTTTTTCAGGTAAGTGGTCTATTAATACAATTTAGAATTTTTTTTCCCCCACAGGTTTGTTATTTTTAAAGAATTTACAGTAAGGTAAGTTTAGTTTTAGCCCCGATTTTTTATTAAAATTTTTTTTCAAATTTAAAAATTGTTTAAAATAGTTTTTCATAGTTATTTATGGTTCATTTAAGTAGTGCAATGTTTTTTTTAAATTTTCTTTCAGGTTTAAGTAGTGTTTTGGGGCCAGGAGTTTTCATGAGTTTGACAGCTCTCACTGTCAAACTTATGAATGAACTTTTGCAACCTCCCATTGGTTGCCCTGTGCTCACGTGATCCCAGCCGGCTCATCGCACTAAGTACGCCGCTGGGTCACGCACGCACAGCGCGGCAGGACCTCAAGCTGGTCAGTCACAGGAATGTCATTGCGGGCCAGATTTCAGATGTTGGCGCGCCGGGTAAGTCCACCTTGGGGCCTTGCACGCGCGGCAATCACCCGAGCCGAATTACTGTCCCATCATCTTCCACACGTTCTCCACAAACATACCTTCCACTGGAATTTCAATTAAACAACCCAAATAATTAAACATTTGAAAATCAATTCCTAACCTCCCTGTAATTATTCAAACCGAGAGTCTAGATCACAATTTAAATTTACCTCTTACTGCCACTTTCCTCTGACCAGTTTACAAACAATACCACATTACAAGCATTAGTCATTTTGAAAATACTTACCTTTTAGTAGCAGAGATTGTTAGTAAGCAGAATACTATAAGGAGTCATCAAACCAGAGCCTCGCACCAAGTCCGCTGGGCCGTGGTCTGATTATTCCTTCTAGTTAATGTCCAATAGTGAAGAGTGGGGGTCGACTTACGAGTAGATTGAAGGTGCATTTCCCATTATTGATCTCTGCTATTAAAAAGCTAATATCTTCAAATCTAGTCGTGTCAAAATTGGGATTTGTTCATATGGTTGAACTAAAGCCCTTCTACAAAAAAAACAATTGCAGAGCACTGCACCTTAAATCAGAAACAGAGTAGCCTACTCAATACTTCCAAGCAGGCAAGAATTGTTTTTATTTCTGATGCTGATGGACTGGTTCTGTATTTTCAGCATTTATGTTTTTCTTTAGAAGACAAAATCCTATTTTCTGTCAACTAAATTCAAAACGGATTTTTATTTTTAATGCGAATGTCACAGAAGAAAATATAAATGAATACGGAACACAGCTACAAAACGGGATCACGCAGTATCACGAATTGCAGTAGCCACTGGAAATCACAACTGCAGCTCTCCAGAGCGCTCTGTGGGCAAGCAACTGCCCCATGTCATACCAAGCCATGCGGACCAGAAGTTCCTAGGGTTCAAACTTGGGTCAATGTCAGAGTTCCTGATCTCAGTGAAGCTATTGGCCTCACTGCCCTGGACTAGTTGGACACAGGGAGATGGCAGGGAGGAAAAGCAGGGTTTCCAGTACTGATTGCAATGCAGTGAGACCCTTCCTGGAATGTGGGCATGTATGGATGTCAGGCATGAACAGGGTTGGGCGCGACTTTGATGTCAAATAACCTGCCTGCGCTGCCTGGTGGGGAAGATACCAAAGGGCATCTGGCACCATGGAACAGAGCCAAGAGCGAAGGCCTTCAGGAGAAAGCAAAACAGCTTTAGATTTCTGTGCCAGTTTCACATCTACCATAAAAGGTTTGACTTCAACTCCATCTATAAGATAATCCAAGTCTGCCGAACGATCGACACTGTGACCTTCCACATGAGCATGGCATAAAAGGAAGTGCATTTACCCACTGAGCCATTGCAGCATCAGTTTTGAAACAGTATTTTTTTTTTATAAATTGCAACTTCATCCCTCCAGAGGGATAACCACACCCCTAACCCATCTGGCTTCACTGGAGTGGCATATGTAATAGTGAGCCTATTGTATCTGCCGCTGTCCCACAGGCAGCCTGTGAAACTGGGTCAGGTTACAGATGGGTGGGAGCGCACAGCTGCAGTCTAAGCTGAACCCATCCATACTGAAAATGCTATTAGCAGGCAGCTGCACTGCATCAAACATTGGCAGATTGTTGGTGTTAGAATCACAAAATTACCAATCCTGCCCGTCAATGCCACCAATTAATACTGCTGAGAAAATGAGACACCGTCCTTCTTGAATCCTTCAAAATATTCATAACTTGCATTTATATAGCGTCTTTAATGTAGTAAAAGGTAGTCCCAATGTGCTAATACACACATTTATTAATTAATACATTAAAAACAGTACGTCAGCATGTAAACTGTTACAGGTGCAAAACAATCATTCATTTTGAGGAAAAAAAGCCAATTACTTAATGCTGGACGTTTTTGACCTGGAACCAAAGCCGACTACCAGTGTACAATTTGCAAATTTCACCGATCAAACAATTAAACCTTGCGTTTACTTAACAATTACATGTAACAGAATAATAGAGTGCAATAGATTGTTGTTTTTTTTTTTTAAAACTCCTATCTTTATGAAACTGCACATCATCCAACTTACTCTGAACACCACCACAGGAGAACCGCTAGTAACGGAATAAAAACGGTACATCCAGCATGTATTTCCTGTCTGTCGCACTTCAAGTGTCACATTGCAAATGTCTGTCACACTTCAAAAACTAAGAAAAGCAGTCATTTGGAATGTTCAAAATTCCTGCAGCAACTCAAAATACCTTCACTGACACAGAAGCTAGAATATCTGTAACTGCCAGAGTCACCTTACCAATTACACTTCGACTAAGCCAGGGTTCTGACCTGCAGGCAGAACAGCAACAAAACTCTGACCTCACCTGTATTGATTTAACAATTAGATTTTGTGGCCTTAAAAAGGACTTCATTTCAGCAGAAAACGACATTGCGTAATGCACGGTACAACACTCCTGTCTTTATAAAACAATGTATAATCTGACTTACCGTGAATACAGCCACCAGCAGATCCATGAGTTAGATGTATATATAAAATGGTGAATCTGGCATGTGTTCTATGTCATACCTTTCTGCATTAAAATTTCCACTTTGCACTTGTACATGATTGTCTCAAATTTCATATTCATAAAAACCACAGCAAAGTCACAGCAGAACAGGTAAATAATGTACCAATCAGCAACAATATAAAAATACCAATCATGACGTTCAGAAAATACAAATCAAAAGAGGCAAACAGCAGCCAATGCTAAAAGCAGACACATCAAATCATTCCAAATAGGTTTTGAAAATACTTTCAGCCACATCTTGCTTTCTCTACCAAGTTGAGCCACAATTGCAAAAAAGGTTTGTAACATTATAAAATTGACCAAAATTACCTACACACCATTTTCTATATTTAAAATGGGGCTCAGAAGGTTTTCCATCTGAAGCAGAAGCCTGTGCTTTAAGATCACGCAGGTGGTCAGGCCCATCACTGTCTGAAGAGACTCATGGTAACAGGCTAGAATTCCCAGCACACATCTGGAAATTATGACGGAAGCAAGCCTGGCCAGTGTGTGCAGGACTTGCCATTAATCAGCCTTACCCCATCAACTCTGGGGCATCAATGGAAAATTTAGGACTGCAAAAGTAACCAGAGTTTGCGGTTTGTGCAGATCAAAAACAAGCAAAGCATGAACTACCGAGGTAGTTTTCCTGCAAAAAAGAAAATGTAGGTTACTGTATGCAAGGGATTGGTTGTTCTGGCCTTCAGGAAAAACATTTATCCCTCAATAAACACCACCAAAACATATTAACTAGTAATTTGGCTCACTGTGGGATCTTGTGTACAAATTGCCTACTCAGTTTGCCTTCAATAGTGACTACGTCAAAAGTAATTCATTAAATGGAAAGTGCTTTGCAACATTCTAAGGACGTGAAAGTTCTTTTTTTTCCTGTTAAGAACCAATGAAAACACCACCGTCTCTGGGAAGATTTCTTCAAACCTTTTCACATCAGTGGAGATATGCACCCCCTCGAATCTGAAATAGCACAACCTCTGACTCACCATAAGCAAGATCACAAGAGATCTACCAGGGGCTTTCAAAATTGTTGGGCACGTGCAATGAAAAACAGAAAATACTGAAAATGAAGAGCAGTTCGGCAGCCTCAAAGGCAGGTAAACATTTCAGGTGGAATCCCTTCGTCAGAACTGCAGAGTTAAACCACTCAATTGCCTTGGCTCCTGCAGCAAAACTTGTTGCTGCTTTTTCTTCCATATGGTTCTATATGCTCCTTCGCTGGGTAACCCCAGAAATTAATGAGCGTGTGAAATATCGAGTCAAAGGTTCAAATCACAGAGTGTCACATGTCCCTGGTCAGGGCGATCACTGCAATAGTTTGCATACCCATGTACTGTACTGCGCGTCGAAAGCTTCGCACGATTCTGGAAACGCCTGTGTCAAAGCTGTATCATCTTTGCATGAGGAGTGGGAGTACATTTCTCCTTTTTTAACTAGCATGTTGGTGGTATTGTTAATCCAGACTCTCACCAATTGCCTGCACAGCAGGGTTAATGACAAAAGCTCTAGCCTGTTACTATGCAAACACGTGGTTTAATTCACATACTGAGGCTATGCCTGCAGAAGGCAGGATATCCTACCCAACGAGGGAAATGTCTCGCCCGAACAAGAAGCTGCTGGGAGTTTGCGGATAGCATCCACTTATGACACAATTCTCCAGAGACCACCCGTTTAAGGTAGAGGCAGCCCCTTGGTTAATCTATTCCTTCAGATAGTGAAATGCTTCAGAAAGATCTTCCATTTATATAGCAGCGTAAGGCTTCACAGCACTTTGTAACCAATGAATTAATTGAAGTGCAGTCACTGTTATTTAGACAAATGCAGCAGCCCATTTGTGCAATAGAAGGTTCCCAGATGAGCAGTTAATTTGTTTTTGGAGAAGAAATGTTAGCCAGAACTCCCTGCTCATCGCCAAATGGTGCTGTAGGACCTTTTGCTTCCACCTGAACCACCAAAACAGGCAGGTCATCCAAAATACAACATTTCCAACACTGCAGCACTCCTTCCATACTGCACTAAAGTATCGCCCTGTATTATGTGCTCAGGTCCTGGAGCGTGGCTCAAACACACAATCTTCTGTCTCAGAGACAAGAGTGTTATCAGTTGAGCCAAGCTGACACTTTAGGGATTATTGCTCGGGTAGCTTTAACTGCAATGGCCTCACAAACTCTTTTCTTTAACCAATGGTACTAGAAATAGCTGCTGCCATGAACCCCAGCACCTACAAACCGCATTGTGTCTGAACACTGCCAAGAGCATGGTGACCATTATGAATTATTCTACGCAAAGGAGACTTTGCACATACAAAAAGCACAAAGAACCAATCATCTGTGGGAGTCATATCTTGAATTGACTCAAATTAGGATTTTTCTCAACCGCTGAAGAATCCCAAGATACTCCCAACCTGCTGCATCATGGACTGCTGGTAATTTGAGCTTCCTTATAAAATACTGGAGTCATGCACGTTAGGATAGATATCAAAGTGTGCAGCTGGAAGAAGGCTGCCATCATGGATTTCATGAACATATTGGGTGTTCTCGATAAATCAAATAGCAGTCTGCATTTACAACCTTGGTTATTTTAGTGGGAAAATCTTGTCCATGGAGGTCTCAATCTGCCAATCAGTATCCTGAATTTAATATCGATTGATGTGTTGTAATATCAGCTTGAACTTCAAGAACTCTCAAATGAATTGTTCAGTGGTTCAAGAATCCTCTCAAAAGAAGAGAAAGACTGACATTTCTATAGCGCCTTTCACGACCACCTTAAAGCGCTTTACAGCCAATGAAGTACTTTTGGAGTATAGTCACTGTTGTAATGTGGGAAACGCGGCAGCCAATTTGCACACAGCAAGCTCCCACAAACAGCAATGTGATAATAACCAGATAATCTGCTTTAGTGATGTTGATTGAGGGATTAAATATTGGCCAGGACACCGGGGAGAACTCCCCTGCTCTTCTTCCATTAGTGCCATGGGATCTTTTAAGTCCGCCTCAGAGAGCAGACGGAGCCTCGGTTTAACGTTTCATCCGAAAGACGGCACCTCCGACAGTGCAGCACTCCCGCAGCCTAGATTTGTGCGCTCAAATCCCTGGAGTGGGACTTGAACCCACAACCTTCTGACTCAGAGGCGTGTGTGTTACCCACTGAGCCACAGCAGACAGGGTCAAGGACAAGGAAGTGCTAGAGTAGAATTTGTCATCATCTTAGCCTTCATCTTTCTCTATGGGTTGGAGAAATATTAGCTAGGGAACTGGGAGAAGCCTCCTCCTCCTCCTCAAACTGTGTCATGGATATTTTATGAGCACACAGGCGCAATGCAGACTCAAGAATATGAGCATTAATTTACTCTCATCCAAAAGGTGGTACTTTCAACAATACAGTGCTTCCTCAATATTGCAGTAGAAATAGAAAATTCTCCACATCAGTTGGAGAAAAGGCACCAAATGCATATCTCAAGCAAAGAACTTTAAAGGTGGAAAACATCAAAGTCTGTGGATTGACATGGAGGGCTGTGAATATTAGTGAAGAAAACTTACCAAAATCTATTAGAATATTTGAAAAAGATTAACCAAGCTACTGAACTGATCCGATTAGTCATGTAAACACTGTATAGACACCGAGGTTTTATGTGGAGCATCAAAACACTGCTGCCAACAGCAGATAAGAGAACCCAGAATAAGGAATTCTTGTACAACACAGGCCCATCCATGACTCCAAAGAGGTGTGAAGGGGCAGTGTATCAAGATTTCACTGTCTGATTTTATGTCGGTAAACAAGTGCCATGTGGGAATTCCAGGAAGTGTCCTGAATAACCACGTGTGCAGGAAGTGCCTCCAGTTGCTCGAACTCGTGCTCAGGGTTTCTGAGCTTGAGTAGCGGCTGCAGTCACTGCAGGGCATACGAGACGCTGAGAATTTCTTGGAACGCACATTCCAGGAGGTGGTCGCCAATGTTCCCTTCAAATTTTTTTTTGGGCCGCATGACCCATTCAAAATACTGTGCGGCACGGTTTCTCCCATTTGAAAGCCAGTGAGCCGGCTGCGTGCGAGCTCCAGAGCACTGCTCAGCTTAGAGGGAACATTGGTGGTCACCTTGCAGCTATAGAGGGTTCAGGAGAATAGTAAGTGGGTGCCCATCCAGCAGGGTAGGAAGACGCAGGCAGTACACGAATCCTCCGGGAATGTGGCACACAAACTGGTTTTCAGGGCTCAACACCAGCGAGTGTGACAACACCTTGGGGGAGTGCAGTCTAGAGTACATCCACAGCACTGTGGGGCAAATGAGAGTACAACAAAGTGTAGAAATGCAGTGGTCATACGGGATTCAATAGTCAGGGGGATAGACAGGTGTTTCTGCAACCATTGACGCGAGTCCCACATGGTGTGTTGCCTCCCTGGTGCCAGGGTAATGGACATTAGAGGGTGCAGAACATTTTATTGTGTGGGGGGGGGGGGGGGGGGGAAAGAGAGAGAAAGAGACAGGATAGCCAGAAGTCATGGTCCAGGTGGGAACCAAACAAGGTTGAGGGGTCCTGTAGTCAGTGTTTCAGGAGCTAGGGAGGAAATTAAAAAGCAGGACCCCACAGGCAGTAATTTCTGGATTACTCCCAGTGCCACATGCTAGTGAGTATAGGAATAGTAGGATAAAACAGGTTAACGCATGGTTGGAGAAATGGTGCAGGAGGGAGGGCTTCAGATTCCTGGGGCATTGGGATCAGTTCTGAGGCAGGAGCGACCTGTTCTCGATGGACGGGGTGCATCTCAACAGAGCTGGGACCAATGTCCTTGCGGGAAGGTTAAGTAGCACTGTGGGGGAGGGTTTAAACAAATTTGGCAGGGGGAAGGGCATCAGGATGAAACATTAGAGAGGAGAAACATGGCACACGGAGAGATAAATAGCACTAGAGTAAAGAATATTTCAGAAATAGGAGAGATCAGACAGGGGCAAATGCAAAGCAGTCTCAGATGGGATGGGCATGTACATAAATGCACGGAGCATGGCAAAAAAGGACGGTGAGCTGCAGGCACAAGTTTCCACGTGGAATTATGATATATTGGCAATAACAGATCTGGATCAAAGAAGGGGAGGATTGGGAACAATATTCTTGGCTACAAGGTATTCAATAAAGATAGGGAAGCCAGAAAGAGGTGGGGTGGCAGTATTGATCAAATAAACTATTATAGCACTGCAGAGGGATGATGTACAGGAAACTGTGTGTTATCCGGAGGCTAAATGTCCAGCAAGCTCGAGCCACCGGCAAAAATCAGGAGCCGTTTCGTTAGGTTTTATTTCTTTTCGTTGCTTTTTTCTCAACAGTCAAGCTCTGCAAGGTCTCGCTGAAGCTGTTGCTAAGCTACACAGAGTCGCTTGCAAGGTACGGCCGACTGTTTAGAAGCTGTTGCAACAGGGTTTGTTGCCAGATACGGAGCTCCGTGTGTTTCAACATTAGCGCTGGTTTGTCCGGCAGTTTTGATGGGACGGCAACAGCTCGGTCTCGTCGGTGCCGGATAGCACAAAGTTTCCTGTAGTTGAGGAGCCAAAGACAGTCTATTTTGTTAGAATTACGGAACAAGAGAGAAGCTATTACACTACTGGGTGTATACTCTAGGCCACCAAATAGTGGGAAGGAGACAGAGGAGCAAATTTGCAGGCAAATTACAGAAAGATGCAAGAACTACAGAGTAGTGATAATGGGGGACTTCAATTATCTTATTGCAGACTGGGATAGTAACAGTGTAAAGGGTAACTAGGGGGAGGAATTCCTGAAACGTGTACAAGAGAACTTTCTTGCTCAGGTGTTTCCAGCCCAACGAGGGAAGCAGTGCTGGATCTAGTTCTGGGGAATGAAGTGGGGCAAGTGGAGCATGTTTCAGTGGGAGAGTATTTGGGTAACAGTGATCATAATATCAGATTTAGAAGAGTTATGCAAAAGGACATGGTACAATCAAGCATAAAAATACTTAACTGGAGGGGGCTAACTTCAGTGAGTTGAAAAGGGATCTGGCCCCGGTGGATTGGAATCAAAAATTGGTAGGCAAAACAGTAATTGAATAATGGGAGGACTGAAGGCCGATAAATCCCCAGGGCCTGATAATCTACATCCCAGGATACTTAAGGAAGTGGCCCTAGAAATAGTAGATGCATTGCTGGTCATCTTCCAGAACTCGATAGACTCTGGAACAGTACCCATGGATTGGAGGGTAGCTAATGTTACCCCACTATTCAAAAAAGGTGGCAGAGAAAAAGCGGGGAATTATAGACCGGTAAGCCTGACATCGGTAGTGGGGAAAATGCTAGAGTCCATTATAAAAGATGTAATAGCAGAGCACTTGGAAAGCAGTGACAGGATCGGACAAAGTCAACATGGATTTACAAAAGGTAAATCATGCTTGACTAATCTACTGGAATTTTTTGAGGATGTAACTGGTAAAATAGATAAGGGAGAACCAGTGGATGTGGTGTATTTGGACTTTCAGAAGGCTTTCAAGAAGGTCCCGCATAAGAGATTAGCGTGCAAAATTAAGGCACATGGGATTGGGGGCAAGGTATTGACTTGGATAGAGAACTGGTTGGCGGACAGAAAGCAGAGTTGGAATAAACGGGTCATTTTCCGAGTGGCAGGCAGTGACTAGTGGGGTACCGCAAGGATCGGTCCTAGGACCCCAGCTGTTCACAATATATATTCATGATCTGGACGAGGGAATCGGATGTAATATCTCCAAATTTGCAGACGACATAAAGCTAGGTGGGAGGGTATGCTGTGAGGAGGATGTCGTGAAACTCCAGTACGATTTGGACAGGTTGGGTGATTGGGCAGAAACATGGCAAATGCACTATAATGTGGATAAATGGGAGGTTATCCACTTTGATGGCAAAAACAGGAAGGCAGATTATTATTTGAATGGCAATAGATTGGGAGAAGGGGAAGTGCAAAGAGACCTGGGTGTTCTTGTGCACCAGTCGCTGAAGGTAAGCATGCAGGTGCAGCAGGCGGTTAAGGCGGCAAATGGTATGTTGGCCTTCGTAGCAAGAGGGTTCGAGTACAGGAACAAGGATGTCTTGCTACTGTTGTACGGGGCCTTGGTGAGGCCGCACCTTGAATAGTGTGCGCAGTTTTGGTCGCCTTACCTGAGGAAGCCGTTCTTGCCATGGAAGGAGTGCAGCGAAGATACACCAGGCTGATACCTGGGATGGCAGGAATGACGTATGAGGAGAGATTGTGTCGATTGGGCTTATACTCACTGGAGTTTAGAAGATTGAGGGGATCTCATCGAAACCTATAAAATTCTGTCAGGCCTGGACAGACTAGATGCAGAAAGGATGTTTCTGATGGCCGGGGAGTCCAGAACCAGGGGTCATAGTCTAAGGATAAGGGGTAAGCCATTTAGGACTGAAATGAGGAGGAATTTCTTCACCCAGAGAGTGGTGAACCTGTGGAATTCTCTGCCACAGAGGGCAGTGGAGGCCAGTTCATTAAACATATTCAAGAAAGAGTTGGATATATTTCTTGAGGCTAAAGGGATCAAGGGATATGGGGAGAAGGCAGGGACAGGGTACTGAATTTGGATGATCAGCCATGATCTCATTGAATGGCAGAGCAGGCTCGAAAGGCCTACTCCTATCTTCTATGTTTCTATGTCAAGGCCTTAGTGAGGGTGCAGAAGAGATTTACGAGTGTGGTACCAGGGATGAGGGACTTCGGTTATGTGGAGAGACTGGAGGAGCTAGGTCTGTTGTCCTTAGAGCAGAATAGATTAAGAGGTTTGATAGAGATGTTCAAAATCATGAAGGGTTTTGATAGAGTCAAATAAAGAGAAACTCTTTCCAGTGGCAGAAGGGTCGGTAACCAGAGGACGCAGGTTTAAGGTGATTGGCAAACGAACCAGAGGCGACATGAGGAATCACTTTTTTTAGACAGCGAGTTGTTGTGATCTGGAATGCACTGCCTGAAAGGGTGGCAGAATCAGAATCAGTGGTAACATTCAAAAGAGAACTGGATAACTACTTGAAGAAAAGAGATTTCCAGAGCTATGGGAAAAGAGCAGGGGAGTGGGATTCATGGGTAGCTCTACCAAAGAGCCGGCCCAGGCACGATGTGCTGAATAGTCTCTTTCTATATTGTACGATTCTATGAAGTGATCGCCCCTTTAACTTGCAAATTTTTGGAGAGATAATGAGGAACGAAAGAGATTATAAAGGGGAAACTGAAGGAGGGGGTGGCATGATGATATTCTACTTGGGATCCAGGAATACTACTCAATATCCTCAGGACAGATATTGTACACAACAGAGTCATACCAAGTTTTGTTACATCAAGAATTGTGACATACGCTACAATTCCCTTTTTGTTTGTCAGCTAGCATCAGCTTTGGGGTGGGTGGGGAACACTACACAAAAAACAGTAAGTACTAAAGAGTCTTATTTCACAATTGTAACGGATAGAAAAAAACCAGCATGTCACAAAAAGCCAAGAAAGAAACGAGTCATCGTGTTCAGTGCCTTACAACAACAGTGAGTCTACATAGTATACGCATTCCAGCATTTCTCATTTGAGCTTTACCAATGTTACCTTTTCTATGGAAAATTCAATACACAATCAAATTAGGTAATTACTGATAAAATGTCTGTACCTGTCGCAATAATCTGTGACCAAAGTAGATGATTTGAATTTCATATACAAAAAACACAATACACTGAAGCCATGTATTATCCAAACATTAACTCAATGGACTCTAATTCATAAACAAGAGTGAAACTCTAGCAGAAAGCAAGACTGGTGTCATGTGATTTACTGCATCACCTTTGTTTTTTTTAAATGTGTTTTACATTTGTGCAGTCAACACACCAAGCATGGTCTTGGCAACATGACAGGGGAAAGAGATAAAAATCAACAGCGGGGAAAATGGGTATTTGGCATCATAGAATTTTCTCATATACCTTTAGTTCCCATATCGACATTAGCTTTTTAGGACAGCTGAGTAACAGGAAATACACACTCTTTTACAAACTCAAAATCTTGTTAAAAAGAGCATACTCACTGTATACTGGACTGTTGCTACTGCTGCCTGAGGAGGGTAGATGCGTTCTTCAAGTGTCTGCTGTACAGGTCCTCTGGCAATTCTGTAGTAAAATGGGGTGTTAAGGAAAAACAAATGTTCAAAGGGATCCCTTTCTGTTCCAGGACTGCTCGTTACAGCACTGTTCATTCCAGCTTCAATCATATGATTCTACTAAACTGGTCCTACTGCCTGACAACTATAAACCAAGTCTCCATGTTCATGACAGTTGGACATTCAACTTTGTCTGCGTACTGCACTCACACGGGGTAGGTAACCTGACCATAGTGCAACTGAATGCAGTCATCTGCCTGGATTATTGCCAGTCAGATATCTGGCCATCTGGTTAAGTAGTTACAGAAAACTGTCCAAAGTTTTTAAGCACATACACATACTCACCAGCCAGCACTGAAAATCTGCCCCAAGTACAAAAAACAAAACAGTTAAGTATAACAGAAATGCATGCACACTAAGAGGCAATCTGTACAGAGGGTCAAACTTGCAGACTGGCAACTGACAAATGCAATTAATTATCCCAGCTACAACACCCAATTTGTTGCAGTTGTGTTTGGGCAACTCCACTTCAGCACTTGATGACCCAAAAGTTTTTATAAAAATATAAATGACTGCAGTTTTTCCTAGACAAATGAGGAAACCACTGCCCAAATTTCCAATTACATTCAACCTAAAACTGCATTGGAAAGGTCACCACCACAAGAGCACTTTAGCTCCCAGATATTCTGACAACATAGAGCCTCTAGCAAACAAAATAGTACAAAAGTTTTACATTTTCCGTAGTCTGCTTCTGAAACCCTCATCCATCTTTTGTCATCATCAGAGTCAACTGTTCTACAGTAATACTCTCCTGGCTAGCCTGCCATTCTCACCTTCCAGAAACTTCAGCTCATCCAAAACTCCCGCTGTCCATATCCTATTCCAACACTGCTGACCCATCATCCCTGTGCTCGTTCTGACCATATCCTATCCAGCACTGCTGACCCATCATCCCTGTGCTCGTTCACCGACGCTGGTTCAGGGGCCTCCAATTTAAAATTCTCAACTGCGTATTTAAATCCCTCGATGACTTCATACCTCCCTTTCCCTGTAACCTTCCCCAATCCTGGCCTCGAGTCCTCCGCTCCCTTCAGCCCACCATTGGCGGCTGTGCCGTTAGCTGTCTTGTCACTGCCCTCTAGAACTCCATCCCTAAACCATTCCACTTCCATCTTCTCCTTTAAGACCCTCTGCAAAACCAACATCTTTGACCAAGCTTTTAGTCACCCTTTCTAATCCTTTGGCTCAGCGTTGATTTTTGTACGACTGCGCTTCTGTGCAGCGCCTTGGGTCATTTTCCCGTCGAACTAAAATTTTCCAAGTGCATTTTATTTTGTTTAGAAGTTTATAAATTCTAAATGAGCCAGTTCATGGATGATCGAATGTTACACATTCATATTATAATAGTTTCTGCCACAAATTTAATTCCAGCCTTTTATATCCCAGTTTTCCTTCAGCCAAAAGGCCAAAGCTGCCTTGGCTGTGGTGAATTTATCCTGAACACACTTGGTAGGCATCGGTGCAGTGCTTCGGTACATTGACACCCCTGCCTAGTTTCTAAGAACTTGTGCAAATTAATACTATTTAGCTAAAAAAAAACTACTGAAAGAAAATGCCAACTAAACCCTAAACACTGATTAGGACGAGAACAAACGTCTGCATTTTCACCATCCTAACAATGGATTAAATCCCCCAAATCCCTACCAGCAGCAATGAGTTTCCACTCAAGATTAAAATATGAAGATCATGCTTTGATATATTTCCACACTTCACATTCACTTAATGACAATTTAAGCTCACGTTCATATGAAAATTGGGAGACAAGCCCTAAGTTAAACACACGTCCATATGTCCACATATGTCACCAGTCCTTTTCCCTGGGAGAGGATGGCGCAATTTAAACTGGAATTAAAGCATAGGTCTCCTGCCTGAAAACCAATTATTCTAACTTTGCAGTTACCAGGCCAGCAACATTACAAAATTATCTTATACACTGTAACAGGATTCACGTCATATATACTGTACTACTTTTCAGGAGAAGCAGGGAGGTGCAACAACTATACTTTCCCTTAGAAAGCCCAGCTCCACATAGCTCTGGCATCACTACACTGTAAACTGGGCATAACGCCATACCACTTTATACAACACATTGGCAAACATGTCAAATTTCTTAAATGACCTAAAAAATGGCATCTGTAGCATCACCAACTTAAAGTAAAAAGTTCTGTACTGTTTACATGACACATCCTCTGCAGACAGCACAACACTGGGAGGGAAAGGGGGGGGGGGGGGGAAGAAATCACCTAACAGTTCACTGCGAGTACACACTCATGGCATGGGGCAGTGTATGTATGTGCTCAAGCATGGTATTCCTGCTCATTTTAATTGCCCAAGGAAGCAAACAGTAGAACACTCATTGAAAAGTTTATTCATACATCACCTTAACCTGTGGCATGTACCGGTTAAACCAACTCAACCGGAAATAAGGTAGCTTGAAATGATGAACCCAAAAATCACATTATGAAATTTCATTAACACTTCCACTCCTTGGAAACAAAAAAAATTGGTGAAATTGTTCTAATCATTCTCCATATTGATTTATCAAAGTTACACATTCTCCCCGTGTTTGCGTGGGTTTCCTCCGGGTGCTCCGGTTTCCTCCCACAGTCCAAAGATGTGCGGGTTAGGTTGATTGGCCATGATAAAAATGGACCCTTAGTGTTCGGGGGGATTAAATACGTGGGGTTACGGGGATAAGGCTTGGGTGGGATGGCTGTCGGTGTAGGGACCGGGTGCTAGGGTTTGGATGATCAGCCATGATCTCGTTGAATGGCGGAGCAGGCTCGAAGGGCCGAATGGCCTACTCCTGCTCCTATGTTCCTATGTTCCTATGTTTCTATGTTTAGGATTGTCAGTCACTACAAAATAAACTGGAAAAATCTCATGCTTTTCGCTACCAACATACATACACTTCAGATCAATAAACTTTTCAAATCTCATGGTTAAAAGAAAAGTCATGTCTGAATACTTGGAACCATTCTACAGTAATACTATCAAAAGGTAGTTGTGAAGTTGGTACTCCTTTTAACAGAATATATCAAATCTCACTAAAAATTGATCCCAGGAACAGCTCATTTAAATTAAAGCTCAGTTCTTATCTACAATAGTATTTCACAAGATAGTAGTCTAGGACAATGCATGGCACCCAAAACCATTTTAAACTATGGATAGGTTTCCTAGCTAAATCAGCAGACAAGCAGGAAGTCAAGGTGTCACCAACGTGGTGAATAAAATGCCGTTACAGTTGAATTCCTCTACAACACAGCTGCATACAGAAATGACAAAGTTATCTGAAAACTATTGAAACTGATCTGTCAATTGAGTCAAGCCTCCAACACCACATTCAAACAAGAGTATTCTAACTTGGTCAGTAGTAGCACTGGGGGGAAAAAAACTTTGCCAAATTGCTAGGATTATAGCTTAGACAACTACTTTCAGAATCAGCCTGTTTCTTCCTTAGTCTCAGATCCTGTCATTTATTCACTGCCCCAACTCCTATTAGTATTAAAAATTTATTTTCAAAACTGATTTGCTCAAGAATTAATATTTGACAAGTAGAAAGTTAGGCTCCCAAAATCATATTAGCCAGAAACAAATCATGCAACTATCAAATATTAGTAACGTCAATCGCACTAAAATGTTCTAGTGTTACATGAACCTGCAATACTATCTAAAGGCAGAAAACCGCAACTCCAGCAACACTTCAATTAAAGTAAAAGCCAAAGGCACCAAATGTATGAATTACAAAAAGGCATGGGAGGGGTGGTGAAAGAACTGGGAAGCATTCTGGATTAGACACTGCCCTTTGACCTAGGTTCGAATCCAGCTCAGATTAATGGAAATTGTTTTTTGTCTGCTGACTAGAATGGTCATAAGTGAAATGAGTTTGGGGAGTCTCTAAGTTGCTAGTTAGCCATGTGCAAAACTGTTCTATTAGCACCCACACAACAGCTTGCTGGTGTCGATATTGGAAGTCTTAGTGGTGCAGTATGGACCGTACTTCAGTTAGGGCCAAGGTACTTTGTTGAGGAATAGCAAAGGGAACTTTAATCTACATCGAACCGAGCTATACCTAATTGTGCTATAGCAGAGTAGATTTCATGGGTAAAGGTATTGAGCTAAAATACAGATCCCTGATCTGTAGTAAATAAACCAATTGCAGCTAGGAGTCAGCGTCTCAGAATTCTTTTTGGGGGGGGGCGCGGGGGGTGCAGGCAGAAGAGTGGAAAAGGGAGTCAGGAGAAAAATAGTTACAATTGGCAAAGCTCCAGCTCTTCATTTCTATCCGGTAACCTGTGCTGGTGGTACATGCACAGACAGAGGAGATCAGCTGTGGAATCCCTCCAAAACTGAATATCACACTGTTCCATGCTCACAGGTGAAGTCAACTGGGATATTCAGTAGAAGGCTGCCAGTACCAGTGGTACCATGCCTCAGCATGAGTAACTAGCTTCAGGACATGAAGGGTAAGAGCAAAGAAATTGGGGGAAAATATTCAAGTTTAGATAACAATATTAAAACAATTTATATTAATTATTAATTATATGTAATATAAAGCAGAGTGTGTTGAAATCCCTCAGATACAGTTGATCTGGGAAACACAACATGCTTCAGTATAGAACATTTACAGACTGCCTTTCAGAATCATAAATGGAATGACTGCATTTCTGAACATTTGTTTTGTTCCTATCTTTGTATCCATTTGCAGATTAAGCTACACTGGAGAACAGGAATCTGCAAACTCTTACTCTGCCAATTAGGTTTTTTTTGTAAAATCATTTTATTTCCTCTGTTAATAACTCCTAACATTTACAGTGCATTCACATAATAAGTTTAGTGCCGTTGCAAAGCAATTTTGGCTTCATAGCAACACTAAATCTGTGGAGTCTAAATCGGGTGTCGAGGCCTCAAGAGACTCGGAAGCAAATCAGTGAGACTACCTCTTCCATTCAGGTTGTCATTCAGTGTGTCATTCAACTGTAACTGCAAATGCACTCAAGTCTTCACATACAAATCACACATATGCAATTTACAAAAAGTACTTTGAAAGTGCTCCAGGTAAGCAGAGAGCACCCGGGATGTGTTTCAGCATCAAGTTCACATGTTGTCAGTACATGCAGCATAATACAGTATTAATCATGTAAATCACATTCCATTACAGAAATGAAGACTTGCAGTTATATAGTGACTTTCACAATGTCCCAAAGCGCATTACAGCCAATTAAGTACTTTTGAAGTATAGTCGCTGTTGGAATGTAGGAAACGCAGCAGCCAATTTGCGCACAGCAAGGTCATACAAACAGCACTGTGATAATGACCAGATAATGTTTTTTTTTTTAAGTGGTGTTGGCAGACAAATAAATATTGGCCAAGACACCAGGGAGAACACCCCAGCTCCTCTTCAAAATACTGCCATGGGATCTTTTACGTCCACCTGAGGCGGCGCCCTCGGTTTAACCTCTCATCCAAAAGACGGCACCACCGACAGTGCAGCACTCCCTCAGTACTGCACTGGAGTGTCAGCCTAGATTTTGTGCTCAAGTCTCTGGAGTGGGCCTTGAACCCACAACTTCTGTCTCAGCAGCGAGGGTGCTACCAACTGAGCCCCGGCTGGCAACTACAGGAGCTCCTTTTGCTTGCGAACTAGATTAATATTCATACATTACTTCTGGAGCACATCCTGCACTACTCCAAGTACTTTTAGTGGATATTTCCTGCTGTCCTTTTTTAATGGTTCCCATATCCTGCCGTTCCCGTCAGTCTATGTGAGATGGTAGCAATGAATTTTGAGATGTGCATGTAGAATTTAGTTTAAAATTTACATGTTCTTAAAATGCAAGCAGAGTCCCTTTACTCAAAGGGAAAAAACCTCACAGATCTCGATTACAAAGTCCTACTTACATTCCAGTACTGGACTTCCAATGATTAAAATGCAAAGTTGAACTCAGTTTTGGATACTGAACCAAACATTATGCTGAGGCGTAAACGTTTAAGGATAATTACTTTTGGCATCATATTACTTTCAGGAAAGCAAACTTGACTCTCAAAGACCACCCTGAAAACTTAAGACAAGGATCCTGTTAGAATGGTTATATCACACCAAGAATTCTCTGTAGCATCTCCCAAATGACTTACAATGAAATGGCTCATAGGGTTTCTTCCCCCTCCCCCACTCTTAACAAATTCCCAGAAAACTCAAGAAACTTTAGATTTTTGAAGCCCTGCCAAAACACAGGACTCTCTAGCCAACACTAGCAATGACAGTCTGACAAAAATACCCAAGTACTTTGGAAACCCTTCAGTAGGACAGTGATCCTTCCAGGGCTACAGTAATGTTGCTGTGAAGTAATATGTTCAATAGTGCCATCCATTTTCCCAGCTCTAATTTATGATACTCGATATCAGCACAAGAAACCTGCTATGAAGACTAGCTGTCAGCATACTTAAAATTATGATTTAAAAGAGGCATTAACTAATCCAAGTAGCTCCTTGAATGTAACAATGACAATCACCACAGCATGGCTCCCCAGAGTTTTCCAACAGTTTTTTTTTTAATATTTTCAATTTTAAGACTCAAGCACTGTCAGGCAAAATTAACTGACAGCTGGTTATAATAGAAAACAAGCATACACTGTACTTTGGAAGCTGCAAAAGCACATTGCGTACTCAAAGGTTGTGCTTCGATAAAAGACTGGCAGAGCACTTCTTGCCATTATAAGAAAGCAAAATCACATTCTGTTTAAGATATAGTTTCGATAAAATATCCCCCATGTGTTCCACCACCACCCCTCGCCAGCCCAGCATCTCTCTCATCTGGAAAGACTGCAGGCCAAAGAAAGTCAGCTTTTGTAGCAGAAACAAAGAAAACATACCAGAAGAGTGAAGGCCTGATGAAAATGTTAATGAGGTATTTAAACTTTCAGATTGAACTCCGGATTTTACTTGCATGGATTGATACATTTCCCTTTTAAAAGGCAATCCAAGGAATCCGCAAAGGTACCATTCCATTCAAGGCATATTTGTGGGGCAGATATACAAATGCTACTTCAGATATTTAGTGAAATCACGCCTCAAAATGTTCAATTAGTAGGAATCTTAAAATCCAGTCAAGGTGAAAATCTGCTAATGCATCTATGTAAAGAATTTGATACGTGTTCTTATAATTTAAATATATACAAGCTCATAAAATGATGCAGGACAGCAGGCCGCCATTCGGCCCATCGTGCCTGTGCCGGCTCTGTGAAAGAGCTCTCCAATTAGTCCCACTCCCTGCCCTTTCCCAGAGCCTTGAAAAGTTTTCCCCTTAAAGCATTTATCCAATTCCCTTTTGAAAGTTGAATCTGCTTCCACCACCCTTTCAGGCACTGCATTCCAGATCATAACTCGCTGCGGAGAACAATTTCTCCTCATCTCCCCTCTGGTTCTTTTGCCAATTACCTTAAATCTGTGTCCTCTGGTTACCGACCCTTCTGCCACTGAAAAAAGTCTCTCCTTATTTATGCTATCAAAATCCTTCATGATTTTGAACACCTCTTGTTAAATCTCACCTTAACCTTCTCTGCTCAAAGGAGAAAAACCCTAGCTTCATTTAATTTCAAAGTAATTTCCAGTACCTTTGTCACTGAACCTGTCAATTTCATTATGAATCCAAAAGCTAAAGAAATGTGTTAAGTTTGGTGAAACTTGTAAAGTATTTTAAAGTTAAATGATACAGCATAAATGATCATTTACGGTCCGTAAACAAGATCCAGCTTGTTTGGCACTATAAATCACAAAGTGTGATGGTCTTCAAAAACATTCTGCTGTTCCGTTCCCCAAGTCCAACTTCTGCTTTTTACGTTCTGATCCTTCTTTCTGTGTTAGTGAAGCAACTGCTATTATTCTTTAGAAAACTACGAAAGGTTTGATATTTCACTCTTCCCTGACCATGAGAACTGGCACTGTACCTCATAGCTGCCATTCCACTGTCTTGTAAAACCTGCCCAATGCACTGAGCATCTTGATCCATCGAAAACATCCCAGACCAACTTCTTGTAACTTTTGTAGGTACTGTCAAGAGCTGCGAAACTTAACTATTCAAAAGAACTATGGCCTTCCTGTCCCTGCAGCAGTTGTCCCTTCTGGACTCCTGCAAAAACACTCCAAACTAATGCAGACTTTCTTTTCTTTTGCGCTGATGGTTCAGTTACGAGCTGTCCTACAGAAGCTGACCTTTCTCCCTCACTTTTTTCCCCAACTCTAAATCACTCTGATCTTGGCAAACAGCCTCCCGATACTGTTCATTCTGTTCTAGCACCATGATATCAAGCTTCCCCCATCTGTTGGATCCTGCACACTGATATGGATAGTATCCTCCTATTATGTTCAAGATGTGTCCCTCTGAACTTACCCCTGTCCTGCACTATTATATCCAGTCCACCTCTTGCTGGAAATTTGCTCAAGTTTATACTATGACTAAGAAAGCTGATCTCTCTTATCCTTCCATTGCATCCATACTTGCTAGTTACAGAAAGTACTGTTATCCAATTATCCATCACCTTGAATGTTGTGCCGAACCCATGACCAGGGTTGTCACTAGGTTTATTTACCATATTGGTATCAGTATACTATAGGAAAAGAAAAGAAAAAACACATTTAAAGGTAACAAAAATTGTGTGATATGCTTCTTGTGCAATACCCTTAATTTGTCATCTCAAATTTCTCCCACTAATGGTAACAGATCCATAATCACCAATAATTTACCAAAGTATTATATAGTTCAAAATGCTCTCCCCAAATACCCAAATTCATAGAATTACATCAAAGTTAAAACCAGAAACAGGCTGTTCAGCCCCACCAGTCAGTGCTGGTGTTTATCCTCCACACGAGCCGGAGTCCTCATCGCATGTGCCCACCCTGATCCCATATCCCTTTATCCCCCCTTTCCTTCAACCACCTATCTAGCCGATTCTTGAATGTTCACATGGCCTCTCCTTTAATCATTAACTCTGCAGCGCATTCCACGGCCTCACCACCCTCAGTTTCTCTTGCTCTGTCCTGAATCTATGCCCCCTTGTTTTAGATCCCTCTACGGTCTGTTTCTATCTACGGTGTCCCATCCTTCATACTTTTAAACATCTCTAACAAATCATCTTGTATTCCTCTCTGTTCTAATGATAACAGTCCCACTTTTTCCAAATCATTCTTCATATCTGTATTTCCTCATACAAGGCAGCATCCCAGTGAATCAGCAGTGTACTCTCCCTATTGCTTCAACATTCTTCTTAAAGAGTTGAGCCCAAAACTGCTCACAATACTCCAACTGTGGACAAAATCTATAAATGCATTGCTTTGGATAGTGGAAGTTAAAATGGAATGAAAATTTTACATGCCCACAATTACACATTTCCATAATGCTGATGATAACACTGCAGTATAGTTTTTGGCACGGCACTTCCATTTTTCAGCCTATTCATCTCTGCAAATCTGCTCTTGCACACATTATCACCTTGGACATCATCCATCCCTACCTGCGCTTCGATTGTTGACTACACTCCATATACATCAACTTCCTTCCCATCACACACCCTTAATGCATATAACATTCATTGCTCTTCCAAGGCAATACATAGTCTCAACTATGCCATTAAATGAGTCAATAGAAACCTTGTTTCTTTCAATCTTACAAAACCACAGTTTTTCCATCTCTCTTGCAGCCCCAACAACTACCCCTGTTGATGGCTCTGCTCTTTGTCCTTCATCTACTCGTGTTCTTGGTCTCACCATTTCCTCCGACTTTAAATGGAAGATGTTAAAGATGCCATTAAGATAGGTTTCTTTTTAATATCAAATACTTTCCGCTCAACTCTTAAAATACCCAAGTCCACCCAAGACTGGAACACTGCTCTCGTATCCGAGGAGGCTCTTCTAGTACTTTGAGCAGACAGAATATAAAACAGCTAATCTGACAGGCAATCCTTCTCTCACTCCTAGCCGCCACCTGCTTTCTCTCCATTGCAATCTGTTCCCATTTTAGGGCCATCTCCTAACACTTTTGTGTGCATCGCAAAGGGTAACTTTCATAAGCAGATCCATGTCCCTTACGAACCATAACTTAACTTTATGCACGGCATGTACGGAATATAGCAGGCTCCACGGCTAACTATCTACCTTAAAAAGGCAAAATACTGAGGATGCTGGAAATCTGAAACATAAACAGAAAGCGCTGGAGATACTCAGCAGGTCAGGCATCATCTGTGGCGAGAGAAACAGTTAACGTTTCAGCTCGGTGACCTTTTGTCAGAACTGGAAAATGTTAGAGATGTACGTAACCGGTTTTAAGCAGGCAGAGAGGCAGGGAAGCGGGAGGGGAGGGAAGAACAAAAGGGCAGGTCTGTGATAGGGTGGAAGGCAGCAGTGATTAAATGACAAGACTATCTTTATCGTAATATAATATAGTACGAATTGCCCACCATACACTCCCGATTCCCCAGTACTAAAAAAAGGCACACCGTCAGGCCATTCCTTTCAGGCTAAACTACAAATTATTTATTAGAAGAAATGCACGCCTGAGTAAGTAAATTGGATAAATTCAGCAATGCATCGGTGCATTAAACTGTTTTTGGAGTTCAACATGTCAAATCGTTGAGATTCTTAGGCCTTCAAACAGAGTCTTTTAATAAGCTTCTATGCAATTTGACCCATTGACTCTAATGGAAGTTTAGTTAGCCACAGTGATCTGAAAATATGGTAAATCTGAGTGGACTGAAGAATTGGCCAACCACTTCTTATACTGTACTCATCACACAGTATTGAGGCCGGAGTGCAGAAGTATCAATCAAGCCAGCACAAAAGACACAATAGAGCATCTTGAACATGGCCAAATCTGAATAAATTCACACCTCATCCAGCCCTTCCATACCAAATACCTTGCGGAAGCATAATCCGATTAGTCTTGGGGCTGCACCTGACCTTGGTCCTGCAGAGCTGATTTTTTGATTGTCCGGCATTAATGACAACACCTACATTTGCATCATCTAATTGTGATTTGATGATTTCCCTCGTCTTCTCTAGTCTTTTTAATATTGGTGGTGTAGACAGGTTACAGGTGACATTCAATGCCCAGACAAAGCCAGAACCAAGTACAAGTTTACAAAAGTAATTCTAAGGTGTAATGCTTACATCCCTAATCCTGTTGACAGTTCATCATCCACTGCACTGCTCCTTACCACCCTCTAGAATGTGCACTTACTTGCAAACAAAACCCTTGCCTCGTGAGCAAGACACACGCCATCCACAGTATCAATGAACCCAATGGCATCTTGGGTCTCACAAAGCCTAACCTTTTGCTCCTTTAAACACCCAAAACTGTTGCATCCCTCAAGCCTCTATCTTTCACTTTGCCCCATGGCAACTGTCCATCAATCTCCTTCCTTCCTTCTTGCCAGAGTGTCTGCACCAACTGACGCTTCACCGTCAGTGATTTCAACCTATACTAAATTCCCCATCTCTTCTCAAACGTCTGTCCTCACTCAACTCTCACAAATTCTTCCAACACCACCTAAAGTGACCTTACTACCTGCAACAAGGCCATTGCTGACTACTTCATCTCCCGTTTCTTCTTCCAGCCCACTACCACGTTGTAGTGGAAGAGTTAGGATAATAGAGAGATGGGTTTGATAGACTCCATGGCCTTTTCTTGTCCCTGACTTTTCTTACATTCTTGCTCTACAGGCATTGGTCCTTTACCTAGGTTTGTCAGGTTTTTTTGTCCCCTTTTACCCAGGAAATGATACAAGCTGCACATAAATCTAAAAGCAGCGGAAAAATCAAGTTGAAAGTGTGATGGCGATTTGGGAGGAAGAGCACGAGAAGTAGAAAAACAAAATTGTAAAGAAATCTGCAGAGATCCAGGCACTGAATCAGTTGTGTTTAACAATGAACTACTTTTAAAATGAGTGGCTGCATTCAAGTGGAAGGCATGAAAAATTTAAGCAGATTCAGATGTAGAACGGGTCATACTTTTGAAATTAAAACACAACTAGACCGGAATGGAGAAGGGTCCCTTCTTAGGAAGAACTGTCAATTTGTATAATAATCTGCCAGCTGATATAGTAAATGACATTTTTGTAGATTCTAAAAGTGTTCTGCACAGATTTGCATTACTGGGCACAAGCTAAAGATCAAGAATGTGGTGGTTTTGAATGAAAGAATCAGATGACAAAGGACAGGAAACGTTTGCAGTATCACTATTGGGCAGAGAAAGTTTCTGGCCCAAACCGCCCCTCTTTTAAAAAAAAAAAATTTAAAAAAATCCGAGAATCAAAAGAACAGAAAACAAATTTAACAAGAACCTATGTGTTGTTTAGTCGAACTGCTACACACTTTTTTGAAATGATGTCACAGATGAAGGCAAGTTATTGGTACACTTGCAGTGTTTTGTTTATGTCTTCTCTTTCATTTTCATTCTGGCCGGAAAAAAAAGGAAATATTCCTCATCCGTCACTTCTGGCTCTTAACCTCTACAGTATTAAGTAAGAAAGACAAAACTTCAATCAGGACTCTTAAGGAGTATTAGGGAACGTGGAAACAGCTTTTCCAAAGTACAAAACCCATTAAATTTGAACAGTAGAGCTATTACAATGTACAGTACTGTACAAAAGCATGATTCTTACAGCAATTATCAGTGCGATGTCGAGTACATTTCACACTCCTACTACCAGAACTCAAACTAACAACTTATGCCACCACACATGTATTTCTGCAATTTAAATAATTTTCTCTCACGTGAATAGGCAGCCTTCCCCCGCACCACCCACCACCCCCCCCAATAAACACAGCACTCATCAGTTGAAAGGACAAGACAGTCCAACCACCATCACTGCCATGCTGCAATTAAGCTAGTAAGAGGGGCACTTAACAAATACAGGGACACATGCCAAGTTTTCGCTTCCCTCGTCACCTGTGACTGCCAATCCCCAAAAAGGAAATCCCAATACCACTGTCAGCCAATCTTGGGATTTTTAATTTGGAGTAAAACTCTTCACCTCCAGCAGTTTTCTTTTGTGAAGATACTACTCCTGTTCTCTCCTTTCAAAGTTATTTTTGTCCCTCTCACCTAATTTCTGGGACACCAACTGCGGCCAAAGAAGCAAACTGTTCCCAGCCATCCAATACCCCTGCAACTAGCTGCAAGGTGGCAAGAACAATCTAGTAATGACAATCCTGATTCTCTCTTTCTCTTGTAGGGAGGTTCTTGACCTTTGCGCGATGCTTCCCACTGCTGAGACCAAGAGTGATGTAAACCCATGTCTGACCACTCCTCAGCACCGTGTATTGCACCACCTTCTAAAGAATGCTGAGCTTATGCAAAATACATGCATCAGTTACATGGCAGGTCTGTCAGCAAGTGAAGAGACAGAGGTTAGTTTCAGGTGGAGACCCGTAGCTAGAAATCAGCATTTTGATCAAATCAGACCTGCTGAATTCAACAATCAAGTTTAACATGGCCTGTGCACAAGTGGGGGAAGAGTCTCAATAGTCAACTGGTTACACACACTCGTCACTTAGAATGACCATACAGATAATACTTTTTTTAAAGCTCTATTTTCCCCACTGAAACTCATCTAGCCATTACCATACCCCAGCAGATTTACACTTTGACAGCGATAACCCCAATACTGCACAAACTTCTAATCATGAAAGAAACCAGACCAGTGTTCAACAATATTCTATACTAGGTTGCAAGTAATAGCAGTGCATAGTAAAGGTGGGACAGAGGCTTGCATAGCTTCAATTTGTTCAGAGAGGTCACTCGAAATCAATCCCAGCAGATGATGGACAGGTTTGGGAGTATTTTAAAATTAGTCTTTATTTTTGCTACAAATCAAAGTTAAAACATTAAAACTATGAAAGCATTAAGTAACTGGAGAAAAATTGGAATCCTTTTCAAACATATCAAAACCAATTTATAAGAATCTGGCAACACCTCTAGCTGTAAAATCAAATGCTCCAAATCTGTACTAAGCTTCCCCTTTGGAGAACAGCTGAGAATTTACACACTATTGCTGATTTCCCCCAGGTCCTTGTTTCCACAAATAAAATTAAAACCCATCAATAAAAGTATATATATTTTTTAATTGCCTAAAGCAGCTGTGACCACTAACTAAATTCCAGGCTCCTGCCCAATTGAACATTCACTGGCAAACAGGCCTCGCACTAGTTGCTACATAGTTACATTGTAGTTACCACAACACTGAACGCACAACCAATACAATGAAAATTTTAGAGAAGTCTAAGACTGCATCACTGCACAATCAACATCACAAACAGATTATCTGGTCATTATCACATTGCTGTTCGGGGGAGCTTGCTGTGCACAAATTGGCTGCTGCGTTTCCTACAATACAACACTTCAAAAAGTACTTCATTGGCTGTAAAGCACTTTGGGACGTCCAATGGTCATGAAAGGCGCTATATAAATGTCAGTCTTTCTTTCTATTGTTTGTGTTTGAGTGAAAACACCCAGTACATTTTAAAGAAGCCGATTTCCTTCATTCTCGTTGAAGCCTGGTCCAAGCCAGGTACATCACTTCAGTCAAAACATGCCATCACACTGATACCCCAATTACTTAGCCAGGCACAAACTTCAGAAAAATACTGTTCCTAAGCCAGCCAGTATTTCATAATTTACACTTTGTAGTTAAACCAAATGTAGGAACTGGTAGAGAGAGAGAGAAAATTCACAAATGCTGGAAATCTGGAGAAAAAAAAAGTGCTGGTAATACACAGCAGTATTACAGCACATGAGAGAGAGGTGGGGACGCTTTGCCAGAACTCTACATTTTGATTAATTCAGACTTTATGAATACACCAATCAAATTTAATATGGCCAGTGCACAACTAGGAAGTGAGTTTCACTATACACCAGGGACACATACTCAACAGTACATCCGAAGGAATTCAAGCACATATGGTTCTGAATAAATTCCAGTCTAAATAATCAGCTTGATTATTCCAATCTCATTGCGATCTGACAAGTCGTCAGCTTTCCTGCTGGCTGGTAGTTGATCATTCCAAGCACAAAGTACGCAAGGAGGTATAATGACACGTGCATTACAATTCAGGATTCGCCCAACGGTCTTGTGCTCACTGCAAAAAGCAGCCTCCTTTGAAACAAAACTTAATGTTGTGGGTGCCAATTAAGAATAATGTGTCTCTGGATTAACAATCCACCACTATCTCTGCAAAACAAACCGGAAATAGTGTAGGTTTCCCACCATGCACTCCCCTGATTTCTATGATAAGCAGAAAATTGCTGTTATTTGACCATATTGTTCAGGCTAAAACTATTAAATTGAGTTTATGATACAGAAATATACACAGAAGTTAAAATCAGCAGATAGAATTGCTACACAATACAGTGCTTCAGTTTCTCTGATATTTAAAATTATTTTCCGAAATCAAAACAAAACATTTGAATTTTCAGAGTCCTTTCAATTAAGTCTTTTGATGGGGTTTTCATATAAGTGCATGCATCTGCACTCACCTGGAAATACGATTAAACTGAGTGAAAGACAGACTTGGTGAAAGACTGCAATAATTATACTCAGTCCAGACAGATTCTCACACCTCAGTTAAAAGGAGTTTTATTTTCATTAAGCATGTTTCTTTAAGAAATCCCAGACCCTTTTTCAGCAGTCAATTACATAAGTTGTTAATCAGTTAAAGCGTCCAGAGAGATACAGCATAAACGGACAGCTTTTGACTCTTGGCATCACGAATAGGTTGACAGAAGCAACCATTATACATCCCTCTCACAAATGCAATCTTGCATATATTTTACAAGCCTGGGGGTTTCTGGCCAACCAATTTGAACAAACGCCCACTTCCTTGGGACTTCAATATCAAAAACCATGTGTATATACTGTACTCTCCTCCAGCCCTCAAACCAAGATAAGGACAGAAGAAATCTCAAAGACCACAACAGCTTTCATTTAAAACATCCCAGTAGCTAGCTACCATAAAATTGAAATGCTACACTATAGAAATATTTTATACTTTGAAACAGAATGGACCCCTGTTTCCGTCGCAACATGCACACTTTTTTGTGTGTGGGCAACACCGGCAAGGCTGCATTTATTGCCCAGCCCTTGTTTTGTTTACAACTAAGAGGCCACTTCAGAAGGCATGAAGAATCAACCACGTAGCGTGGGACTGGAGTCTCATGCAGCCAGACCAGGAGTGATGACATATTCTCTTCTCTGAAGGACTCAAGTGAACCAATTGGGTTTTACAACAATCCGACAGTTTTCATGGTCATTTTGTTCTGGTGCCTGCCTTTATTGAATTTAATTTCACAAACTGACATGGTGGGTTTGAACTCATGATGGAGTTGCTAGTCCAGTACCATAACCACTACCCTACCATACCACCATACACGTTTTCTGTGGCGTGTTGGAGCACAGTGTGGTGGGATAACCATTCAATTGCTAATTTCACTAAATGAGGACATCATGCGGAGGCCAGGTGCTCCCAACAGGGGAAGGGAGAAAAATGACGACAAAGCATTTTCAGGCTCTCCAATTTACTGTAGCAGTTAACAGGGACACTTGCAAAGGTTTGGATGATGACACATCAGCCACAGATCATGTCTAGTCCAGCTTGGCAAAGACAAGAGATGGGAGAAGATACATTTTTTGACAAAAGTGGTATGCAACCTCATGACCGACCGATATGAGCTGATCAGAGAGCCAGCATGGATTTGCAACAGGTAAGTCACGACGAACGAACACAGTTGAATGCTTTGAGGAAGTAACAAACGTGGTAGATAAGGGAATGTCTATGGATGTTATTTATGTGGACTTCCAGAAGGCATTCGACAAGGTTCCACACAAGAGACTTAACAAAAATGAGAGCATATAGGATTGGAGGCAACCTAATGGCTTGGATAGGGAATTGGTTAGGAGGTAGGACAGAGAGTAGGGACAATGGGTATGTTCTCAAATTGGCAGGATGTGACTAGTGGTGTCCCCCAGGGATCTGTACTGGGGCATCAGCTTTTCACCACATTTATAAATAACTTGAAGGAAGAGAGAGGCATATATCTAAGTTTGCTGACAACACTAAGTTAGGTATCGCAGTAAATAGTGTAGATGGGAGCAGAACGTTGCAATTGATAGATTAGGTGGTGGGCAAAACTGCGGCAGATGGTGTTCAATGTGAGAAAGTGTGAGGTCATCCACTTTGGACCCAAGATCAGCTTATTTTCTAAATGGCGAGAAGCGAGGAACTGTGGATGTGCAGAGAGATTTAGGGGTTCAAGTACAGAAATCACAACGCTAGTGGAGAGTTGCATCAAGTCATTTTAAAGTTAGGCCATTTAGCAACAAAATTAGGAAGCACTTTTTCCACACAAAGTAGTGGAAAACTGAAACTCTTTCCACCACCACCCACCCCCCTCCCCCCCAAAAAAACTGTCGAGGCTAGGTTCAACACAGATTGATAGATTTGTTAGGCAAGGGTATCAAGGTTCACAGAACCAAGGTGGGTAGATGGACTTAAGATACAGATCAGGCATGATCTAACTGAATGGTGGAAGAGGATCGAGGTGCTGAATGGCCTACTCCTGTTCCTGTAAATGATACAGTAAATGTTCATCTTTTACACTACACAATGGGTGAAAATACAGTAAAATTAAAGATCATTCTGAAACATTAACACCACTTCAGGACTGGAGAATTTTAGCTATAAGGAAAGATGGGATAGGCTGGGGTTGTTTCCTTTGGTACAGGAGGAGGCTGAGGGGAGACTTGATTGAGGTGTATAAAATTATGAGGGGCCTAGATAGAGTGGATAGGAAGGATCTATTTCCCTTAGAAGGGTCAATAACCAGGGGGCATAGATTTAAAGTAATTGGGAGAAGGATTAGAGGGGAGTTGAGGAGAACTTTTTTCACCCAGAGGGTGGTGGGGGTCTGGAACTCACTGCCTGAAAGGGTGGCGGAGACAGAAACGCTCACCACATTTAAAAAGTACTTGGATATGCTCTTGAAGTGCTGTAACCTACAAGGCTATGGGCCAAGAGCTGGAAAGTGGGATCAGGCTGGAGAGCTCTTTTTCTGTCAGCACGGATATGATGGGTCGAATGGCCTCCTTCTGTGCTGTAAATTTCTATGATTCACATCGTTATTCTAAGGTGATTAAAAGGTGACCAAACAGCAAACACTGTACGCCGCAAACCCTAGTGTCGCCTTTCTGCTCATACACCACTGAAGTATTACAGCTGTCCGTGCTTCCAATCTATTTATACTGTTTAAAAGGAACTATATAATGTAATTGCAGTAACCTTCACATACAGTACCACTGATCAATCCATGAAAGTGACAGCTAAATTGGATAAAAACTGTGACCAAAGGCAGAAGCAACCAAATATTCAGCTGGATCTGCTTGGGTGAGGAAGAGGAAAGGAGGAAGAATTTAAAATATACTTGTTACTCGAACAAAATAACTTGGTAGTCACGCAACACTAAGCCAATACAGTAAATTGTGTTACCAAACAATACAAGCCAATTTACAACTCCTCCCTTCCTCACAATAATGAGGTAACCCTACAGTCCCTCAGGCCAACTTCCATTCATTCAGTCACTGAAGGCTAGTCCACACCATGGCTTTCTGCAGTATCCCAAACCATGAGCAACAGCGGTTGTTGTGTCAGGATTTGGTCCGCAAAGTCAATCAATTTACAGGGAATATTGAAACTATCTAGACAGCTAACCAGCAAAAGTACTTACAACTATGCAAAGATTCAATACAGTGCTACTGCACTCTCCAAGCCAGGAGTCAAATCCCAGGAGTCACAACACCCAAGCAAGTCAGTATCTCAGCCAAAATTAACCCCGACTACTCCTGACAAGTGTACATCAAACGAGAGCTTTCCATGTATTTGGTTTTATCCTCTGCACACATCTTGTCTGGACATGGCACAGAAACCTATACTTTAGCCTCGACAAAACAGTCTCCTGGTGCCTGCCATCTAAATGGTTCAAGGTCAAGATTCATGGAATGACTTGAGTGTTTGTGGACAGAGCTACTGAAAAATGCTTCCACTTCACTCGGTCCCTTTCAAATTGTTCAGCTGGCTGTTTTTGGATCTTCCCTGAAAATCAGTGCATAATATAAAGCGTTGTGGTGGAACATATATACCAAGCAAGGTCATCTGTGACAGGACAGGTCTTCCTGCGGCTGACAAGAGTTTGCAATTAGGATTTGGCATAAGTGAAAGATTTTTTTTAAATGAACTGCTTAAAACACTAAAATAGTGGCTTGGGCTAGGAGTAAAACATTTGAAGTGATTCTGTCAAATAAACAGGAGCACACAAAATTTATCGCGGTTTCTGAGGAAAGCTGAGACAAGGGCGGGAGGGGGTGAAGCGGACGTGGCTGGGTACAACAGTAGTACCCTGCCCACTGGTCGTCAGTCTAAATTTTTCTTTGAGAACCAGGATTTAGCCAGCCACTTAACCTTTGTATTTTGGCTTTTAAAAAAATGGAAATTTCAACATAAGGGTTTATCTTTGCAGCCTTAAACAATCTCACACACAAAAGTATTGACCAGGAGTTAACTAACTGTTTAGCTCAACGTGGAAAAATACAGATTTTCCAATGGGATGTCTAACAAGTCCAAACTTCAAGTTACTTCAGGTCCACTTTTCACCGTCACGGTACTTCCAGTACAGATATGGAATTTTTACTTTAGATAACAACTTTAATGCATACAGACCCTGTTTTTCCAAAAATGTCATGCGTACCACTACTGGACTATATTTGCTCTTCAAACTCAGAAATCAAAATATTTACCAACACTGCAATTAGCCATTTTTCATGGAAAATCTGAATGGTCAAAGTACTGTAGCACAGACCTGCTGTAAATAACCACATTCTGAAGTCTTGGCATAAAACATCAGGTTTAATTGAGCCTTTGGTAAGTGTTTCAGTTTACACAGACATTTCCAAACTTCAAGAAAACAAATGGACCAGCTGGTTAATATGGCCAGTGAGGATTGTTTTCCTCATGATTGTACTCATGAAATTCAACTTGTTGTGCTCGGCATGGCATGCAAGAAAGAAAAAAAATGAATTTGCATTTATATAGCACTTTTCATATCCTCAGGATGTCCCCAAGTGTCATCACTGTTGTAATGTAGGCAATTTGCACGCAGCAAGGTCCCACAAACATCAGTGAAATAGATGGCCGGTTAACCTGTTGAAGCGGTGTTGATTGAGGGGCAATTTATCATCATGACACAAGGCAAACTCCCCTGCTCTTCTTCGAATGGTGCCAAGGACTGTTTCTCCTCCAAAAGATGAAACCTCTGGCAGCACAACATTCCCTCTGTACTGCACTGAACTGTTAGTCTAGGTTATGTGCTCAACTCTCTGGAGTGAGACTTCAACTTTAAGGCAAGAGTGTTACACTGAGCCAAGATCGACCATCAAGATGTGTTCTGGAAAACGGCACACTTATCCAATGAGTAACTTGGAAAAGTGCAGTCAGTTTCTATATAAGCAAATGCAGTGGAGTCTATTTCCATACTGCTCAAATGCTCTCGTGCAGAAGGTAAACCAAGGAGCAGCATTGGTATGATTCATTGACGAACTGTTTGGGGCTAGCCCTGCAACATATCCATTTCCTGAACCTTGGTGGGGTGTTTGGGGGAGGCGGGGAGGGAAAGAGAGACTATCATCAGGAGCTTTCCCCATAAAACAAAAGCTCAGGTAAAAATAGCCAGCACAAACTTAGCACTTCATCTTTAACGGGGAACAAAAGCTTTGTGTAGAGGAGGGGGAAAGGAGCAGCTTTTGTTCAAACTACTCCCTCCTTGTTGAATCAAAATACACAACAATAAAAACATCAAACTTGTCACTTCAATGGAGACCCATCCTTACCTCTTGGCTGCTCTAGTGGTATCACAGAGAGGAACCGTGTGCTCTGGAGCAGCTCCACTGCTTACAGTGGAGTTACAACTGGACCAGGTGCGCGGAGTCACTGGCCACTGGAAAACACACCACCAGCAGAATACCTTACACAATTCCGTTATTGCCACCAGTCTCCAAAGGCAAAGTCAGAATACTGGCAGTGACAGAAAGCAGTTAAAAAAGCATAGGGGATCCTGGGCTTCATAAATAGAGGCAGAGTACAAAAGCAAGGAAGTTATGATGAACCTTTATAAAACACTGGTTTAGCCTCGACTGGAGTATTGTGTCCAATTCTGGGCTCCGCACTTTAGGAAGGGTGTGAAGGCCCTAGAGAGGGTGCAGAAAAGATTTACAAGAATGGCTCCAGGAACAAGGGTCTTCAGTTACATGGATAGACTGGAGGAGTTGGGGTTGTTCTCTTTCGAGTAAAGAAGGTTGAGAGGAGATTTGATGGAGGTGTTCAAAATCATGAGGGATCTAGATAGAATAGACAGAGAGAAACTGTTCCCATTGGCGGAAGGGTCGAGAACCAGAGGATTTAAGATGATTGGCAGAAGAACCAAAGGCGACATGAGGAAAAACTTTTTTATGCAGTGAGTGGTTATGATCTGGAATGCACTGCCTGAGAGGCAGATTCAATCGTGGCTTTCAAAAGGGAATTGGATAAGTACCTGGAGGAAAAAAATTTGCAGGGCTACGGGGAAAGGGTAGGAGAGTGGGACTAGCTGAGGTGCTCGTGCAGAGAGCCGGCACGTGCTCGACGGGCCAAATGGCCTCCTTCTGTGTTGTAACCACTCTATGATTCTATTTTGTGACATCATACTGCGAAAACACTTCTAATGGGCATTAAGTAATCTGTGTACACAAGCATGGTACATCACTTCCTGGTGAGCTACCAGGCCAATCATTTCACTCAAGGCCACAATTGCACAATACAATAGCGCTGCTCACACACGGCAATAAAAGATTTTGTTGCATAAAGAAAGAAAAAATACACTATACAGTTAAATAGCCAACTCAATAGAAGGGTTGTGCTGAAAAATACACCATTCATTAGAAGCCTAACATGATGGTCACTTTCATGCATACTGCTCGCAATCATACACACCAGAAAGTATTATGCAATTTATTAGCATTTTCACTGGCATTGATTAAACATAATTTAATACAATGGCTGCCTTGCTATAATTATATTGAGCTTGCATTCCAAATTTACATCAAGGCTCACGTGAGTAAAGAAAATTAAATTTAATCCTAACACTTCCGTTTTAAATGCTCTCCTCAGTCAAACTTCACGATCTGTACTATACTGCAATAGATCAAACAAACTTTGGCACTTTCTTGACAACTTTTTTTCCTGCAAGCACTCAATACATTTGGTCTTCATTCGCACAGAAATATGTGCCAAACTTATGTTTAGCAATGGTCTTACTTCTCAACATTGCCAATTTATGGATTCCTTGCCCACAACTGTTAGAAGGAAAATAAAATAACGTAATCTGACCTGCTGCATCCATTGCCATCAGTTAAAAATAAAAATCTTAAGAAGCATTGACTGATTCTCACAATTTTCCCAAGTAATTAATGTTTCACTGCTAATCCCTGGAACTTCATTTGCAGCAAACCTTCATTTCCTGCTTTATCAATAGAAGGGAGTTTAAAATTGGGAATCTGAAGTATTACCAACGTTTAACAGAAGGATGCATAGCTGGAACCTCACATATGCCAATGTTGGGATCCAGATTAGGTCCACAACTATTGAACCTGCTTCCATCGCCATTTCAGATCATAACTCACTGCAAAAAAGAAATTCTCATCTCCACTCTGGTTCCTTTGCCAATCATCTTAAATCTGTGCTCTCTGGTTACCGACCTTCTTGTTGATCAAAGAAACATTCAGCTGTATACTAGAAGGGTCACTCTGGCTACTCACAATTGCTAATACAGTGCCTGGCCCAAGACCGCACAAAGTGGAGGGCAAGCATCTGGAAAGGTGCCGACACCTCGAGTCTCTTCGCCGGGAGCAAGCGGAAGCCAAGCGCAAGGTGCGCACGTCAACTCAAGCACCCAACCCACCCGCCCCTTCAACCACCGTCTGCCCCACCTGTGACAGAGACTGTAAGTCCCGCATTGGACTCATCAGTCACCTGAGAACTCATTTTTAATGTGGAAGCAAGTCATCCTCGGTTCCGAGGGACTGCCTAAGAAGACGACGACTGAGTTTATATGCAGAAATGAATTTGCGCTGAGCTAATTAACTGACAAAAAAGGTATGTCAACCGTTTCACTGTATTTGTGGAGAGAGAAACAGAGTTAACGTTTCAGGTCGATGACCTTTCGTCAGGACTGGAAAAAGTTCCATCTCTTAACTTTTTCCAGTTCTGACGAAGGGTCGTCGATCTGAAACGTTAACTCTGTTTCTCTCTCCACAGATGCGGCCTGACCTGCTGAGTATTTCCAGCATTTTCGGTTTTTATTTCAGATTTCCAGCATCCACAGTATTTTGCTTTTGTTTCACTGTATTTATTGTGTTTCTAGCCAATACTTTCTTGCACATCAAACCAAGCTCATCACACAGGGCTATAAATGCAGTTTATTAGATGGTGACAAACCTTTTAAAATATTAATTGCACACTAGTATTTTTGTCAAGTACAAGTTGAGTGTCCAAAATCCAGAGTCCCGGAATCTGGAATGTTCCGGAATCCGGACTCTGGGACAACTGGTAGCAGGGTCGTCCGGAATCTGTAAAATGTTCCAGAATCCGGACACCCTGTCAAACTGCAACCTGGGCCCAGGCATTTCCGGACTCGGAACGTGTTTCTGATGTCCAAAGTCCGGAAACGCCCGAGCCCAGGTTGTGATATTTCCGGACTTCGGACATCAGAAACACGTTCCGAAGTCTGGAAAAACACAAAAACCGCTCGGCCTCGGTCCCGAGGTTGCCGGATTCGGGACGCTCAACCTGTACTACTTGTGAAGCCTAGTGGTACTGGAACTTTCACTCCCAATCTACAGCAACACTGTAAACTTTGCATCACTGGACGCCAGGAAGCAGCTCAGCTGCACGCGCTCTTTTGGCCACAGGTGGTGCACAGCTGGGAAGAAAATACATTCAAAATAAAAAGCTCCCCCTCAATGGCATAGTGGATAAAGGCACTGCCTTTGGGATCATGGAGCCAAACTAGCCTAAAGCTCTCAGGTTCGATGCCTGATCCGTGCTAAGTTGATCCCAGCCACCATTAAGTTAAGGTTATCACAGCAGTTGTGGTGCATCAATTAGAAACAGAAAAAAAACAGGAGCAGGAGTAGGCCATTCGGCCCTTCGAGCCTGCTCCGCCATTCAATATGACCATGGCTGATCTTCTATCTCAATACCATATTCCCGCTCTCTCCCCGTACCCCTTGATGCCTTTTGTGTCTAGAAATCTATCTATCTCCTTCTTAAATATATTCAGTGACTTGGCCTCCACAGCCTTCTGTGGTAGAGAATTCCACAGGTTCACCACCCTCTGAGTGAAGAAATTTCTCATCTCAGCCCTAAATGTCCTACCCCGTATCCTGAGACTGTGACCCCTCGTTCTAGACCCCCCCAGCCAGGGGAAACATCCTCGCTGCATCCAGTCTGTCTAGCCCCGTCAGAATTTTATACGTTTCAATGAGATCCCCTCTCATTCTTCTAAACTCTAGTGAATACAGGCCTGGTCGACCCAATCTCTCCTCATACGACAGTCCTGCCATCCCAGGAACCAGTCTGGTGAACCTTCGCTGCACTCCCCCTTGGTCTCAGCACCCCAGGGTGTAAGAGTGGAACACTTGGTATGGTTTTTCACTCCTGATCATTGCCCAGGGACACTGTTAGAAAGTGTGTTTGAGTGGACATGGATGACTACTGGATCAGGCTTAGTCCGTGATACCTTTTGTAGGCTCATACATGAAGAATGGTCACTGGGGCAAGGTACTGGAAGGCTGCCACCATTTTAAGAGTCTCCAGCTTCAAAGTGGGCAAAAAGTTGACGAGAAAAATAAACAAAATGTCCATTTCAAACTAAACTGATGCTTTTAAATAAAACCTGCATTCTTCCTCAGATTTTGCAAAATTTAAGCTTGGCGTAGCTATCACAATGGCCAATACTCAATATCATAATTGGACCAAGACAAAATGAAACAAGAATAAAAAGGGGAAACTAAGTATTTCACACAGTGGATAGCAATGCACACCATACACTTTGAAATCTCAGTGACAACACCGTATGTAAAAATGGAAGCTTACACAGAACACCTTCAAATCCTCATCAACAATACTATGGAAATTTTGCATGAATTTTGAAATCATGAAACGTTTTTAGAACAGTATTTTGCAGTGTTCTACATCAGGCTTTCCACTGCATTAGCTAAACAGCACATTCTCAATCTCAGCCAGGACGCCTAGGGTAAGGCTCCAAGAAGCAAAGCGCTTCCTCAAAGAAACTAGATCAAGTCATGCACTGAGCTACATCTTGCAGAGGCTTGGGAACAGGTCACCTCCCTGATTTTCATTTGGAAACAGTGTGCACTGCGAAGGGGCCTACAAGGGCAGAATTTAACTGAACACAAAAAAAGGGCTGAATCCATACATTTTGGAAAGTACTAACTTTTACGTCCCAGACCAAATCACTGTCTCCACAAGTGCTTTGATTCGATAGCTGCAGTATAAAATCCTCGACATAAGCCAAAAGCCATGAAAAATGCTTTAAGGGTTTTATTACCAAGGTCAAGAATTCAGGAAAGGTGTTACACATGAAGTAACTAAACGGAGATCTTACAGCAGAATAAAGTTCAATATTTATAATCGCCACCACCCCCCATTTCTACTGACTTCCCCACCCCACATTATTTCCACATTTTTGCCAAATTTCACTTGCAATTGCACAGCTGTGTTTTGCGATCTCAGGATTAAACAATGCATCAGTATGGAACACTGCCATTAATACAGCTTCATTTTTTTTGCTGCAACCCTGGTCTTAACCTTCAAAAATGAAACTGCTCAAAGGGGGTAACCAAGCTTGCTTCCACCCTCCCCCCAAAAAATGGTTTTAACCTCATGTTGTAGAACAAAAATTAAAATCTTACTCCGTGCAATTAATGAAATTGGTTTTGTAATTAAGTCTTATACATGCTTTAAAACAACAAAAAATCTAAATTTAAAAATGTGTGGCATTAATATTTTTGTCCAAGGATACAACACAAAACTCAATTCAAACCAATGACTGCAGGCTGCGCTCGCATTAGATTTGGGTGCGGACAAGAGAACAAAACTGTATATATAAAAAAAATTACACATACGCACGCAAATTAAAACCCCGAGCACATTCAAATTGCACACAAGAAAAATTGCTTTCTAACACTGATTACCAACTGAATGCATTACACGGCAGAATTGCTCGTGTGAACTAAAATAGTAATCCAGATTACTTTGATGCAGAAATCACGCAACAGCCTTAAAACCGCATGCAAGCATAGCCAAACATCTACTGAATAAAGCTAAATACTACTTTGCCAAGCTTTTTTTGCTTCTCAGATTTTAATATACCAGATAAAAATGGTACCTGTGTGGCACAGTCAGCACCGAGTACATTATTTACCAGGAAGTCTGCATCAAATATGCGCCTGCATGCCTTATGACTGTTAAAAGGTAGCCCACTATCTAGCAAGGTTAAAGTGCCTTATTCAGTTTACTGAAACACTATTTAGCAGGAAACTCGTGCTGGGCGTCTGAGCATGCCCAGAGTTCAGCTGTAGGGATTGGGAGAGCAGTTATCTGGCAGAGAAACCACATCCTAAACCAAGGCCTAAAACTACAGCCTTAAACTTGGAGCAACAAAAGAAAGCTTTTCATAACATGCCACTTAATGAAATAGCTTCCTCCATGCAAATTAATCAGCTTGTGCTCCGTTAAGCCCTGTAAACTGTATCACATTAAAGCATCTACCCACCACACAAGTATGCAATTCAATCTAAAATTAAACACGTAGTACTTAGTGCTCGTATTTAGCATTTTAAAATAGAATACATCGATATTGCTTATTTACAATAACATGCTAAAGGGGCAATTTAACACTGAAAAGTTAATTCAAACCAATACAATATCACAAACATACTGTACCCCTGTGCATCCTGACAAGAATCTGGCATTTAAATCCAAACCACAGTAACATCTTCATTCATTATCCTCATTAGCGCAATGATTTATTCAATATCACAGCAAATCACTGAATCGTTTCCTAATAGCCACATCCTTGGCTGAACATCAAACCCTTTCACAATCCAATTCTTACAATTTAAAATGCAATTGGACTAATATACACCATTTTATTTCAAGTCACATTGCAATTTACAAACCAACATTCCTTTCTCTCTTCTCCTCCCCCCCCAAAATCATCCAAGGAGCTACAGTGTCAATGCATACATTCATCTGCAATATAAAGCCACAACACAAGTATGTTCTCCTTTCAGCCACAAGGTCTTCTACAAATAATAGATTATGAAAACAAGAACCATGAAACAACGAGATTTCACCATATTACAAATTAAACATGAACAAATCAAACAGAGGTCATCACTACACTCTATTATGACTGGGCTTCACCCCCAGTGGTACAACAGTCTCTCCATTTTGTAACAGGGCTTTTGTTTCAAGCCCGGAAGTGTAAAATGCACACATTTACACAGTGAAAACATTCCCAGAAAAAAATATCTAAAAGATGAAAATGGTCAGGCCCCTGATCCCAAATTCAGGGAGAGGCCAGAGTACAATTTCAGAATCGGAATATGAAATATGCTCCATACTGTAAACTCGCTGTATGTCGCTGCACAGAACACGTAATTGTGTCCATAATTCTCCATCTGTCAGCTTTTCCTTTTTTTTGAAAAAAAAAAATCAATCTGTACAAAAGACGCTGTAGATTTAAATGAGATCTGTGGGCTAGAGGACTGCAGGTTTGAATGGAGAGCTGCGAGCAGGAGCTGCAGACTGACTGCAGTGGAGTTGGTGTCTGTCTGTAACCGGCATTTTCTGAAGACGTGTCACACACACAGTCCCCTACCCTACCCCCACCACAGCTTTTTTTAAAACAATTTCCCAACAAAAAATCTTTACCAGGGGGGAGAGGTTTTGATTTAAAAGTCACACACAAAACGTACTGAACACGAAAAAAAGAAATTCTAACAAGCCCAACCAGAAATATAAAATCTTCACCAAACAATCCCTTTCCTTCGCCGGCTCCCCTACAGGGTTTTTGTTTTCAAAAAAAAAAGTAGGAGCCTGTGACTTTTATCTCAAACAACTGAAATAAAAAATGATGTTTCTAGATGTGTAGCTACGTTTTTTTTTAAATGGAGGGGAGAGGGGTTCAAAAAAGAAAAAATCGAAACAAGATTGCTCCCGGTTGGTCGGTAAGAGCTTCTTTCCCCCCTTCTCCCTCCACACTCCTTCTCCTCAATTCACATCCTCTAAATCAGCCCAAACACAAAGCAATTTCTTTCCGAAACATTGAACAGTAAATCTTCATTTTTTTTTAATATTTAAAAAAAAAGACTTAAAAAACCTTGACCCCCATCAACACTTGCAACAAGTGCCCAGAAACCAAACAGATCTTAAGATTTTAGTTCTAACCCCGAGTAACCTATTGTGTCAACGTTACCCAGCCCCTCAAAAAATGCACCAGCATTAGTTTTTTTTCAAAAAAAAAGGTTAAAAATGCTCAGTTAAGTTCACTGTTAATTTTTTTTTGGATTATATATCGATAAATTGAATGTTTCCCCAAAAGTGAAGGATACGAAGCAGGCTGTTGTAGTCCTCTTATTACAGGCTGTGGTTTGGCTTTCTGTGGTAAGCTCATTTCAGGCTGAGGAAGACAAAAAAAAAGGAAAAACCAGGCGGATTTTGTTGTATAGAGAAACAGAGAGATGTACCTCAGGGTGTCCTCCCTCAGAAGGACGTTTCCCACGTGAGTTTACCTGCAAATCACAAAAATAATAGCATTGGTAGATGGCCCAGAGTGTGAACTAGCAGCGGGGCTCGTCCTTAGAGTGAAAGAGTCAAGCTTTGGGACGGATGCAAGCGATTTTTTACACACAAACCAACATGGCGAACCAAGCCGCTCTCAGTCCGAGAAGACGGACGCCCGGCGGCCCTCGGCAACTTCCGGAAAACTTCGGCGCCGGCTGCTCGGCAACTTCCGGAAAACTTCGGCGCCCGCTCTTCGCCCGTTTCCGGAAACTTTCAACCTCCCAGCAACAGCAGGGTCAGCTAGGGCAAAACCCTTGGGCCTCTTTTCCCCCCCACTTACAAAGTGGCTTAAATTTCAGTGCTCTTAACATGTAAGGAGCAATCATTATAAACAACAAGAGTCACATAGATTGTAAACCCACGTTCATTATTACTCCTTATTTCTTGGTGTCAGCTGTGGCTCACTCGCCTCTGAGTCAGAAGTTTGTGGGTTCAAGTCCTCCTCTTGAGCGCATAAAGCTAGGCTGACACTCCAGTGCAGTGCTGAGGGAGTGCTGCACTGTCAGAGGTGCCGTCTTTCAGATGAGATGTTGAACTGAGGCCCCGTCTGCTCTGTAAGGTGGACGTAAAAGAGCTATTTCGAAGAAGAGTAGGGGAGTTATCCCCAGTGTCCTGGCCAATATTTATCTCTGAACCAACACAACAAAAAGAGATTATCTGGTCATTATCACATTTCTGTTTGTGCGCAAATTGGCTGTCGCTGTCGCGTTTCCCACATTACAACAGCTACTACACTCCAAAAGTACTTTGTTGGCTGTAAAGTGCTTTGAGACGTCCAGTGGTCGTGAAAGGCGCTATATAAATGCAAGTCTTTCAAGTCTCTTTTAAACAACAAGAGTGGCATAAATTGTAAACCCACATTCATTAATACTCCTTATTTATCAAGGAGTTCAGAAGAAAGAGAAAGAAAGACTTGCATTTCTGTAGCGCCTTTCATGAGCATCGGATGCCCCAAAGCGCTTTACAGCCAATGAAGTACTTTTGAAGTGTAGTCACTGCTGTAATGTAGGAACTTTACCCAGAGAGTGGTGAAAATGTGGAACTCGCTACCACAGGGAGTGGTTGAGGCGAATAGCATCGATGCATTTAAGGGGAAGTTAGATAAGCATGTGAGGGAGAAAGGAATAGAGGGTTATGCTGATAGAGTTAGTAGAGGAAAGACGGGAGGAGGCTTGAGTGGAGCATAAGCGCCGCTGTTTCTATGCTGCATATCCTATGTAATCCTATGTAATTAGTGAAGAAAGAACTTGCATTTATATAGTGTCTTCCACATCCTGTCCCAAATTGTAAGGGTGACTCTTTATCATCGGCTGGTGCCTATTAAAAATCAACCATATTTAAAGGGGCACAAACAATAAGGACTGTAACTTAAAACAAATTAAAAGGAACCTTAACAAATTAAATTAAAATTTTGTTCCTAGGGGTGATGATGCACTCCAGTCCCTCCACTGCCCACCGGTCGTGGAAGGTCTTGAGCATGCCGGTGGACACAGCGTGTTCTATCTCCAGGGCCACCTGAGCATGAGCGTAGTCGCGGAAGAGAGGCAGGCAGTCGGGATGAACGAAAATTGTAAGGGTGGCATTAATCAAAATATTTTTAAATTAGATTGACACTTGACAGGTCCGAGACCGCTCTTATGCAAACTCATTGAAATGAATGGAGCTTTTTAATCTTAAACAAGCAAGCACACGTGTTCACAAAAGAAGTGCCTGTCACTCGAAATTAGATTTAAAAACTCTGGAATAGCTGAAAATACAGGTGAGGAGAAAAGTGAAAGCTAATAAATGTTTTAGGTTTCTTATTTACTTTATAGGAACATCATTGCTGTATTGCAGAGAGTTTGTGGGGAATTTTAACATTGAGGAGCGCGTGGATTTACGTGCGGTTGGGCGAGAGAGGTGGTTAAATTCATCGAAAATGTCAGCGCGTCTGGAGGCCAGCTCCAACGCGCCGACCTATGGGTTTAACTCAGGCATGTTCGGCCGTGTGTGCGTACCCCTGCCGGAGAGGCGGGTTAGCAATTTGAATATTTAAATCAGTGTATTTCAATGAAGTTAACCTTATTTATGGCCTAGAAGGGATAGCGGGATCGTCTATCAGACAACAGGCTTCATCGTGTACACCATCAGGGGTGGAAGAGAATAAGATTGTCAGCCCTCCAGATTTTCCTGGCGTCTCCAGGAATTGTAAACTAATCTCCAGGACACCGCTGTGAGCGACGCAGGATTAAGATCTTCAGGACATTAAACAAAATGTGTGGGTTATTTTCATTTTCTTTCAGCACTTTTGTTTAACAGTTATAAAAATATTGGAGTTGGGGGAGAAAAGGCTGTTTGACAGACGGTCAAGAATCAACCAATTGAGTCAGGAAGAATCTGATCTCTCTATCCTTTCTAGATCATAAATAAGGTTAACAAGGCCATAACAAAAGGAAACAAAGCACTCGGGTTCATTTTTAGAGGAACAGAATTGAAAAGCAGAGAGGTTGGCCCCGATTTTCGGCTTGTGTGGGAAATGGTCGGGTTTCCCCGAATGTGGAGTTTCTGACACACATAAAAAAGTGTCAGCCAGCTCCACGCAATTTTCCCTCAAGTGGCCAATTAATTCCCAGCATGTGGGAAGCCTTGCTAATTGTCCAATTCGAGTCAGAAATCCCCACAGTATGATGTCATCATTCGTGGTGCTTTCAAGGTCCATAGCAAGCACTGCATCCTCTGAAGGTTTCCAAACAAACCATACAGGATGGCAGAGGAGCCTGCAGCAGCTGTGGCCAGTGCCAGACCCTGAGCTGCCTTCAAATTCGACGAGGCTTCACTGCAGGCATTATTGGATGGGGTTAGGGCCCACAGGGAGGTCCTCTTCCCTAGGTCAGGGAGGAAGAGGCCTCCCACTGAGAACAATGCTGCATGGATGTAGGTGTCAGCAGATGCCAACTCGCTGGGAGTCACCAGAAGAACCTTGGCATTACATCTCTAACTCCTTCCTTTACTCCCCCACAGTACCATCCAGAGCCCCCATCCTCACTGTGGAGGAGGAAGAGGCTGTGCAGCCAGACTCCTCAGAGGAAGCTCCAACCTCTGAGGGCGCAGCGTCAGCAGAAGTAAGTGCACCCAGCACCAGCGCAGACACTCACACCTCGGGGGGACCTTTGTCACCTGGTGTTTCACAGCTCACAAGTGAGCCTCAGCAGATTCTGGAGACAGGGACAGCAGTGGAGAGTCCTCGTCGGAGGGCGCAGGACTCTGCCGGCTCAGCTCAGCTGCGCTGCATGTCGACCCTCTGCCTCTGGGTCCATCCGCAAGAGAAGAGGTGATGGATCTCCATGCACAGATGCAGGAGTCTCTGGCAGGTTTTGTCTCCAGGGTCGCTGCGAGTGTGGAGCGAATGGAGGAGTCCATAGCGACCATGAGCAAAGCCTTTGTGGAGTCATTGGCGCATGAACGCATCACCATGGAAAGGTTGGCAACCTCCATGGAGGAGATAACTCGCCAGGGTACGGAAAACATGGTTGTAGTGTATGTACTTTGCAGAAGGAACTATATTCTGCAGCCCCTGTATACTGCAGTACCAGTAGTGACCACCCCTGTATATAAGCCTGTGTAGTAACTTTGCATAGTTAGTTTCCCGGTTGTCTCCACTCAGTAAAGACCTGTTATAACCAACTCCTGCAGTCCGTGTCTCAATTACACACCGACATAATACTGGCAACGAGCAGATCCGAACTTACCTACAGTCTGCACCACCTCATGGGGCTCCATCCCTGAAGCGAAGTTGCCAGAGGTCGAGGCCAGAAGAAAGAAAAAAAAACAAACAGAAGAAACGGATGTCGACCGTGGGCAACCGCCTCTGATTCGTCGGAGTTGAAGATTTGCAGGAGAGGCTGTCGAGGGCGGGGCTTGGTTATCCTGTCGGTGGTGTTACAGCTAATCGGGGTGGTGGCAGGTAGTACACTGATCCTTCCTGGGCTGCGGCAGGCTAGAGCTCGATTGGGTGGCTTTTTAACGGGGCCGAGCAGCGTTGTCGGGAAGAGGAGAGACAGAGAGAGGGTGGAGCACACAGGGCGCGGCCGGTACTACGAAGCCGGGCAGCGTACAGACCCGAGAAGAGGGAGGAAAGTGTCCCATAGGGTTGCTCCGACGACGGGGAAGATAAAGGAAATTAGAAGCGCAGAAAGCCGCGAGGAGCTGCAGTTTGCCACGGGAACCGCGGAGAGCGGCGTTAGCAGCAGCGCGGGGGGGAAGTGCGCGAAGACCATAGGGCGTCGCCATCAAGGCATAAAATGCCAGCAACAGCGCTAGCAGCGGCGGAGAAGACGGAAAGCGCGGGAGGCGCCATTTTGTTAAATCGGGGAAGAAGGCAAAGCGCGGGAGGCGCCATCTTAGATTTCCAAGATGCCGAACACTGGCAATATCACTGCCTTCGATAATGCAATAGAAGACTGGACCACATATGTGGAAAGAGTCGAAGTATATTGCGAGGCAAATGAAGTAGCCGATGAGAAAAAGGCATCGGTACTACTAAACTTAATGGGCGCAAGAACGTACGGCCGATTGCGGAACTTGATTACTGCAGCCAAACTGATGGCGAAGAGTTTTAACAATTGTTGATATCCTACAGGAACACCTAAATCCTACACCGCTGCTGATAGCAGAAAGATTTAAATTCCACAGGAGAAATCAGCATAAAGATGAGAGCAATGCTGATTACCTTACGGAACTACGCAAGCTATCAAAGCACTGCCAGTTCGGAGCAGGACTGACAGATACTCTACGAGACAAATTTGTCTGTGGACTCCTGAGTGAAGGAACCCAGAAGAGGTTACTCTCAGAGAAAGAGCTGACGCTAGATAAGGCTTTCAGCGTGGCAGAATCATACGAAGTAGCAGCAAGGGGAGCTGCGGAAATACAGCAAAAGCCACAGGAATACGGCACCCACGAAATGACATGGGGATTTGAAAAATGTTATCGCTGCGGCGGAACAACCCATAACCAGAAGGACTGCTGGTCCAAGGACAAAATATGCAGGCAATGTGGAAAGATGGGACACATTGCACGAGTTTGCAGGTCTGGGAAGAAGACTAACGACAACAAAAAGGCTACTAAGGAACAGTACAGGAAAGTACAAAAGATGATGGACAGTAGCTCCGAAGACCAGATGAGTGATAGTGAATCCGGGAACAAGAGACTAAGCTGTCTCAAACTTCACAACATAATCGCAAAAGAGGATCACCGAACCATTTGTGTCACCCTCACGATAGCAGGGTCCCAAGTCAAAATGGAATTGGATACAGGATCAGCCCTGACCGTCATGAATCGACGAGACTACGAGCGGCTATTCTCACACATACCCTTGAAAGAGACATCCATTGTCTTGAAGACGTATACGGGGCAAAAAGTATACCCCAGAGGGAAAATAAGGGTGCCTGTCGAATACAACGGCAAGGAAATACAGAAATTGTATCTGTACATACTGCAAGATGGTGGACCACCGTTATTGGGACGTGAATGGATCAGAAAGATAAGTTTAGATTGGCACTCCATTCAGGCACTGACGGTGGCTGGTAAAAAGGATGACGACGGCACACCTGGACGATTGTCAAAAATCTTAGCTAACGCCAAAGAGGTATTTCAACAAGAACTGGGAACTCTTAAAGGTGTAACCGCCTCGATAAAAATAGAAGAGAATGCAATTCCCAAGTTTTTCAAAGCAAGACCGGTACCGTATGCAATTCGCCCAGCCGTCGAGGCAGAGCTGGAGAATCTGGAGAATGCAGGCGTGTTATCTAAGTAGACTGGAGCGAGTGGGTGACACCCATCGTTCCTGTCATGAAGAAAACGTTAAACAATAAGTCTGAGGAGCCAAGGAAGGTTCGCATCTGTGGGGACTTCAAGGTGACGGTGAACCCAGTCCTTCACACAGTACAGTATCCTCTTCCGAGGATAGAAGATATTTTCGCCTCACTATCTGGAGGGAAGCGTTTTACAAAAATTGACCTAGCACAAGCATATTTGCAGATGGAGGTTGAAGAATCCTCTAGGAAATATCTCACGATAAACACTCACAAAGGTCTTTACCAGTATAATCGACTGGTATTCGGAGTAGCATCAGCTCCGGCGATATGGCAAAGAGCGATGGAACAAGTCCTGCAAGGGATTCCGGGGACTCAGTGTTACTTGGACGACATCCTAGTGACAGGTGAAAATGACAGTGAACACCTTGCCAACCTAGAGCAGGTGCTCACTAGACTAAGAGAACATGGGCTACGAGCCAATCGCCCCAAGTGCGAGTTTTTTAAGAAACAGATATCGTATTGTGGCCACGTGATTGATGAAGAGGGGTTACATAAGTCCCCTGACAAAATTGAAGCGGTAGTTAAGGCTCCAGCGCCTGAAAATGTGTCGCAACTGAGGTCATTCCTCGGATTGGTGAATTACTACCTTAAGTTTTTGCCGAATTTGTCCACAATTCTGCACCCATTGAATGCCCTACTACAAACTGGAGTAGCATGGAAATGGAGCGATGAATGTAAGCGGGCCTTTCAGAAGAGTAAAGACCTAATCACTTCAAGAGAAGTATTGGCTCACTACAACCCATCACTACCGATAAGACTGGCGTGTGATGCGTCTCCCTACGGCATTGGAGCGGTACTGTCACATAAATTCCTTGATGGGTCAGAGAGGCCGATAGCTTTTGCGTCACGCTCGTTAACTTCAGCCGAGCGTAACTACGCCCAGATTGACAGAGAGGCCCTCAGCCTGGTGTGGGGGGGTGAAGAAGTTCAATCACTACCTGCACGGTCAGAAATTTACTCTACTAACTGACCATCAACCTCTTGTCTCCATTTTCAACCCTCAGAAGGGCGTCCCGATAATGACAGCACAACGGCTACAGAGGTGGTCCCTTTTCCTAGGGGCACACCAATATGACATCGAGTACAAAGGAACTAAACAGCATGGGAATGCTGATGGATTGTCGCGCCTACCGTTGCCGACGGTGGAAGAAGCACCTGCAGTGGATCCAGTGGAGATATTCCACTCGACCATAGTCGAATGTCTACCTGTGACGAATGCAAACATAGAAAAGGAAACACGAAATGACCCGACACTCTCCTGGGTCTATGATTTAATGGTGAAGGGATGGCCAGCACATAGCGAACCACTGTTGCCAGCATTCTCGCCGAGAAGAGAACAGCTGTCAGTGTGCCGAGGAACCTTGATGTGTGGATCCAGAGTAGTAATTCCACCCAAATTGAAGGATAGAGTGCTCAATGAGCTTCATGAGGGTCATCTGGGAGGGGTAAAAATGAAGAACTTAGCCAGAGCGTTTGTGTGGTGGCAGGGAATCGATAGAGAAATCGAAGAGATGACCAAGAGCTGTACAGGATGCCAGAAGGTCCAAAACGCCCCACCACAAGCCCCTCTACATCCATGGGAGTGGCCCTCATCTCCATGGCAAAGGGTGCACATTGATTTTGCTGGTCCATTTATGCACTCGATGTTTTTAATTGCGGTGGATGCACATTCAAAGTGGCCAGAGGTAATAAAAATGCCCTCAACCACCACAGAAAAAACTATCACAGTCTTACGAACCATATTCGCCAGAAATGGGCTGCCTGAACAGATTTGCTCCGACAATAGACCACAGTTTGTGTTGGAAGAGTTCCGGAGGTTCTTAAAGAACAATGGTGTTAAGCATTACACATCCGCCCCATATCATCCAGCCACCAATGGATTGGCTGAGAGGTTCGTTCAAACATTCAAGAAGGCTATCAAGGCAATGTGTAATGAAGACATACCCTTACAACACAAGGTGGATAACTTCTTGTTTGCCTACCGGAATGCGACACATGCGGTTACCAACCAAACTCCAGCCATGATGTTCTTCAATCGAAGACTAAGATGCCGCTTGGATTTGGTTAAGCCAAACATCAGAAGAGATGTGGAGAACAGGCAGTTTCAGAATATGAATGAAAGGCCGACCAGGAGTTTTAAGATAGGTCAACCAGTTTTGGCCCGGGACTACCGCACAGAGAAATGGCAGCCAGGAACGATCTGCACACGGCAAGGACCTCTAATGTATACCGTGGACGTTGGAGAGAGCATTGTCAGACGCCATGCTGACCAGATTCTAGAGTCACTGGAAAACGTCAATTCCACACCACGATCCGATACACCTGGTGATGAAACCGAAGTACCAATTGCATCTACCTCAGAATCGGGAATATTGGAAGCAGACGAACCCAACAACGACGTTGATTCCGAATCAACTCTGCCAGAAGAACCTGATACCCCAAAGAGGCGTTACCCAGACTGTAGTGTATGTACCCGTCTACCTTTAAGAGAACTATTGTATGTAACCGTTCACTTTTAAGAGAACTATTTTAGGTGTGGCACTACTTTGTTTGGCTTCTGTATACGGTAATACCTACGGTGACCACACCAGTATATAAGTGTTGTGCCAGGAGTTATTGGGCAGATTCGCCCTGACCTTCGAATAGTAAAGTCCTGTTTTAAGTTACTCTTGGAGTCTGTGTATTAATTAACTAAACAACCCACAGACTTTACAGTGGCGACGAGTCCGATCGTACCCTGCGGCAACAATAATTCCGAAGCAGTTAACGAGCGTCGAGAAGAGGCAACCGCCCTCGTCATTCTGCTGGGAGAAAACTCGAGTCTGCAGAGCTGGAAAGGAGGAAGAATTCAGAGACAAAGACTTCCATCAGCAACAGGCACTGACTGTCCCTTCTGCCACGGTGAGGAGTGAGCCGATCAGCACGAGAAGCAAGGCGGCCACGGTGACTGTGAGTAAGGGAAAAGTAAAAAGAATAACCGGAGGATAAGGGCGGTGCACTCGACCACGGTCGAGGGGGAAAGGAGCCGGACAGAAGTCGGGCCCAGAGGCGCTGAGACTGGGGCAGCGTGGAGCAAGGAAGCCGCGGTACAGACAGGCTGGGGACGCAACAGCGTCGTGAGACAGCTAGACCGCGACCGGCGAAAAAGGCCGGGAGCGACCGAAGCCACGAAGCGCTGCGACCGGGAGCGTAGGCGCGGGAAGATATAAAAACTCAGCCGCAGCCGGGGAGGGAAGCACCGGACTGCGAGACGGCTGGGAGAGGCGTTTGGGAGCCGAGCGAGCGGGAGAGGCAGAGCCGACCAAGGGAGACTGCGCGAGAGCCAGTCCAGCGGCTGAAACTGTTCTCCGTCAACGGGGTGTACCCAGCGCCGGTAGAGCCGAGCGAGCGGGAGAGGCAGAGCCGACCAAGGGAGACTGCGCGAGAGCCAGTCCAGCGGCTGAAACTGTTCTCCGTCAACGGGGTGTACCCAGCGCCGGTAGAGCCGAGAGAGCGGGAGAGAGACCGAGCCCGAGCAAGGGGAACTGAGCGAGAGCCAGCCCAGCGGCTGAACCTGTTCGCCGTCAACGGGGTGTACCCAGCGCCGGTTGCCTTGCCGAGAAAAGGGAAAGCACTGAAGCCGACGCGCAGGCTGTGAATCTGAAAGCCAGCGGCCGTCGCCTGTGGGGGAAAGTGTACCCCTCCCGCTAGGGAAGAAACGCGGGAAGCCGCCATTAGGCGGGGAAGAAGACAGAAGCGGGAAAGTGCCATTGAAGTGGGCGGGGAGAGAAGATAAGCGCGGGAAACCGCCATTTTCGCGGGAAAACCGCCATCTTAGAAAAAAAAAAAATAATAAGTTAAAGAAATAATTCGGGGTGTTATCAGAAAGAGAGGAAGATGCCTAAGCATGGTAACATCAACGATTTTAATGCCGAGGTAGAAGACTGGGCCACGTACGTGGAACGCATCGAGATCTATTGTGAGGCCAATAAAATAGAAGAAGATGACAAAGCTATAACCTTGCTAAACTCGATGGGCGCGAAGACATACGGGCTCTTGAAGCATCTACTATCACCAGCTAAACCGGCGGATCAGACTTTCGATGATATTGTGGCTGTTCTGAAGGATCACTTGAACCCCACACCGTTGATGTTGGCGGAACGATTCAAATTCTATGCGAGAACGCAACGGAAAGACGAAAGCAACGCAGAATACTTGGTCGAACTGCGTAGACTAGCGAAATACTGCCAGTTTGGAGGGAATCTGACAGAGGCATTGCGAGACAAGTTCGTGTGCGGGTTGGCAAAGGAAGGAACGCAAAAGCGACTACTCGAAGAGAACGACCTTACGCTTGACAGGGCTGTCCTTATTGCAGCATCGCACGAAGCCGCAGCGAAGGGAACTGCGGAAATGCAGCTAAAGACAGCAGCACTAAGTGTGGATCAAATTACCTCGACAACAACAAAATGCTATCGTTGTGGGAAGACAACACACGACCAGAACCAATGCTGGTTTAAGAACCAGGAATGTAGGAAATGTGGCAAATTGGGTCACATAGCTAAGGTATGCCGGTCAGGGAAGAAGACCAACAACCAAAGGACCAACAACCAAAGGAAGCCATCACAGGAAAAGTACAACAAGGTACACAAGGTGGCTGAGAAGAGTTCAGACGAACAGAATTCAGACTCAGACCCAAATGGCCAGGAGCTGGGTAGTCTGAGAATTCACAATGTGAGTAAGGAAGCTGACCTACAAACTATCTGGGTCATGCTAAAAATAGCTGGAATCCAAGTGAAAATGGAGTTGGACACTGGATCAGCTCTATCAGTCATAAATCGAAGATTACCACCGGCTATTCTCACATATACCCTTAAGTGATACCAAGTTCGTATTGCAGACATACACGGGGCATAAAGTATACCCCATGGGAAAGGTAAGAGTCAAAGTGAGAGATAGGGGTAAAGAACACCCAAGAATGAACTTATACGTACTACATGAGGGAGGACCACCACTTCTAGGACGGGAGTGGATCAAGAAAATAGACATGGAATGGCACTATCTAAAAGCCATAACGAGTGAGGACTCGGTGCAGACAATCAGCTCAGATTCTGAAACGGATGACGATAAGACCAACCCAAATATGAAAGACAAGGCTGAAATGGACTTGCCGACGAAGGTTGGAAAAACGAAGGCATGCATAAAGGCTTATGCTCCAGAGAAGAACAAAGTTTCAGAACAGAACTCCACCGAACAACGACAACCTAGTTTGACAGAAAATTCTGAGCCTGTTCAAGTTACGGACATATCCATGACGGAAGAACACCGAGCTCGGACTCAAACTTATTTCAAATTACGACAACAATTAGAACAATTGAGTTACCGTCTCGTACAAGAGATGAAAACAATGAAAAAGTTCTATGACACCGAATGGGAGAATCTGGAAAGACAACAGAAGCAGCTAGCTCAAGCAGAGAGCGACCATAGAGCCATCGTGACCAATTACCGATCACATCTCCCTTATGCTGTTCAGGAGTTAGAATATTTGCAGGAAGAAGCAAATGAAGAGGAATCTTCAGGAAGCCAGGATTTTATTCCAGTTCTTCTCTACGACTCCTTACAAGCAGAGTGCGAGAAGTTGAAAGAACAGTATGAACAGGCCCAGGCTACAATTCTGGAAGGGGTTAACTCGGCAACCTCCGAAAAGCTAGTTTCAGTGGAAGCATATGAGCAACTGAAGGTTGAACATGAGCAAGAAGTCCAAAGGCTGCAGGAAATTCTTGATGAGCTCAAGGCCAAGACAGACTCATCGGTAGAAGTTCCATCCATAGATGAGAAATTAGAGGTGAAAGACATGGCAGAACATGAAAGACAAGATGTACAAGAACTCATAAAAATATTAAAGGAAACCCAAGACAAATATGGGGCGGCAATGACCGAGATTCAACAACTTGAAGAACAGATTCAACTGGGAATCCGTTCAGTGGAAGAAAAGGGAACTGTAAGAAACACAGAGACTGTAAGAATGGCCTCTGAACATGAGCTAGAGAGCATCAAGGCGCAACTTCTGGAAGCCAAAGTACAAGAGGAAAAGAAGGTGAAAGCATTGGAGGAAAAGGTGGATGAAATGGAGAAGACTCTGACCTACAGTGTTCCCGTGGAAGAGTTAACGGTCAGCCAACTCCTTCATATGCTGAAGGACAAGACTCTACAATGGGAACAATCTGAACACGAGCTTCAATCTTCAAAGGGAAGGAGTTCGGAGCTCTCAAAAGTTATGGAAATAGCTGAGGTTGCAACACAGATTTTACAGGGATGCCAAAAGTATGCTGAATCACGTCAATGTGAACAGCAGAATGTTGAAACAGCTGCTCCAGTAGAAGGATTGAATAGCCTGATCAATCAATCCCCGAGGGAAGGGGAAGTATTGAAATCACAAACGAGGTCATTAGTGAAGGATTTGCAGGAAACCCAGGAAGAGCGGGATGAATATGAACGCATGAAGAAGTCTCTTCAGGAAAGATGTCTAGGGAGGGAACAACAGTCGGCTAACGTCCAGTTGGGTACGGAAGAAGTAGCAGGCCCTCTCGCTAGACTAGCTCAGGACGACACCGAATATTACCATGACCTGTTGAGTGACACGGAATATTACGATGACTTGGTCTGCCCAGCTTGTGATGAAAACTCCCAAAGTGCAGAAATCAGGATGAAGCACTTAAAGTCTAAGGAACATAGGGAGATGGTGGCGCTACAGCTGGCAGCGGATAAGGGAGCCCCGAGAGCCTCCAAGAAGCAGAAAAGAAAAAGACGAAGCAGAAGACGATAACCATCTAAATCATTATCACTTCTATCAGATCATGCACGTGGGCCCCACGAAGGGGGCCAAATCAGTTGGAAAGTAGGAAAAATTACCAAGGCAGTCCAGCTGTTTGTAAAAGTCAGCACTGCTGGTTCAGCAGGACGGAAGTTCAAGCTGTTAAGCCAAGGGAAAGACTATTGGATGAGTCACGCTAGAAATGTGAATCGGCTACACCACAGAGATGTTGTTCGGACCGAGTCAAGACCAGAGACTGAATCTGTGAACTGTTCCCGCAGAGACTGACTCTGTGAACTGTTTCCCGCAGAGACTATACCTGTGAATTGTTTTACATGAAGTTGATTATATGTTATGTTTAATGGGGAATAAGTATGTTGTAAGCTAAAAATGGAGGATTGTAGTGTATGTACCCGTCTACCTTTAAGAGAACTATTGTATGTAACCGTTCACCTTTAAGAGAACTATTTTAGGTGTGGCACTACTTTGTTTGGCTTCTGTATACGGTAATACCTACGGTGACCACACCAGTATATAAGTGTTGTGCCAGGAGTTATTGGGCAGATTCACCCTGACCTTCGAATAGTAAAGTCCTGTTTTAAGTTACTCTTGGAGTCTGTGTATTAATTAACTAAACAACCCACAGACTTTACACAGACAGAATCAGGAAGCCTCCTCAAAGACTGAACTTATAATTGCTTAACTTCAGCTAATGTATATGACAACTGTAATTGTAAATATGTTATTTAATTATTAATCGAATGTTATGTACTGTTTAGCTAAAAGGGGAGGAATTGTAGTGTATGTACTTTGCAGAAGGAACTATATTCTGCAGCCCCTGTATACTGCAGTACCAGTAGTGACCACCCCTGTATATAAGCCTGTGTAGTAACTTTGCATAGTTAGTTCCAGTTTGTCTCCACTCAGTAAAGACCTGTTATAACCAACTCCTGCAGTCCGTGTCTCAATTACACACGGACATAATACTGGTGAGTGCTCATAAGAGAATGACATCTCTTGAGGAGCGTTGGCCATCTATTGAACAGAGAAACCAGATCTTCATGGAAGTCCTTCTGAGTAGGACTGCCAGTGCAGAAACGGGTCCCCATGGCCCCCTAAAGCGCAGCAAGGTGCTCTCAAGCCACTTCCAAGCACTGGTCCCTTCTGGCCTGTGCAGCTTCAGGTGAGTGAGCAGCAGCCTGGTGCTCCTGGTGCTCACCCTGCTGTTCCTGGTTCTGCTGCTGCCGCCTCTGCTGCTGGAGATCCTGTAATGGCAAGAAGGGAAGGAAAAAAAGGCATCGCATGCTTCTCGTAGATGCCTCCGCTGAGGAAGCGCTGAGTGAGGGTGGCGAGAGGGGCTTCCCAGGAGATCGCATTGGAGAAGTGTGTGAGGCTCCAACCTTCCACAGCTGTGCCTAAGCCTTGAAGAAGTAGCCCCAAACCTGCAACAACAAGGTCCTTCAACATACAAGTGCTGTCCCTTTAAATCGCAGTTTTCCCTGACCTGCAGCTGAGAGCAAGCAAGCCGGCAAGCTTCACGCCAGGTCTCATCAGCGGGGTTCCCCGCAGGCGTGTTTGATGTGGGGAAAGCCCCAAAGTTGCAACGGCCCTGGAAAATCTACCTTAACAAGGAGATAATTGCTCATTACTGCTCCGACGACCAGTCCCGCCAGCGGCGGCCGGGACTGAGGCCGACCGCATAGAAACGGCAGACCTTTCACCGATTTTCGGCTCCTGGCTGCATGAAAAGCCGCCCGACGGCTGCCACAAAATTGACCCCGTTATGTTAAACTTGGACAGAACCTTGGTTAGAAACCACTTGGGCTGCGCCACCCATTAGTGCCCAAAGAGGGCATTTAGTAGGTTTTACGCCACTGGCCATGCCTCCCGCTAAATTTAGCGGGACGCTAATGGCGGCGCTAGCCGTTAGCACTGCGCCGCTATCGATGACGTCATCGGTGTGCGCAGCGCCCCGCTACCGCCCCGATCACGAAATTTGGTAGCGCCCCCTGCTTTAACGGCGGTTGCAAATTGCGACTGGTTCAGGGGGGCCTACCTGCGGCGGTAGAGGCGCTGCGGTGCGGGGCGGCCATTTTTTTTGCTGGCCGCCTGCCAGCATCTCTCCGTGCCGCCGTCCCCGGCCTCCTGAGCACCCCCCCCACCCCCGCGGTGTGTCGGCTGTGTCCCAAGAGCCCGGCACTTCTCCTCGGTGCCGGGCTCTTTTGCCGGCACTCGCGATCACCGATCGCGCTGCAGCAGGCCCCTCCCCTTTAAGAAGGGGAGGAAGGCCTGCAGTACCACAGTGCGCCGTGCCACAGCGTGTGGCGCTGCGGCACGTTGCGCTGCGATTTTCAGCGCCCCAAGAGGGATGCGGGGCGCCTCAAGTAGCGTCGCGCTTCCGTCTGGGGCGCTGAAACTGAATTTGCGGCGGGCGGCCACAACTCCTTCCGGGGCGGTACTTCCGGCGCCCTGGCGACGGGGCGCCAGTGAATTTCTAGGCCTTGGAGTGCTGCGCACAGTTCGGGTCTCCATATTACAAAAAGTATATTGAAGCACTGGAGAAGGTGCAGAAAAGATTTACAAGGGTGATACCAAAACTGAGAGCTTATAACCATCAGGAAAGACTGAACAGGCTGGGGCTCTTTTCTCTAGAAAAGGGAAGGCTGAGGGGTGACCTAACAGAGGTCTTTAAAATTATGAAAGGGTTTAATGGGTAGACTTAGAAAAAATGTTTCCACTTGTGGGGGAGGCCAGACCTAGTGGTCATAAATATAAGATAGTCACTAAGAAATCCAATAAGGAATTCAGGAAAAACTACTTTTCCCAGAGAGTGGTGAGAATGTGGAACTCGCTACCACAGGGAGTAGTTGAAGCAAATGGCACAGGCGCATTTAAGGGGAAGCTAGATAAGCACATGAGGGAGAAAGGAATAGAAGGATATGCTGATAGGGTGAGATGAAGAGGGATGTGAGGAGGCTCATGTGGAGCATAAACACCGGCATGGACCAGTTGGACCGAATGGCCTGTTTCTGTGCTGTAAATTCTATGTAAACATCTCTGATATTTTAACCAGCATTTAAATTTAACGGCGCATGCATGAGTTTCCCGGGCTTCCTGAAACTCGCCCTTGAAACCAAGACGAGAAGATAACAGCAATTCATGGCGCTCAATAAAACGCAAGCAAATACAGCAATAAAATAGTCATGGATCACAGCTGCTTTCTCAACTACCACTGGGAAAGGGTTTATTGAGAGTACTTGTGGTGAAAGGCTAATTTGTGCACTTTGGAGGTATTGAGCGTTGAGACGGAAGATCAGGATGGGTTCCGCTATGGCTGCCTTAGATTGGATCTCGGGCAAGGAACAGGATGACCATCAGCAACAGCCTGCTGTGGAGAAACCTGCAGGTGCTCAGCAGAGAGGGGAGCAGCAGAGGGGTCGAGCTCGCAGGAAGCACTACCCGCGTAACAGGGTGAACAGGCAGAGGCTCAGCATCCTTGACAAAATGGAAGAGCAGTGCTTCCGGAAGCTGTGGTTGTCACATTGTGAAGGAATAAGCAATATACCTATTCAGAAAAATACACCATTCTATAAAAGAATTCTGACTTTATTAAAACATGACAAACTGGGCTTGAAAATCTAAAAACCTAACAATGGAAAAGCTGTAAACAGCATTCAGGCTATTAAGATAAGATAAGTTGTTGACACTGAATCAATAACCTTATTGAAACAGGAGGTTGGAGGTTCCTGATAGTCTGAAGCCTGGGAAAGAACACAATGGTATACCCTGTTAAGGTGTTTTAAACCAACACTTTGGAAAGAATCACATAAAATTAAAGAAACATATGCCTTCGTAAAAATGACATCAAATGAAACATGGGAGACACGAGTCTGTGTTACAACCAGCTGAGGTAACTAAGAAGACAATGGTGCACCTGGTTGAGGTGTTTTTAATTTACACGTCATAAAAAGACACAAATAGAAGACTTTGGTAAGAATGACATCAAATAGATACACCTGCTCCACACCATTTTTTATGATAAGCTTAGAACACCTAAGGGTAGAGACATAATTCTTAATGCTACAAGCTGATCTAACTGTAAAAATAGCAGGGGGTCAACAGAAAAATTATTAGAGATAATTAGCTTACATCAGCAGAAAACTTCAAAGGAAATACCACTGAGAAAGGGTATAAAAATTGAACTTTCAAATGGGAAGACAGATTCGCTGTAAAGAGGCAAAGTGATTCTCAGCTTCAGAGGCAAGCTCTGTAAGTCTTCAACTCTTTGTATCTCGGGGATCAAGGTATTGTATTTGATTTTGGTGGATATCCTGGAATAAACTAAGAACTGTAAAACTAGCGAAGTTAAGATTTGAGAATAAGGATCTCTGATAATAAGAATTGTAAACTTTTTGTATTTGGAGCTGTTAATGTTGCGATTGAATCACCAACTGTAAATTACATGTCGGTTCTTTAATAAACCTATATATTTTTAGAATTGTCTCACATAGTACTTCTGTATCAAACTCGCGAAGCCAATCTCTGTACGCTCCTTGGTGAGGAGTTGCAGAATTTTGGGGGAGTTTTCCGGACCCTCATAAAATATCCGGAAAGTTACAGTCTAGCTAACCTTATTAAAAGTGCTATCTGGAGGACGGTAACATCTTCAGGTTGTTCCTTTCCTTTTGGGAGGGATAGTCTGGACCTTTAGACCCAATTAAGCACCTTTAGGATCCGGCTACCTCTAACTTTAGCTGAAAGTGAACGTCTGGGGAATACGCCTGATCCGGGGTAGCCCTAAAGGGGCTAGGACTAGTCATTATCCTTTCTACATCAGGTGGTGACAGACGTGTGCAGCCTCCGAGAAGAAGACCTGCTCGACCTGGTGGGCGCCCATTAAGAGCGGCTGTGAAAGTGACCACGCCCTTAACTTTCTTGCAGGGCACTACCGGAGACATAGAGTCATAGAGTCATAGAGTAATACAGCACGGATAGAGGCCCTTCGGCCCATCGTGTCCGCGCCGGCCATCAAGCCCTGTCTAATCTAATCCCATATTCCAGCATTTGGCCCGTAGCCTTGTATGCTATGGCATTTCAAGTGCACATCCAAATGCTTCTTAAATGTTGTGAGGGTTTCTGCCTCCACAACCCTTTCAGGCAGTGAGTTCCAGACTCCAACCACCCTCTGGGTGAAAAAGTTCTTTCTCAAATCCCCTCTAAACCTCCCGCCCTTTACCTTGAATCTATGCCCCCTAGTTATTGACCCCTCTACTAAGGGAAAAAGCTCCTCAGCATCCATCCTATCTATGCCCCTCATAATTTTGTACACCTCAATCATGTCCCCCCTCAGCCTCCTCAGCTCCAAGGAAAACAAACCCAACCTGCCCAGTCTCTCTTCATAGCTGAAGCGCTCCAGCCCTGGTAACATCCTGGTGAACCTCCTCTGCACCCTCTCTAACGCGATCACATCCTTCCTGTAGTGTGGCGACCAGAACTGCACACAATATTCCAGCTGTGGCCTAACCAGTGTTTTATACAGCTCCATCATAACCTCCTTGCTCTTATATTCAATGCCTCGGCTAATGAAGGCAAGTATCCCATATGCCTTTTTTACCACCTTATCCACCTGTTCTGCCGCCTTCAGGGATCTGTGTACTTGCACACCCAGATCCCTCTGACCCTCCGTCTTGCCTAGGGTCTTTCCATTCATTGTGTATTCCTTTGCCTTGTTAGTCCCCCCAAAGTGCATCACCTCGCACTTTTCCGGGTTAAATTCCATTTGCCACTGTTCCGCCCATCTGACCAACCCATCTATATCGTCCTGCAGACTGAGGCTACCCTCCTCGCTATTTACCACCCTACCAATTTTTGTATCATCCGCGAACTTACTGATCATACCCTTTACATTCATATCCAAGTCATTAATGTAGACCACAAACAGCAAGGGACCCAGCACCGATCCTTGTGGTACCCCACTGGCCACAGGCTTCCAGTCACAAAAACAACCTTCGACCATCACCCTCTGCCTTCTGCCACTAAGCCAGTTTTGTATCCAATGTGCCAAGGCACCCTGGATTCCATGGGCTCTTACCTTCTTGACCAGTCTCCTGTGCGGGACTTTATCGAAGGCCTTACTGAAATCCATGTATACCACATCCACTGCGTTACCCTCATCCACACACCTAGTCACCCCCTCAAAAAATTCAATCAAATTAGTCAGACATGATCTTCCCTTGACAAAGCCATGTTGACTATCCCTGATTAATCCTTGCCTCTCCAAGTGGAGACAAATTTTGTCCCTCAGGATTTTTTCCAATAATTTTCCTACCACTGATGTTAGGCTCACTGGCCTGTAGTTCCCCGGTTTTTCCCTACTACCCTTCTTGAATAATGGTACTACATTAGCGGTTCTCCAGTCCTCTGGCACATCCCCTGTGGCCAGAGAGGTCCTGAATATATGTGTTAGAGCCCCCGCAATCTCCTCCTTTGCCTCACACAGCAGCCTGGGATACATTTCATCCGGGCCTGGGGATTTATCCATTTTTAGGCCAGCTAAAACCGCCAATACCTCCTCCCTCTCGATGTTAATATGTTCGAGCATATCACAGTCCCCCCGCCCTATTTCTATGTCTACATCGTCCTTCTCCATAGTGAAAACAGATGCAAAAAATTCAATTAGAACCCCTCCTACATCTTCCGGCTCCACACACAGATTGCCACTTTTGTCCCTAATGGGCCCTATTTTTTCCCTAGTTATCCTCTTACCCTTAATATACTTATAAAACATCTTCGGATTTTCCTTTATTTTGCTTGCCAGTGTTATTTCATGGCCCCTCCTTGATCTCCTAATTTCTTTTTTAAGTATCCCCCTGCACTTTTTGTACTCCTCTAGGGCTTCCTCCGTCTTTAGCCTTTTGTATCTACCAAAAGCCCTCCTTTTTTTCCTAATCCATTCTCGTATATCCCCTGACATCCAAGGTTCCCTGTGGTTTTTGGAACCACCCTTGACCTTTACGGGAACATGTTGCCATTGTATGATCTCAATCTCCCTTCTGAAAGCCTCCCATTGCTCCGATGCGGATTTTCCTACAAGTAGCTGATCCCAGTCCATTTTGGCCAGATCCTGCCTTATCCTATTAAAATCGGCCTTCCCCCAATTTAGAACCTTTATTTCCGGCCCATCCCTGTCCTTTTCCATGGCCACCTTAAATCTTACCATATTATGGTCACTATCACCAAAGTGCTCACCTACTCGCACTTTTTCCACTTGGCCGGCCACATTCCCTAGAATTAGGTCCAGTACCGCCCCCTCTCTTGTAGGACTTTCTACATGCTGGCTCAAAAAGCTCTCCTGGACGCACTTTAAGAATTCTACACCCTCTGAGCCTTTCACATTCTGACTATCCCAGTTAATATTGGGGAAGTTGAAATCCCCCATTATTATTACCCTATTATTTGCACATTTCTCTGAGATTTGCCTACATATCTGTTCCTCTATCTCCCCCTGACTGTTTGGAGGCCTATAGTACACTCCCAGCAAAGTGCTTGCCCCCTTTTTGTTTTTAAGCTCCACCCATATGGCCTCATATGGCCAGGATTTCCCAGTCAGCTGCTCATAAATGCATAAGGCAGGTCACTGATGGATTGTTTACCAGGGCCAGCGATTATGTCAACTTCGCCTGTGGTGATGCTAGTCAGAATGAGCGGGCGCTCGGGTTTGCATCTCTGGCTGGCTTCCCACAGCTGCAGGACGTCATCGACTGCACACACATGGCATTCCTGGCACCCACATATCAACCAGGAGTATTCATAAACCACAAGGGGTTCCATTGCATCAGTGTTCAGCTGGTGTGCAACCACAAGAAAAGGTTTCTGCAGGCATGTGCCAGATTCCCAGGGAGCTGGCATGATGCTTTCATCCTGCGGCAGTCCAAGCTCCCCAAACTTTTTGCACCTGCAAGCATAGAGTCATAGAGTCATAGAGTTATACAGCACAGAAAGAGGCCATTCGGCCCATTGTGCCTGCGCCGGCCATCAAGCCCTGTCTATTCTAATCCCATGTTCCAGCACTTGGTCCGTAGCCTTGTATGCTATGGCGTTTCAAATGCTCATCTAAATGCTTCTTGAATGTTGTGAGTGTTCCTGCCTCGACCACCCTTTCAGGCAGTGAGTTCCAGATTCCAACCATCCTCTGGGTGAAAAAGTTTATCCTCAAATCCCCTCTAAACTTCCTGCCCCTTACCTTGAAACTATGCCCCCTGGTTATTGACCCCTCTACTAAGGGGAAAAAGTTCCTTTCTATCTACCCTATCTATGCCCCATATAATTTTGTACACCTCAATCAGGTCCCCCCTCAGCCTTCTCTGTTCTAAGGAAAACAACCGCAGCCTGTCCAGTCTCTCTTCATAGCTGAAACACTCCAGCCCAGGTAACAAGCTGGAGAATCTCCTCTGCACCCTCTCCAATGCAATCACATCCCTCCTATAGTGTGGCGACCAGAACTACACACAGTATTACAGCTGTGGCCTAACTAGCGTTTTGTACAGCTCCATCATAACCTCCCTGCTCTTATATTCTATGCCTCGGCTAATGAAGGCAAGTATCCCATATGCCTTCTTAACCACCTTATCTACCTGTCCTGCTGCCTTCAGGGATCTATGTACATGCACACCAAGGTCCCTCTGATCCTCTGTCCTTCCTAGGGTCCTACCATTCATTGTGTATTCCCTTGACTTGTTAGTCCTCCCAAAATGCATAACCTCACACTTTTCAGGGTTAAATTCCATTTGCCACTGTTCTGCCCATCTGACCAACCTGTCTATATCGTCCTGTAGCCTAAGGCTTCCCTCCTCGCTATTTACCACTCCACCAATTTTCGTGCCATCTGCGAACTTACTGATCATACCTCCTACATTCATATCTAAATCATTAATGTACACTACAAACAGCAAGGGACCCAGCACCGATTCCTGCGGTACACCACAGGACACAGGCTTCCAGTCACAAAAACAACCTTCGACCATCACCTTCTGCCTCCTGCCACTAAGCCAATTTTGGATCCAATGTGCCAAATTGCCCTGGATCCCATGGGCTCTTACCTTCTTGACCAGTCTCCCATGTGGGACTTTGTCAAAAGCCTTACTGAAGTCTATGTAGACTACATCAACTGCACTACCCTCATCCACACACCTAGTCACCCCCTCGAAAAATTCAATCAAATTGGTTAGACATGATCTCCCCCTGACAAAGCCATGCTGACTATCCTTGATTTATCCTTGCCTCTCCAAGTGGAGACTAATTCTGTCCCTCAGAATTTTTTCCAATAATTTCCCTACCACTGATGTTAGGCTCACTGGCCTGTAATTCCCTGATTTATCCCTACTACCCTTCTTGAATAATGGTACTACGTTAACTGTCCTCCAGTCCTCTGGCACCTTCCCTGTGGCCAGAGAGGTTCTGAAAATTTGTGCCAGAACCCCTGCAATCTCCTCCCTTGCCTTACACAGCAGCCTGGGATACATCTCATCTGGGCCTGGGGATTTATCCACTTTTAAGCCTGCTAAAACCGCTAGCACCTCCTCCTTCTCAATACTAATTTGTTCAAGTATATCACAATCCCCCTGCCTGATTTCTATGCCTACATCATCCTTCTCCATGGTGAACACAGATACAAAATATGAATTTAAAACCTCACCTACATCTTCTGGCTCTACAGACAGATTGTCACTTTGGTCCCTAATGGGCCCTACTCTTTCCCTGGTTATCCTCTTGCCCTAAATATACTTATAAAACACCTTGGGATTTTCTTTTATTTTGCCCGCCAATGTTTTTCATGCCCCCTCTTCGCTCTCCTGATTTCTTTTTTAAGTACCTCCCCTGCACTTTCTATACTCCTCTAGGGCTTCCACTGTTTTTAGTCCTTTATATCTGCCAAAAGCCTCCCTTTTTTTCCTAATCCATTCTTGTATATCCCTTACCATCCAGGGTTCCCTGGACTTGTTGGTCCCACCCTTGACCTTTACAGGAACATGTTGACGCTGTACTCTCTATATTTCCTTTCTGAATGACTCCCACTCCTCTGATGTGGATTTTCCTACAAGTAGCTGATCCCAGTCTACTTCGGCCAGGTCCTGCCTTATCATATTAAAATTGGCCTTCCCCCAATTTAGAACCTTTATTTCTGGTCCATCTTTGTCCTTTTCCATGACTACCTTAAATCTCACCGAATTATGGTCACTGTCACCAAAATGCTCTCCTACTGACACTTCTACCACTTGCCTGGCTACATTCCCTAGAATTAGATCCAGTACCACCCCCTGTCTTGTTGGACTTTCTACATACTGGCTTAAAAAGCTCTCCTGGGTGCACTTTAAGAATTCCGCACCCTCTAAGCCTTTCACACTCTGACTATCCCAGTTAATATTGGGGAAGTTGAAATCCCCCACTATTATTACCCTATTATTTCTACACTTCTCTGAGATTTGCCTACATATCTGTTCCTCTATCTCCGCCTGACAGTTTGGGGGCCTATAGTACACTTCCAGCAAAGTGCTTGCCTCCTTTTTGTTTTTAAGTTCTATCCATATGGCCTCATTAGAGGAACCTGCTAAGATATCATCCCTCCTTACTGCAGCAATTGACTCCTTGATTAATATTGCAACACCCCCTCCTCTTTTACACCCCCCTCTGTCTCGCCTGAAGATTCTATACCCCGGAATATTGAGCTGCCAGTCCTGCCCCTCCCTCAACCATGTCTCTGTGATAGCAACAATATCATACTCCCATGTGTTCATCAACACCTTCAAGTCATCTGCCTTACTCGTAAGACGCCTTACATTAAAATAAATGCCATCCAGCCTTGCCATACTCCCATGTGCCGTTACATATTTGCTCTGCCTTCCAGATGACTTGTTTTTTCCTCTATATTTGGCTGTGCATCACCCCCTACTATAGCTCCACTCTGTATCCATCCCCCTGCCAAGTTAGTTTAAACCCTCCCCCAACAGTACTAGCAATCCTCCCCGCAAGGATGTTGGTCCCGTTCCAGTTCAGGTGCAACCCGTCCGACTTGTACAGGTCCCACCTTCCCCAGAAACAAACCCAGTGATCCAGGAAACTAAAGCCCTCCCTCCTGCACCAACTCTTTAGCCACGCATTCATCTGCTCTATCCTCCTATTCCTATACTCACTAGCACGTGGCACCGGGAGTAATCTAGAGATTACAACCTTTGAGGTCCTGCTTTTTAATCTACTAGCTAGTTCCCTAAATTCTTGTTGCAGGACCTCATCCCTCTTTCTACCTATGTCGTTGGTTCCAATGTGAACCACAACCTCTGACTGTTCGCCCTCCCCCTTCAGAATGCCCTGCAGCTGTTCAGTGACATCCTTGACCCTGGCACCAGGGAGGCAACATACCTTCCTGGAGTCACATCTGCGGACGCAGAAACGCCTATCTGCACCCCTCACTATTGAGTCTCCTACCACTATTGCCCTTCCACTCTTACTCCTCCCCCCTTGTGCAGCTGAGCCACCCACAGTGCCGTGAACTTGGCACTGGCTGCACTCCCCAAGGGACTGTCACTTTCACCGTTTTCCAACACAGAAAAACGGTTGTTGAGTGAGATGCACTCTGGGGCTTTCCAGACTACATGCCTGCCCTCCTTCTTCTGACTTGTAGTCACCCATTCTCTCTCTGACTGCACTTTCTTAAGCTGCGGGGTGACCACGTCTCGGGCTCGTTCTCGGGCTGGCAATCAGTAACTAGTGGTGTTCCGCAGGGGTCAGTGCTGGGACCCCAACTCTTTACAATCTATATTAACGATTTGGAGGAAGAGACCGAATGCAACATATCCAAGTTTGCCGATGACACAAAGATGGGAGGGAAAGCAGTGAGTGAGGAGGACATAAAAAACCTGCAAAAGGACATAGACAGGCTAAGTGAGTGGGCAGAGATTTGGCAGATGCAATATAATGTTGGAAAGTGTGAGGTTATGCATTTTGGCAGAAAAAATCAAAGAGCAAGTTATTATCTAAATGGAGAGAAACTGTAAAGTGCTACAGTACAAAGGGATCTGGGGGTCCTGGTGCATGAAACACAAAAAGTTAGTATGCAGGTGCAGCAGGTGATCAGGAAGGCCAATGGAATCTTGGCTTTTATTGCAAGGGGGATGGAGTATAAAAACAAGGAAGTCTTGCTGCAGTTATACAGGGTATTGGTGAGGCCACACCTGGAATACTGCGTGCAGTTTTGGTTTCCATATTTAAGAAAAGATATACTTGCTCTCGAGGCGGTTCAGAGAAGGTTCACTCGGTTGATTCCAGAGATGAGGGGGCTGACGTATGAGGAAAGGTTGAGTAGGTTGGGACTCTACTCATTGGAGTTCAGAAGAATGAGAGGCGATCTTATCGAAACATATAAGATTGTGAGGGGGCTGATCAGGTGGATGCGGTGAGGATTGTTGTATCCGTGTGTTAATAGAGACACTGAAGGCAGGAGTTGGTTTCACAGGTGTTTACTGAACAAAGTCTGGAGGTCAACTAACTGATACAACACAATATACAGGCTTATATAGCCCGAGTGGCCATTACCGGCATTACAGTACACAGGGGGCTCTTAAAGGCACATACACTACAATTCCTCCCCTTTTAGCCAACCAGTACATAATATTTTAAGTAATCATTAATTACATGTTACAAGAACAATAATCTACACATTGCTGCAGTTAATCAATTATAAGTCAGTCTCTCTGGAGGCTTCCTGACTCGGTCCGGATAACGCCTCGGTGGTGTAGTAGTTTCTGGTGGTGTAGTAGGTTCTTTTGGCAAGGCTGATTCGGCTTGAATGCCAGTGTCGGGTTCATCTGGTTCCAGTATCACCGGATCGGAGGTAGATACTATGGGTATCTCTACTTCATCATTAGGCGTATAGAGTTGTGGTGTAGGTTGTCCCTTTTCGGATGACTCTATGATCTGGTCAGCATGGCGCCTTATTATGCTTTCTCCAATGTCCACGGTATACATCAGCGGTCCTAGTCATGTGCAAATAGTTCCAGGCTGCCATTTCTCGGTACGGTAGTCCCGGGCCAAAACTTGTTGACCTATCTGGAAGGTTCTAGTTGGCCTTTCATTCATGCCTTGAAATTGCCAGTTCTCCACGTCCCTTCTGATGTTTGGCTTGATCAAATCCAGCCAGCATCTTAGGCTTCTATTGAAGAACATCATGGTGGGAGTTTGGTTTGTAACCATATGTGTTGCATTCCTGTATGCAAACAAGAAGTTATCTACCTTATGCTGAAGTTTTATGTCTTCATTACCCATGGCCTTTATGGCCTTCTTGAAGGCCTGGACAAACCTTTCAGCCAATCCATTGGTGGCGGGATGGTATGGGGCGGACGTGTAGTGCTTAACCCCATTGTTTTTTAAGAACTTCCTGAATTCTTCGGACACAAATTGCGGTCCATTATCAGAACAGATCTGTTCAGGCAGCCCATTCCTGGCAAATATGGTCCTTAATACTGTGATGGTTTTTTCCGTGGTGGTGGAGGACATCTTTATTACCTCCGGCCACTTGGAGTGTGCATCAACCGTGATTAAGAACATTGGCCTAGAAATTCAGTTGCGTTCGCCAGCCGTTAGCGCCATAAGAGGAGTAGATTTCGAGCGCTAGGCACTTAGCGCCCGGGCGCAGACCGATCTGCGCCTACGCCCAACTTCAGTTGACATTTAGCGCCGGCGCAAAGTGTTTGCGCGCGCTCAGCTGCGCGCACAGCTTATGACGTCATTTCGTCGTGCAACGCCGTTTGTGCGCCCCAAACCGGAACTTCAGTGGCGCCCGCCCAATGTGGGCGTGGCGCTGTTAAGAACTGTGAAGTGGAACGCAGCAGAGGCCCTGCGGGCCTCGGGGAGCGCTAATTAAAGGGCACTTAGACTGAACTATAAAGGCCAGCCATTTTGCTGCAATGACTTTAGTGCTACGGATTTCTGGACAGAGACCAAGGAAGAGACCTTACTGATTTGGGCCAACATAGGAGAGGTATTTTTGGCTTCTGGCCAGAGCTTGGAAATTTGACTCATTGTGATTTCACTGTTTGCAAGTATATTATGGGGGCTGCATGGGGTTCCAACCCTCAGTTCCAGCATTATGTGCGAAGGGCTCGCAGACGCTGTGTGAGAGGGGCAGCCATGCTTAGACGCAGAGGGGCCATCAGGCATCGGCAACATAGGCCTTACCCACTCAGGGAATACCGGCAGCAGGTGTCCTATCTCACCATGACTGCCGCGCATTGTGTTAAGAGGCTGCGCTTCAGAAGGGAGGTGGTTGCAGAGATCTGCCAGCTGCTTCACAGAGATCTGCGTCCACAGCTGATGTGCAGGACATCTCTGTCGGTGGAAGTGAAGGTCACGGTGGCTCTGAACTTTTATGCAAGCGGCTCCTTCCAAGCCGCTGCTGGGGACATAGCGAACATCTCCCAGTTCGCCGTGCATCGCTGCATCCGGCAGGTCACCGATGCCCTTTTCGCAAGGAGACACCAATTCATCTCCTTCCCCATGACCCTAGAGAGGCAGGAGCAGCGTGCAGTCGGATTTGCGAGGATCGCCGACTTCCCCATGGTGCAGGGCGCCATTGACTGCACGCATGTGGCTATGCGGGCACCTATCAACAATGCCGAGGATTACCGCAACCGGAAGGGCTACCATTCCCTCAATGTACAGCTGGTGTGTGACCACAGGCAGCGCATCCTAGCTGTCAATGCCCGCTTTCCAGGCAGCAGCCACGATGCATTTATCCTGCGCCAGACTACTGTGGCTGACATGTTCCAGGCACAGCCTCCCCCAAGAGGATGGCTTATCGGGGACAAAGGCTATCCTTTGTGTACATGGCTCATGACCCCGCTCCGCGCGCTCAGGACCCCTGCTGAGGAGGCATACAACGAAAGCCATCAAGCCACAAGGAACATCATAGAGCAAACGATCGGCATCCTCAAGCAATGGTTCCGCTGCCTGGATCGTTCCGGCGGATCTCTACAGTATTCGCCGGATAGAGTCTCCCAGTTCGTTGTCGTTTGCTGCATGCTGCACAACCTGGCTATCCGCAGGACTCAGGCACTGCCACCTCACGTTGGACCACCACCTCAGGAGGACGAGCAGGAGGACCATGAGGAGGAGGAGGAGGAGGAGTACCAGCCCAGGAGGGAGCCACAAGGTCCAAGGGTCGTCCGTCGGCGGCTTATTGAACGACACTTCTAGGCCCCCTGTCAGGGAATGGCTTGTGGCAATGAAGGCACATGAATGCAGCCGCTCCGCAAGCCCTCAGCCGGTTAACGCAACAACCACTTGAAACATCACACATGGACAAGCTGAATAAATAAAAAGCTTTATTGAACAAACTCAGGGCCCTTCCCACATGAAACCCAAAAACAGACAAGATCCCCAAAAAACAGTCAAAAACATATCTCACTCCCACAACCTGGGGAGGAATAACAAAACTTGTCCATCCAAATGGCCTTCATCCTCGGCCTTACCAAGACAAACCCCCCCATACAGAACACAAACACCCCCATATAAAAAAACAGTTGCCTTCATCTTCGGCCTTACCAAAATAAACCCCCCCCATACAGAACACAAACACCCCCATATAAAAAAACATTTGGCAACACACTCTACTTTGTGTGCCGAGAGGGCGAGTCCTTGTCCAGGCTTTTCCGGCCCCTGGCCGACCTGCTGCTCCGCCTCAACCTGGGCCCTGTGGGTGTTGCAAGGCTGGGGGAAGGCTCCTGAGGGGCACAATGCGTGACGGCAGATGCCCTTGGGGGTCGGCCTAGACGAGCTCCGGCCCTGAAGGGGCCGGCTGCTGACTGCTGCAGCTGTGGCTGGGCAGCATCAGTCTCTCCAGCAGCTCGTCGCAGCTTTGCTGGGGGAGTGGCAGTGGCGGCTGCAGCAATGGGGGCAAGCTGGCTGATGCCAGGCGCTCGCTGGTCGCCAGAGACACTGGCAGTCGGCCGGGCTGGCACTGCAGCAAGCGCAGCAATCTGGTGAAGGCCAGACCGCTGTGCTGCAGCAGTGCGGCGGGTGCCCTGGCGATGCGTGCGTGACACAGCGAGTGTGGCAGCAGTGAGTGCCCGTACTGCCCTGGTCTGTGCCCGCATCAGACCAGCCAGTGACTGCACGGCACCACTCGTCAACTCTCCACTCGCTGCCTGTGCTGCCCTGAATTCGGACCGACTCGTGTCCTGTGATGCCCTGAATTCTGCCCGACTCGCGTCCTGTGATGCCCCGAATTGTTCGAGACCCCTGGCCTGTGCTGCCGCGAGTTGGTCGAAACCCCTGACCTGTGAGGCCCCGAAATCGGCCACACTATGAGCCAGGGACTCAATGGCCTCAGGCAACCGTGCCACAACCCCCATGAACTCGGTGTGGCGACGATCCGAGTCCGCGGACATTTGATCAAGAAGGCGCACCTCCTGGGCGAGGACCGTCTCCGGACTGGAGGCCAGACTCTCCCTCTGGGGAGAAGGCCGCCGAGCTGGCCGACCCTTCCCGCGTGGCTGGACGCCACTGGGCCCAGCAACTGCACTCCCCTGCAACACTTCCCCCCTCTGGGGAGAAGGCCGCCGAGCTGTCCGACCCTTCCCGCGTGGCAGGATGCCACTGGGCACAGGAGCTACACCCCCCTGCAACACTTCCCCCTGGCTCTCCTCCAGGCAAGACGTGACCCCTCCATTGCCATCCCCTGGCGCGGATGAGGGTTCCCCCGATGTGCCGCCTTCCTCTTGCTCCTCGTCGTCCTCCTCTTCCGAGGGACTGACACTCGCAGTTTCAGGGACCTCCTCCTCACCAGCTGAAAGCAGGAAGGCACAAGAGTAGCTTTAGAGTGAGGACAGGGCGTCAGCGAGGGAGGCATGAGTGGTGGCATTATGCGCATTGGTCGGACAGTGGCAAAGGATGTAGATCTGAAGCGCAAGGGGAACGAGAGAGGTCGAAACGGTCATGTCCTTACCATTGGGGCCCAGCACAGGGTCGGCATCTCCAATTGCAATGGGGCCAATCACCCGGGCACCCATGAGTCGACCCACGCGCTCCTCCAGGTCACTGAGCTCCTGGAACTGGGCACGGCCTCCCCCGGTGACAGTCCGGCTCTTCAGATTCTCGGCCAGCTTGGCCTGCAAGAGAAAGGACGGCTTCTAAGTACAGTGTGGTGCCCTGTTGTTGTGTGCACTGCCTCCCATGGTGGAATAGCTTGACCAGTGTGGTGCCCTGTTGTTGTGTGCACTGCCTCCCATGGTGGAATAGCTTGGCCAGTGTGGTGCCCTGTTGTTGTGTGCACTGCCTCCCATGGTGGAATAGCTTGGCCAGTGTGGTGCCCTGTTGTTGTGTGCACTGCCTCCCATGGTGGAATAGCTTGGCCAGTGTGGTGCCCTGTTGTTGTGTGCACTGCCTCCCATGGTCGAATAGCTTGGCCAGTGTGTAAAGTGCAGAAAGTGCTATTGATGTTCATGCCAGTGCCATAGCTGCTGGAGGAGGGCTGGCCATTCGGCCTTTGAGGTCCCTTTGCCCATAATGTGAGGTGCACATGCAAGGATGAGGAGGACACTGGAAAGGGTACTCACCCTGACCAACTGAGTGAGGTCGTTAAACTTTTTCCGGCATTGGTCACCAGTCCTGGGGACATCGCTGTTGGCTGTGACCCTCTGGCCGATTTCCCTCCAGGCTCTCCTGTACAGCCTCTTGGGAGCCTTCTTGCCACTGTCCGGGAACAAGATATCTCTTCTCCTCTCCAAAGCCCTAACCAGCACCTTTAAATCATGGGCAGAGAAGCGCTGCACTCGCTCACGGGCCCTCTGCATCCTTGCTGGCGCTATTTCTCTCCAGCAGCAGTGTTTAGGCCTAGCTGGAGGGCTGCAGTATCCAGGGCGTGGCAGCAGACCAAGTCGACCCTTCCCCCTTTAAGAGCTGGCCGGCGCCAGGGTGTCTGCTGTCAATCAAAACATGACCGCACCTGCGCTGCGCCCGGCCTCGGCGGTATCAGTCTGCACCGCCGGCTTATCGCCTAAAGATAGGGGTGCAACGCCAGTTTTAGCGGTCGAGCAAACTCCTTGGCCAAAGCTACTGAATATCGGCGAAGTGGCCTCCACTTTCCGGCGGGCGCAAACTTTAGCGCCCGCCCGACTTTACCGCCCCAAAAGTGGCTATACTGAATTTCTAGGCCATTGAGTGCATAAATGGACCAGCAAAGTCGATGTGTACCCTTTGCCATGGAGATGAGGGCCACTCCCATGGATGTAGAGGGGCTTGTGGTGGAGCGTTTTGGACCTTCTGGCATCCTAGGCAGCTCTTGGTCATTTCTTCGATGTCTCATCGATACCTGGCCACCATACAAACGCCCTGGCTAGGTTCTTCATTTTCACTCCACCCAGATGCCCCTCGTGAAGCTCCTTTAGCACTTTATCCTGGAGTTTGGGTGGAATCACCACTCTGGATCCACACATCAAGGTTCCTCGGCACACTGACAGCTGTTCTCTTCTTTGCGAGAATGCTGGCAACAGTGGTTCGCCATGTGCTGGCCATCCCTTCACCGTTAAATCGTAGACTCGTGAGAGAGTCGGGTCATTCCTCGTTTCCTTTTCAATGGCAAAAGTTGTTACTGGTAGACATTCCACTATGGTAGAGTGGAACATCTCCACTGGGTCTACTGTAGGTGCCTCTTCTACCGTTGGCAACGGTAGGCGCGATAAACCGTCAGCATTCCCATGCTGTTTTGATCCTTTGTATTCTATGTCATATTGGTGTGCCCCTAGAAAAAGGGACCACCTTTGTAGCCTTTGCGCTGTCATAATGGGAACACCCTTTTTAGGGTTGAATATGGAGACGAGGGGTTGATGGTCAGTCAACAAGGTAAATTTTTGTCCGTGTAGGTAATGGTTGAATTTCTTCACTCCCCATACCAGGCTGAGTGCTTCCCTGTCGATCTGGGCATAGTTACGCTCAGCTGAGTTCAATGAGCGTGACGCAAAAGCTATCGGCCGCTCAGAGCCATCAGGGAATCTATGCGATAATACTGCTCCTACGCCGTAAGGGGATGCATCGCACGCCAGTCTGATTGGCGGTGATGGGTTGTAATGAGCCAAAACTTCTTTGGACGTGATTAAGTCTTTGCATTTATGGAAGGCACGTTTACAGTCTTCACTCCATTTCCAAATTACTCCTGTTTGTAGCAGTTCATTAAGAGGGTGCAGAAGAGTTGATAAGTTCGGTAAAAATTTATGATAGTAATTTATTAATCCCAGGAACGACCTTAATTGTGAGACATTTTCAGGTGCTGGGGCTTTTATGACCGCTTCAATTTTTTCAGGAGATTTATGCAACCCTTCCTTGTTAATTATGTGGCCACAATATGATATTTGTTTCTGGAAAAATTCGCACTTGGGGTGATTTGCTCGTAGGCCCCGTTCTCTGAGCCTAGTGAGCACCTGCTCCAAATTGGCAAGGTGCTCGTTGTCGTTTTCTCCTGTTACAAGGATGTCGTCTAGGTAGCATTGAGTCCCCGGAATCCCTTGGAGGACTTGCTCCATAGCTCTTTGCCAGATAGCTGGAGCTGATGCTACTCCGAAAACCAGTCGATTGTACTGGTACAGCCTTTGTGTGTACTTATTGTGAGATACTTTTTAGAGGCCTCTTCAACCTCCATCTGTAGATATGCCTGTGCTAAGTCAATTTTGGTGAAACGTTTCCCTCCGGATAGTGAGGCGAAAATATCTTCTATCCTCGGAAGAGGATACTGTACCGTGTGAAGGGCTGGGTTTACAGTCACTTTGAAGTCTCCACAGATGCGAATTTTTCTCTGTTCTTCAGATTTATCATTATTCAACGTTTTCTTCACGACCGGGACGATGGGTGTTGCCCACTCGCTCCAATCTATCTTGGATAATACGCCTGCCTTCTCCAAATTCTCCAGCTCTGCCTCGACTGCTGAACGAATTGCGTATGGCACCGGTCTTGCCTTAAAAAACTTGGGAATTGCCGCATCTTCCACTTTTATTGAGGCGGTGATGCCTTTCAAGGTTCCTAGTTTCTCTTGAAGCACTTCCTTGGCGTTGGCCAAGATGTCTTTTAATCGTTCAGGTATGATGTCATCATCATTTTTCTTCTTACTGGTCACCGTCAGTGCCTGAATGGAGTGCCAGTCTAAACGTATCTTCCTGATCCATTCACGTCCCAACAGCGGTGGACCACCATCTTGTAGAACGTATAAATACAACTTCTGTATTTCCTTGCCGTTGTATACAACAGGCACCCTTATTTTTCCTTTGGGGTATACTTTCTGCCCCGTATATGTTTTCAAGATAATGGATGTGTCTTTTAAAGGTATATGCGGAAATAGCCGCTGGTAATCCCGTCGATTTATGACGGTCAGAGCTGATCCTTTTTCTAGCTCCATTTGAACTGGGGACCCCGCTGTCGTGAGGGTAACCCAAATGGTCTGGTAATCTTCTTTGGCAATTACATTATGTAATTTGAGACAGCTTAGTCTCTTGTTTCCGGAGTCGCTATCGCCCTTCTGGTCTTCGGAGCTACTGTTCGTCATCATTTGTACTTTTCTGTACTTTTCCTTATTGATTTTTTTTCTGTCCGTGGATTTTTTTTGTCCAGATCGGCATACACGTGCAATGTGTCCAATCTTTCCGCATATGGCTTTGTCCTTGAACCAGCAGTCCTTCTGGTCATGGGTTCCGCAGCGATAACATCTTTCAAATCCCCGTGTCATTTCATGGGTGCCGTATTCCTGTGGCTTTTGCTGTATCTCTGCAGCTCCTCTTGCGGCTGCTTCGTATGATACAGCCATACTGAAAGCCTTGTCCAGTGTCAAATCTTTCTCAGAAAGCAGTCTTTTCTGTGTTCCTTCACTTAGGAGACCGCAGACGAATTTGTCTCGAAGAGAATCTGCCAGTCCTGCCCCGAATTGGCAGTGTTTTGATAGCTTTCTTAATTCGGTGAGGTAATCAGCGTTACTTTCATTCTTGTGCTGATTCCTCCTGAAGAATTTGAATCGTTCCGCTATCAGCAGCGGTGTTGGGTTTAAGTGCTCCTGTAGGGTATCAACAAGCTCCTTAAAATTCTTGTCCTTTGGTTTGGCTGGAGTGATTAAGTTTCGTAACAGCCCGTATGTCTTTGCGCCCATTAGATTTAGAAGTACTGACGCCTTTTTATCATTTTCTATTCCATTTGCTGTGCAATATACCTCCACTCTTTCCACATATGTGGTCCAATCCTCTATATCGTTATCGAAAGCATCAATATTGCCAGACTTAGGCATCCTGGAAAAGAAAATGGAGCTTCCCGCGCTTTCCTTTCTTCCCTGCAGAAAAAAAATGGCACTTCCCGCGCTTTCCCGCCGCTGCTGCTGCTGACAATGCTGTTTTCCGCGTTTTTTTTTAATTTACAGGTGGAGACTCGTTCCCGACGGACTCTCTGGGACTTTCCCCCCCTCTGCTTGGTCCGAACGCTGACCTGCTTTGCAGCGCCGGCTGTCTCCCGAGTGCTCCCCCCCTCTGTTTCTGTTTGCCTCCGCCTTTGCTGCTCGGCCTCCCTGCAGAGCCAGCCGATGGAGCCCCAGCCCGCCGCCCAGGAAGGATTATTGCAGTACCTGCCACCAGCTCGGCTAGCTGGTGAAACCACTGTTTTTTTTTCTTGCTTTTCTTCGACTTTGGACGTCTGAGGAATCGATGTCCTTGAGGTGCTGCCGAATTGCAGGTAAGTCCGTTTCCAATTCGTTGCCACTGTTGTATCCATGTGTTAATAGAGACACTGAAGGCAGGAGTTGGTTTCACAGGTGTTTACTGAACAAAGTCTGGAGGTCAACTAACTGATACAACACAATATACAGGCTTATATAGCCCGAGTGGCCATTACCGGCATTACAGTACACAGGGGGCTCTTTAAGGCACATACACTACAATTATGTTTCCACTGATGGGTGAGATTAGAACTAGGGGGCATAATCTTAGAATAAGGGGCTGCCCTTTCAAAACTGAGATGAGGAGAAACTTCTTCACTCAGAGGGTAGTAAATCTATGGAATTTGCTACCCCAGAGAGCTGTGGAAGCTGCAACATTAAATAAACTTAAAATGGAGATAGACATTGTTATGTATTGTGTGTTCTATTGTGTGTTCTTCTCCCACCTGTGGTGGCGCTGTCACAGGAGATAAATGGTTGGGTATTCTCTCGGTTAAGTTTAGCTCTCTTTGTTCGGAACTTGCCAGAACTTCCTTTCCTTCAAATAAAGCACTTCATGTTTGAATCTCTGAGTTCTGAGTCCTAAATTGTGTCTAGGTAGAAAGGTACCGACACAACAAGTGGCAACGAGGAGCGGATGAATCTGCGTACGTTACGGGTGCAGTGAGTAAACAGAAAATTTAATTTGAAACGTGAGATGGCTACTATATTAGGAAACATCGGTGATTTTGATGAAAATGTGGAGCAATGGAGCGCATATACGGAACGTTTTGACTATTTTGTATTGGCGAATGTGGTGGCAAATGAAAAGGTCGTGCCTACCTTTTTGAGTGTAATCGGGCCGAAGACTTTCAATTTACTTCGCAGCCTCATGCAGCCAGATAAGCCAGGAACTAAAACATATAAGCAACTAGTGGAAATTCTTGGAGCACATTTTTCACCAAAACCTCTGGTTATTGCTGAGAGATTTAGATTTCGCAAACGGAATCAAGAGGAGGGGGAATCAGTGACGATGTTTATTGCTGCTTTAAAAAGGTTGTCGGAACACTGCCAGTTCAAGGAGGTGCTGAATGACACCATTAGAGACAGACTTGTGTGTGGTCTGCAAAATGCAGCCACACTGAAGCGCCTTCCTACTGAGGACAACCTTACTCTTGAAAAGGCCATTGACATTAGTGTCTCCATGGAGATGGCGGAAAAGGAGGCTCACCAGTTGAGTTCAACAGGGAGAGTTCACAAGGTGTCGTCTGAGCCTAAAGGTGCGCGGAACGGCACATGTTACCGTTGTGGGAAAACGGGCCATCACGCTAATGACTGCTGGTGTACGGAGCTGGAATGCCGAAATTGTGGCAAAAAGGGTCACATTGAACGCGCCTGTAGAGGTAAAAAAAGAACAGACAGAGCTGGGAAGCATGGAAGCAAAATGTCTGTATTTGGACAAGAGAGGAAAAAGAGTGTTCATTCTGTGCAGTATGATGGAACAAGCAAAACAGAGGGGAGCGACACCTCTGAGGAGGAAGAGGTGCATATACTGACGGTTGCAGGTGGTTCAAATGGCTACTGGGTGTCACCACTGGTGGAGGGACAATCAGTGCGGATGGAGGTGGACACAGGCGCGGCTGTGTCCCTTGTTTCAGACACTGTCTACAACAAAATGCTAAAGCATCTTACCCTTCAGCCAACAAACATTGTGCTAAAGACGTATACCGGCGAACCTGTGGCCATGAGAGGCATCATTGAGGTGACAGTTAAATTGAACGGACAGACTGCAAAACTGCCACTATATGTGGTAAAGGGAAATTACCCATCGTTACTGGGACGTGCATGGCTAGAGAAAATCACGCTGGACTGGCCTGCAGTCCGCATGATGTCAAAAGGGGAGTCAGGTCTGACTGCAGTGTTAAACAAACATGCAGAACTCTTCAATGGGGAACTTGGGAGCATGAAAAAGATCAGCGTGAGACTGGACATTAAACCTGACAGCAAGCCGAAGTTTCACAAAGCCCGACCTGTACCCTATGCAATTAGGCCAAAAGTTGAGGCTAACTTGGAGGCCTTAGTCGAGAATGGAGTCCTGGAGCCTGTGAGCGTGAGCAAATGGGCCACACCCATTGTTCCTGTCCTGAAAAAGGATGGATCTGTTCGAATCTGCGGGGATTTTAAAGTGACTATTAACCCGGTGCTGTCTGTGGAACAGTACCCTCTTCCCCTCATTGATGATCTTTTTACGGGCCTGGCCGGAGGGCAAAAGTTCAGCAAAATAGACTTATGCCAGGCTTATCTACAAATGCATGTCGATGACAAATCAAAGGAGCTGCTGACAATTGTGACACACAAGGGGCTAGACAGGTACTGCCGCCTTCCGTTTGGAATTACGTCGGCCCCTGCTCTATTCCAAAGGGCAATGGATCAGATTTTGAGTGGACTGCCAGGAGTCCAGTGCTACCTGGACGACATCCTTGTCACTGGGACAAATGAGGAGGATCATCTTCTGAACTTGGATGCGACACTACAACAACTGAAGGAGTACGGACTCAGAGTTCGTAAAGACAAATGTGAATTCTTTCAGTCTTCAGTTGAGTACCTGGGGCATGTGATTGACGCTACTGGCCTGCATAAGGCGCCGCCAAAGGTCAAGGCGATCGTGGAGGCCCCAGCACCCCAGATTGTGAGCCAGTTACGTTCATTTCTGGGGCTATTTAACTACTATGGGAAGTTTATTCCAGACTTAGCAACATTGCTGAAGCCGTTACATCAGTTGCTATGTCAAGGCAAAACATGGAAATGGACTGAACTGTGCAACGAAGCTTTTGCCCAAGCAAAGAAAGCATTGCTGAATTCGGAGGTCCTGACACACTTCGACCCAAAGCTACCCATGCAGCTAGCATGTGATGCATCACCATATGGTGTGGGAGCAGTCATATTCCACATCATGCCTTCGGGTGAAGAGAAACCTATCGCCTTCGCATCACACACCTTGAACAAGGCCGAGAGTAACTACGCGCAGATCGAGCGCGAGGCCTTGGAATTCGAAAATTTCACCAGTACCTGTTTGGGAGAAGGTTCACACTCCTGGCAGACCACCGTCCATTGACTTCAATCTTCGGGCCCCACACCGGAATTCCGTCTCTCGCTGCAAGCAGGATGCAAAGGTGGGCTTTACTGTTGTCAGGACACACATACGACATCAAATATCGCAAATCAGACTTGCACGGCAACGCAGACGGTCTCTCGAGGCTACCCTTGCCTGTTACTCCCCCAGAGCCTCATCAGATAGACATCTTCTACTTTAGACAAGTGGAGGGAGCACCTGTCATTGCAGTTCAGGTGCGAAGGTACACCCGCAACGATCCAGTCCTGTCTGAGGTAATGGACGATGTCATTTGAGGGAGAGCGATAGGAGATTCTCCTAGTTTGAAAACTTAAATTTAAAAAAAAAATGAGCTCTCCGTCCAGGCAGGTTGTCTTCTTTGGGGACGCCGTGTCATCATTCTGCCACCTCTGAGGGAACCTATACTGCAACAACTTCATACAGGCCACAGTGGGATGGTTCGGATGAAGGAAATGGCAAGAAGCTACTTCTGGTGGCCAGGTCTCGATGGGAATATTGAGGAGAAAGCCAAAACATGTTCCCCATGTCAAAGGGTCCGGAATGTTCCACAGCTGGCAACCCTACACCCCTGGGATTGGCCTGCAGAAGTGTGGCAGCGAGTACATGTGGACTTCGCCGGTCCTTTCGAAGGGAAGATGTTTATGGTGGTTGTGGACACTCGTAGCAAGTGGCCGGAGGTCGCTGTGATGAGGTCTACCACGGCAGAAAAAACAATTGAGAAACTTGGTGAGATGTTCAGCCATTATGGCTCACCGGAACAACTCGTAAGTGACAACGGTCCACAATTTGTATCACAGGAGTTTGCAACCTTCCTGCATGTGAATGGTGTCCAACACATCAGGTCTGCGCCCTATCATCCCTCTACTAACAGCCAGGCAGAAAGGTTCGTGCAAACTTTGAAGCACGCCTTGAAGGCATCGCAAGGTCAGGGCTCAATCCACCAACGTCTGAACAGCTTCCTGTTGTCCTACAGGAACGAGCCGCATGCCACAACCAAAACTTCCCCCGCTTCGCTCATGATGAAGAGGCAGTTGCGGACAAGTTTTGACTTACTCAAACCTCCAAGGGCAGAGTGAGAAAAGAGCCAAGGAGAGACGGTTTCATCTGGGAGAGCACGTCCTAGCTCGAAACTACAGCACTGGACCGAAATGGGTTCCTGCTACGGTGATCGCGCAGACGGGCCCTGTGTCTTACACGGTTGAGACTGCTGAGGACGTCGTCTGGAGAAGACACACAGATCAACTGTTGCTAGGAGCAGAGACAGCCACAGAGGCTCCAACGGCTGGTTGGCCTGAACTGTTTCCGAATGATACCGCAAACCAGCATCCTTTGCCACAGTGCTCTTCTCCAACACAGGAAGTCAAAGAGACTGTTCCACCTGTGCAAACTCCTGACTTTCAACTGACACAGGCACCTTCTCCATCCAGGCCTGTATCAATGCCTACTGCTGTGGAAGCCAGCGATGACCGCCGGTATCCTGTCAGAGAGCGGCGGCCTCCAAGACGCTTGGATCTGTAGGCTTAGTTACTTACCCACAAGACTGGGGCAGAATAAACCCCAGGGTAACGTCAGGGTTTGAGGCAGTCTACCTCTACCCTAGGTTAGTTGAGTGTATTGAAAGTAACTTACCTATTGAGGAATAATGTGGACCTTCCATTTAAGAGGGGAGGAAATGTTATGTATTGTGTGTTCTATTGTGTGTTCTCCTCCCATCTGTGGTGGTGCTGTCACAGGAGATAAATGGTTGGGTATTCTCTCGGTTAAGTTTAGCTCTCTTTGTTCGGAACTTGCCAGAACTTCCTTTCCTTCAAATAAAGCACTTCATGTTTGAATCTCTGAGTTCTGAGTCCTAAATTGTGCCTAGGTAGAAAGGTACCGACACAACAGACATTTTCCTAGCAGATAAGGGAATTAAGGGTTACGGGGAGAGGGCAGGGAAGTGGACGTGAGTCTAGATTCAGATCAGCCATGATCCTATTGAATGGCGGAGCAGGCCCGAGGGGCCGTATGGCCTACTCCTGCTCCTATTTCTTATGTTCTTATGTCTAAAAACGTGCTATCCACTTAACTCTCAGCCTCGCGGATACACCGCAGTCCCTCCAGCTGATGCTCGAGCTCCGAAAACCGGATCTCAAGTTGGCCAAATGGTTGGCACTTACTGCACATGTGCTCATCCTGATTGCAAGAAGCCTCTAGGAATTCTCACATGCTGCAGGCCGTGCAACGCATGGGACTGAGGTTCCCTGCCATACATTTAATTAAAATTTCTTACCTCAAATTTAAACTCTCGGATTCTCACTCTCCCGAACTACCTTAACTATGAACTACCTTAAAAGAAATAAACTTAAAATTGAAGAAAAAAAAAGCACTCACCCACTACTCACCAATCAGCTTCTCCCCCTGCGCCGGCGTCACTTTCTGTACTGTGACGACACTCTCTAATTCTGCCGCTGCTGCCGCTGTGCGACTGGGCCTGAAAATCACCGACCTTTATTTTCTCCCACAGCTGCTGCTCCCTCGCAGGTGCTAGGAGACAAATTATACCACTTCAAACTTGGCTGATGACACACGAGAAACCCAACCAATGAAGCCCAAGAGCGTTACAACAAAAGCCAGATGTGTCCTTGAGCAAGCGATCCGCATGCACAGGATTCGCTTATGGTGCCTGGACAGATCTGGAGGCACCCTTCAGTACTCGCCAGTCAGGATTTCCAGAATGATTGTGGTGTGATTGCGCAGCAGCAAGGATTGCACCTGCAAAAGGAATAAAGTGCTGAGCACACATTGTCTGCGGACAAATCCACTGAAGAGGAGGAGGAAAATGGCGACTCCAATGCAGGCACATCCGCTCACATTGCTGCCCAGGATGCCAGGGATTCCTTTATAGCTGTATGGTTCACATAGTCACTACCACTGGGCCGATGTAACAATCACACCCAACGCCCACTCGAGCCCCCCCGCCCCCACCTCCAATCCCACTGACACAGAGCAGTCCTGTAACCAACCATCCACCCATTGCACATCCCCCCATTGGTCCCCGTCAATTCACGTCTTCCCACTCATCAACAAGTATAGGAACATAGGAACAGGAGGAGGCCATTGAGCCCCTTGAGCCTGTTTTGCCATTCAATGAGATCATGGCTGATCTGTGACCTAACTCCATATACCCACCTTTGGCCCATATTCCTTAATAACTTTGGTTAACAAAAATCTATCAATTTCAGATTTAAAATTAACTATTTATCTAGCATCAATTGTCATTTGCAGAAGAGAGTTCCAAACTTCTACCACCCTTTGTGTGTAGAAGTGTTTCCCAATTTCATTACTCAAAGGTCTGGCCCTAATTTTTAGATATGCCCCCAGTCCTAGAATCCCCAACCAGTGCAAATAGTTTCTCTCTATCTACCCTATCTAGTCCCCTTAATATCCTGAAAATTTTGATCAGATCACCCCTTAACCTAAATTCCAGGGAATACAACCCTAGTTTGTGTAATCTCTCCTCATAACTTAACCCTTGAAGTCTGGGTATCATTCTGGTAAACCTACGCTGCACTCCCTCCAAGGCCAATATATCCTTCCTAAGGTGTGATGCCCAGAACTGCTCACAGTGCTCCAGGTGTGGTCTAACCAGGGTTTTGTACAGCTGCAGCATAACTCCTACCCCCTTGCATTCTAATCCTCTACATATAAAGAGCAGCATTCTATTAGCCTTTTTGATTATTTTCTGTACCTGTTCATGCCATTTTAATGATCTATGTACCTGGACCCCCCCAAGTCTCTTTGGACCACTTTGTTTTTAGCCTTCCACCATTTAGCAAGTACCCTGTTCTATCCTTTTTAGGTCCAAAGTGGATGACCTCACATTTGCCTACATTGAAATCCATTTGCCCATTCACTTAATCTATCAATATCCCTTTGTAATTTTATGCTTTCATCTGCACTGCCTACAATGCTGCCTTTCTTTATGTTATCGGCAAATTTGGATGTGTGGCTTTCTATCCCATCATCTAAGTTGTTAATAAATACATTGAATAGTTGAGACCCCAACACAGATCCCTGCGGGACATCACTAGTCACATCCTGCGAATTAAAATATCTGCCCATTATCCCCACTCTGTCTCCTGCCACTCAGCCAATTTCCTAACCAGGTCAATAATTTGCCTTCAATTCCATGGGCTTCAACCTTAGTTAAGTGTCTTATGTGGGACTTTATCAAATGCCTTCAGGAAGTTCATATAAATAACATCCATAGACAGTCCCCTGTCCACTACTTTAGTTACCTCTTCAAAAAATTCAATCAGGTTTGGCAGGCATGACCTACTTTTCACAAATCCATGCTATCTCTCTCTGATCAGCTGAAAATTTTCAATGTGTTCAGTCACCCTAGCCGTAATTATAGACTCTAGTAATTTCCCGACAACAGATGTTAGGCTAACTTGTCTATAATTCCCTGGTGTCCCTCTCTCGCCATTCTTTAATAGCGGAGTGACATGTGCAATTTTGCAATCTAAAGGAACGGTTCCTGACTCGAGAGAACTTTGGAAGTGTAGTGAGACAAGGAACTTGAAGAGGCGAGGTATGAGGATTAATACGAGTGCTTTATTGAACGACTGCGAGACAACCAGGCAGGCCTGCTTCCAGGCATTGCACCTTTGCTGACCTTGACAGGAAGCAAACCTCTGACATTAGCAGGAAGCAAACCTCTGACCTTAGCAGCAGCATTGGCTACAGCACCACCTGGTGGATAACCTTAATCATAACATCCCAGATTACTATATCCCTCCTCCCTTAAGATTTCAGTATGAATTTCTTAACAAACAACCATTCCTGAGGGTCACATAAGGAGTCTCCATTCATCATGTTCCATGCTTGACGAATCTAACAGTTCAGTATCAATCTCTCTGGTGGCTTGCGAGTCCTTTGTGAACGTCTAACAATAAAGTCCGTGCTTGTTTGTGGTGAAGCCACCAGCTGCTCCTGAGCAGTGCTCAGAGTATCTGACTCTGCAACGATGGTTTCCTCTTGACGAATAGGTTCCTGTGGAATTGTCTCTGTCCCTGGTGGTGGCACCACAGATGCACTTGGATAACTGGGGGCAACCCTGTCTTCAGTCATTGCATCTGGAACCTTCATTTCAATTTCCCCTTGTCTGGGAAGTATCTGATCTACATGTCTGCGTACTACCCTACCATCTCCCAACATGACCTTGTATGATACTGGACCTGTCATTGAGTCTATGAAGCCAGGAATCCACTTTGGTCCATAACTGAAATTCCTGGTAAGGACCGCATCTCCTTCTCCAAAACTTCGGCTCTTTGTTCTTTTGTCATGGTTCTCTTTTTGTTTGTTTTGTCTGTTTTCCATTTTCCTTTTTAGGTCTGGGTGGACAAGCTCAAGAGTGGAGCGTAGTCTATGACCTAATAACATCTCAGCAGGAGAGAGTCCTGTGGTGGATTGAGGTGTTATTCTGTAGCTGAACAGAACCCGTGACACTTTGGCTGCTAAACTCCCTTCTGCACTTTTTTTCATCATCTCCTTAAATTTTTGTACGGCTCTCTCCGCAAGTCCATTTGAGGACGGATGATATGGAGCCGAGGTCACCTGCACTATGCCATTTTTTCTCAAGAACTCTTTTGTCTCTGTACTCACAAAACAAGTGGCATTGTCACTCACCACGATCTCCGGTAGCCCTTGATTACTGAAGCTCCGACGCAGGCAGTCTATAGTAGTAGTGGCGGAAGCAGAATTTACAGGATAAACATCCATCCATTTGGAATGTGTATCAATGATTATGAGGAACATCTTCCCCATGAATGGACCCGCATAATCTAAGTGTAATCTTCTCCATGGTTTATCTGGCCACTCCCAGGGGTGGAGAGGAGCCGCTGCTGGTGCCTTCCGGTATGTCTTGACTAGATTTTCTATCTCCTCATCTAGCTTTGGCCACCACAAGTAACTCTTAGCCAAGGCTTTCATACGTGAGACCCCAGGATGACACTGATGTAGTTGCTCTAGGATAGACTGTCGTGCTGGCTGTGGAATAATCACTCGTGCTCCCCACAACACGCAACCATCCTGCACACTCAGCTCTGTTTTCCTGACACTGTAGGGTGTGAAGTCAGCTCCTTCGGATGCTGTGGCCATCCCCTCACCACATATTCTCGAACTCTAGACAGTACTGGATCTTTACCTGTCCATGTTCTTACTTGCCCTGTAGTCACAAGTGCCGTGTCAGTGTCCTCCAATATCAAAACTCTGTCCTCTGGAGCTGCACGGATAGGTGTGCCTGGCAGACGATTACATACTCATATGCCCTCAACGTCACTGCCCACCTCTGGATCTGGGGTGACACCACCTGTGGAACTGCTTTCATTTCATTGAAAAGAGAGAGAAGAGGTTTATGATTGGTGCATATGGTGAACTTCCTGCCATATATGTACTTGTGGAACCTCTGTAACCCAACCATTACTGCTAACCCCTCTTTGCCTAACTGAGAATAGTTTTTTTCCACTGGTGTTAGAGTTCGGGACATAAACCCTATTGGTCTTTCAGTTCCATCTTCCATGCAGTGTGAAAGAACTCCCCCCACCCCATAAGGTGAAGCGTCACAAGAGAGAATGATGTCTTTCTCTGCATTGTAGTGAACCAGCACATCCGACGACAGCATCAGTTTCTTGGACTGTTCAAATGAAACCCCCTGCTCCTCTCCCCACTGCCGCTGTGTCTCCTTGCGCAGTAGTTTGTGAAGAGGTGCTAACACAGTTGACAAGTTTGGTAAAAACCTGTTATAATAGTTCAGCAGTCCCAGGTAAGCTTTTGACTCAGCCACATTTGTAGGAGCAGGGGCGTCCTGCAGTGCTTGTACCTTCTCCTTGAGTGGATGGAGCCCAGTGGCATCCACTCTGTGTCCCAGGAACACTGCCTCATTCCCCAGGAAAGTGCACTTACTCCTCTTGAGCCGGAACCCTGTCCTCTCCAAACTCTATAGTACCTCTCTCAGCGTGCTCAGATGCTCCTGGTCGGTTCTTCCCGTCACCAGAATGTCATCCAGATAGATGGAAACATGTGGAATCCCTTGCAGTACACCTTCGATTGTCCTCTGGAAGATAGCTGGACTAGATGAGACACCAAACGGTAAGCGGCTATATGTAAACAAGCCCTTGTGTGTATTTATGGTGACATACTTCTTTGATTCGTCATCCAGTGTAATCTGCAAGTAGGCATGACTCATATCCAACTTTGTGAATTTCTTTCCTCCAGCCAGGTTTGCAAAGAGATCCTCTGTTTTGGGAATAGGATACTGCTCTAGTTTGGACACCCGATTGACTGTCAATTTATAGTCTCCACAGAGTCTTACCGAATTGTCCGGTTTTAAAACAGGTACTATGGGAGCTGCCCATTCCGAACATTTCACTGGCTCCAGTATGTTCTCTCTCAATAGACGGTCAAGCTCAGCCTCTACCTTTGGCTTCATGGCATAAGGCACAGGCCGTTGTTTAAAAAACCTTGGCGGTGCCTCCTTGTCTACATAAATCTTAGCTGGGGGGCCATTAAATGTGCCAAGTTCCTCCTTGAACACATTCTCATGTTCACTCAACACTTCTTGCAAAGTCAACTGTTTGCCCGCATCTATTTGATGTACTGCTCCCCAGTCTAACTTAAGTTCTTTTATCCAGCCCCGACCTAACAGGTTTGGTCCGGTACCCGATACTTTAACTACAGGTAGCTGTTCCACTGTGTCCCTGTGTTGCACAGTTACCTTAGCTGTACCTAATGTCGCTACTCGTTCACCTGTATATGTTTTAAGATGCAGGGAGCAAGGCTTTAACTCTGGAACTTTTGCACGGTTCCACAATTTTGAGTACTCTGCCTTGTTCATTATGGTCACGCCGCACCCTGTATCGACTTCAAAGTTCACCTTAGAGTCATTTATTGTCAGTTGCAATGTGATAGGAGCCACTTTTGGAATGTTCTCTAACATGCCATACATTATGAACATGTCCTCTTCTTCCTCAGCTTCCCCACTGATGTGGTGTGCTCCATGTTTTTTCACTTCTCTCCCTTGATTTTGCTGTCCTCCCCCTTTTGGTTTGGATTCCTCCACAGGTGATTTCGCCCTGCACGCTCATTTTATGTGTCCTTGTTTCCCACACTTGTAGCACTTTTCCTCCAGAAACCGGCATTCACTCGCCAGGTGATCGCTCTTGCATTTATAACATGCCTTCACATGCTCACGTTGTGGTTTCTGACGCATGTTCAACTTGTGCACAACAACCTGACCTGTAACTTGCGTAGCATTAGCCCTGTCTGAACCCTGTATTTCTTTTACATCTCGGTTCGCTGTCTCTATGGCTTGAGCAACTTCCAATGTTTTTCATAAGTAAGCCCAGTCTCGGATAATAATCTGCGCTGCATTCGGTCGTCCATTATTCCGCAAACTAGCCTATCTCTCAGCATTTCCTTCAGGTTGTTCCCATAATTGCAATCTTGTGCCAATTTACACAACACCGCTACATAGTCCATTACACTCTCTTCCTCGTTCCTGTTCCTTGAATTAAACTTGAACCGCTGTACAATCTCACTAGGCTTAGGGTTGAAATGTTCTTTTAGCATGGCCACTAATTCAACAAATGATTTGTCTCCAGGCTTTTCAGGACTGAGCAGATTCCTCATCAAACTGTAGGTTTGGCTTCCCACTGAATTAAGCAGAATGGCTTTCCTTTTTCCGGCATCATTTATTTCATTTGCTTTGAAAAAATAACCCAACACTTCACAGTATTCCTCCCAAGTTTGTGCTTGAATATCAAAAGTGGAGACTGTTCCTACCGTGGCAGCCATGCTCTCTTCCAACTGGTAGCTAACTGCAGCTCATGATTTTGTTGTTTAAACGTCCTGGCAGACTTCTCTTATTCAGGGTCCTGTTTTACCTCATCACCAAATGTGATAAATCCATGTAGTGAGACAAGGAACTCGAAGAGGCGAGGCATGAGGATTAATACGAGTGCTTTATTGAACGACTGCGAGACAACCAGGCAGGCCTGCTTCCAGGCATTGCACCTTTGCTGACCTTGACAGGAAGCAAACCTCTGACCATAGCAGCAGCATTGGCTACAGCACCACCTGGTGGATAACCTTAATCATAACATCCCAGATTACTATAGGAAGATTATAGTTAGGGCATCTGCAATGTGCTCACCTACTTCCTTTAAACCCTGGGATGGAAACCATCTGGCTCTGGGGATTTATCACTCTTTAGTGCCATTATTTTCTTCATTACTGTTATATTGCTTACGTTAATTTTATTGAGTCCCTGTCCCTGATTCAATATTAGTTTCCTTGGGATTTCTGGTATGCTATCCTCTTCCTCTACTGTAAATACTGACGCAAAGTAATTATTCAACATGTCAGGCATTTCCATAATATCGTCGCTTTCAGTTTTTAAGGGGCCAACATTGCTCCTCTTTTTCCTAATATAATTGTAAAAAATTGTTGTGTTGATTTTGATATCCCTTGCAAGTTTCTTTTCATACTCCCTTTTTGTAGCTCTTACTATCTGTTTTGCCACCCCCTTCGCTGTCCTTTGTATCTTTCCCATTCGCCAGGATCTGTGCTATTTTTTGCATTTTTGTATGCTTTTCCTTTTCGTTTTATGCTGTCTCTTACCTCTTTACTCGTCCATGGCTGTTTTTTATTGGCAAGCAGAGCTCTTGCCCCTCAGGGGTATAAACTGGTTCTGTATCACATGAAATTCTTTTGTGAACACCTTTCACTGATCTTCTGTCGTTTTACCCATTCGCAGATTAACCCAGCCACTGAAAAGGCAAGTTGCTACTTGGCAACCAAGAACTGGCAAGACAGGAAAGTGGTGCAAAGTAATACATTTTATGTGATTGTGCTAAACAAGGGAAACTTCACAAACAACATTTTCTCAAACACCCATGTGCATACCATTGTGTAACTACAAAACGTTCGCCTTCCTTTGCCGACCGCTCCTACGTGGTGCAACCCCTCTGGCTTCAGCAGAGGTAGAGGCAGGCTGCGCAGATCCCTGCTCTGGCTGCTCAGATGCTCTTGGCTGATGACCTCTGGGTGCTGGAGCCTGTGGAAGTCCTGCCAAAGACTGCTCCACCTGTGAAGAGAAGCGGCTGCGCTTTGAGTGGAGTCCCCACTTCCATGTCCTCTTTCGCCATCATTGAATCAGGGAATCATACAGCACAGAAGGAGGCCATTCGGCCCATCGTGCCTGTGCCGGCTCTTTGGTAGAGCTATCCAACTAGTCCCACTCCACTGATCTTTCCTCATAGCCCTGTAATATTTTTCCCTTCATGTATTTAACCAATTTTTTTTTGCGTGTTACTATTGAATCTGCTTTCACGCAGTGCATTCCAGATCACAACAACTCGCTGTGTAAAAAAAGGTTTCCTCATGTCGTCTCTGGTTCTTTTGCCAATCACCTTAAATCTGTGTCCTCTGGTTACCGACCCTTCTGCCACTGGAAACAGTTTCTCCTTATTTACTCTATCAAAACTATTGATGATTTTGAACACCTCTATCAAATCTCCTCTTAACCTTCTCTGCTTTAAGGAGAACAATCCCAGCTTCTCCAGTCTCTCCACGTAACTGAAGTCCCGCATCCCTGGTACCATTCTAGTAAATCTCAAAGGCCTTGTGGTGCCCAGAATTGAACACAATACTCCTACTGAGGCCTAACCAGTGTTTTATAAGGGTTTAGCATAACTTCCTTGCTTTTGTACTCTATTCCTCTATTAATAAAGCCAAGGACCCCGTATGCTTTTTTAACAGAGAGTGGTGAACCTGTGGAATTCTCTACCACAGAAGGCAGTTGAGGCCAATTCATTAAATATATTCAAGAAGGAGTTAGATATATTTCTTAAGGCTAAAGGGATCAAGGGATATGGGGAGAAAGCAGGGACAGGGTACTGAGTTTGGATGATCAGCCATGATCTCATTGAATGGCGGAGCAGGCTCGAGGGGCCGAATGGCCTACTCCTGCTCCTATCTTCTATGTTTCTATGTTTCAATATTTTTACACTTGATTGTTCCTTGTTCTTTTTCATCACTATCCTAAACCTGATGATAATATGATCACTGTTCTCCAAATACTCTCCCACTGAAACATGCTCCACTTGCCCCACTTCATTCCCCAGAACTAGATCCAGCACTGCTTCCCTCCTTGTTGGGCTGGAAACACCTGAGCAAGAAAGTTCTCTTGTACACGTTTCAGGAATTCCTCCCCCTCTTTGCCCTTTACACTGTCACTATCCTGGTCAATATTGGAATAATTGAAGTCCCCCCATTATCACTAATGCAAAGGCAAAATACTGCAGATGTTGGAAATCTGAAATATAAAATGCTGGAGATACTCAGCAGGTCTGGCAGTATCAGTGGAGACAGAAACAGAGTTAACGTTTCAGGTCGGTGACCTTTTGTTAGAACTGGAAAATGTTACAGATGTAACAGATTTTAAGCAGGTACAGAGGCAGGGAAAGGCAGGGCAGCGGCTGGGGGTGGCGGGGGGAGGGGGCGGGGGCGGGGGGAGGGGGGGTGTGGGGGGAAAGAACAAAAGGGAAGGCCTGTGATAGGTTGGAAGGCAGGACTGATTAAATGACAAAAGGTGTAATGTATGTACCTTTAAGGGGGGAACTATTTTCTACAGCTCATGTATACTGTAGCACCGGCAGTGACCACACCTGTATATAAACCCTGAGTAGTGATCTGTACAATTAGTTCTAGAGTAACCCTCATTCAGTAAACACCTGTTGAATCGTTCCCTGCAGTCTGTTGTCTGATTATTGAAGGACACAACATTAAGATACACGGATATAACAAAAGGCATGATGGTGCGAGGCAAAATGGGGTGTGTTTTTTTATTTGTTCACGGGATGTGGGTGTCACTGACAAGGCCAGGATTTATTGCTCATCCTTAATTGCCCTTGAGAAGGTGGTGAACTGCTGCAGTCTTTGTCGTGGTTTCTTACAACTGAATGGCTTGCTAGGCCATTTCAGAGGATGGCCTGAGGGCGGTTAAGAGTTAACCACATTGTTGTCGGTCTGGAGTCACATATAGGCCAGACCAGGTAGGGATGGCAGATTTCCTTGAGACATTAGTGAACCATGGTATTAATAACAGATACCAACTTTTTATTCCAGATTTATTTTAATTAACTGAATTTAAATTCCCCAGCTGCCATGGTGGAATTTAAACTCGCATCTCTGGTTCATTAGTCCAGGCCTCTGGATTATTAGTCCAGTAACATAACCACTATGCCACGATACCCCTGGTAATGGGACAAGTAAAGAATCAAAAGATGGGCCTCGATGGAGCTGTAAATGGCAGCAGCAGAATCATTACCAGCACCTGCTGTCTGAGAAAATGGGAACAGTGGTTATGATCTGAAATTGTTGAACTCAATGTTTGGTCCAGAGGGCTGTAAAGTGCCTAATCGAAAGATGAGGTGCTCTTCCTCGAGCTTCCCTTGAGCTTCTTTGGAACAGTGTAGGAGGCCGAAGACAGAGAGGTCAGACTCGGAGTGGAACGGAGAATTAAAATGGCTAACAACCGGAAGCTCAGGGTCACGCTTACGGACTGAATGGAGGTGTTCTGCAAAGCGATCACCCAATATGTGTTTGGTTTCCCCAATGTAGAGGAAACCACATCACGAGCAGCGAATATAGTATACTAAATTATTAGAAGCACAAGTAAATCGCTGTTTCACCTGGAAGGAGTGTTTGGGGCCCTGGACAGTGGGAAGGGAGGAGGTAAAAAGGGCAGGTATTGCATCTCCTGCGCTTGCACGGGAAGGTGCCGTGGGAAGGGGAAGGGGAAGGGGTGATGGAAGAGTGGACCAGGGTGTCACGGAGGCAGCAGTCCCTTTGGAATGCTGAAAGGGGAGGGGAACATTGGTGGTGACATTGCGTTGGAGGTGGCGGAAATGGCGGAGGATGATCCGTTGAATGTGGAGGCTGGTGGGGTGGAAAGTGAGGACAAGGAGAACCCTATCGTGGCTCTGGAAGGGAGGGGAAAGGGTGAGGGCAGAATTACGGGAAATGGGACGGACGTGGTCGAGGGCCAGTCAACCATAGTGCAGGGGAATCCTCGGTTGAGGAAAAAGGAAGACATATTGGAAGCACTAGTGTGGAAGGTGGCATCATCAGAACAGATGCAACAGAGACGGAGAAACTGGGAGACTGGAATAGAGTCCTTACAGGAAGCGGGATGGGAGGAAGTGTAATCAAGGTAGCTGTGGGAGTCAGTGGGCTTACAGTAGCTATTGGTCAACAGCCGACCACAAGAAATGGAGATAGCGAAGTCAAGGAATCATTGAATCTTACAGCACAGAACAACAAAAACTTGTATTTATATAGCACCTTTAACGTAGTAAAACGTCCCAAGGCGCTTCACAGGAGAGTTATTGATACGCTTATCAATTACTTCATAAAAGGTGATGAGTCGAAGAAGAGATGATGAGTCGAAAGAAGAGATGAATAAGGCTTTTATTAGCTAAGAAGAGACCATGCTTCTTCGTGAGTGACTGAACAAGTCTGAACGAAACCCACACAGTGGTGGGTGGAGTCAGCTGAGGCATGCCTCCATACACAGCGCCACCCAGAGGTGGCAATATACAATACAGTGGTTTACCACATTCACCCCTTGTTTAATGTGAAGTCCGGCGGGGTGAAGGGTACTACAAGTTAAGTCTATCAGGAGGCCTTGTCTGACGTCCTGATCGTCGTGGTGGCGGCGGTGGTGTTGCAGCATCCGACGTCGGGTCTGGTGTCTGGGTGGTTGGCGAAGATTCCTGGGGCTTTGGCATGCCGTCTGCAGGGGTTGGGTTGGGAGGGGTGGTGGGGGATAACAGTGGTAAGGGGGATAACGGTGGTAATTCAGGGGTACCCGAGGGTGCGAGATCTCGTATGGAGACCGTGTCCTCCCGCCCGTCTGGGTATGTCACCCAGGCATACTGGGGGTTGGCGTGTAGGAGGTGCACCCGCTCGACCAGGGGGTCCGTTTTATGCGTCCTCACGTGCCTCCGCAGTAGGACGGGCCCAGGAGAAGTCAACCATGCCGGTAGCGAGGTTCCCGATGTAGACTTCCGGGGGAAAACGAACATTTTCTCATGAGGGGTCGCATTAGTGGCAGTACAAAGCAGTGACCGAATGGAGTGAAGCGCTGCAGGGAGGACCTCCTGCCAGCGGGAGGTCGGAAGGCCCTTAGATTTTAGTGCTAAGAGGACTGCCTTCCAAACTGTCGCGTTCTCCCTTTCCACCTGGCCGTTCCCCCGGGGGTTGTAACTGGTGGTCCTGCTCGTGGCGATACCTCTTGTTAGCAGGTACTGCCGAAGTTCGTCGCTCATGAACGATGAGCCCCTGTCGCTATGTATATAGCTGGGGAACCCGAACAGAGCGAAGATGTCATTCAGACACTTGATGACCGTGGTACTGGTCATGTCTGGGCAAGGGATGGCAAAGGGGAAACGGGAGTACTCATCAACTATGTTGAGGAAGTACACATTGCGGTCAGCGGAGGGGAGGGGCCCTTTAAAATCGACGCTCAGGCGTTCGAAGGGGCGGGTGGCCTTGATCAGGCTTGCTCTGTCCGGCCTATAGAAGTGCGGTTTGCACTCGGCGCAGATTTGGCAGCTCTTGGTCATGGTCCTGACCTCCTCGATGGAGTAGGGCAGGTTACGGGATTTGATAAAATGGAAAAACCTGGTGACCCCCGGGTGGCAGAGGTCATTGTGGAGGGACTGCAGCCTATCACTCTGCGCGTTGGCGCATGTACCACGTGATAGGGCATCTGGGGGCTCATTGAGTTTCCCTGGCCGATACAAGATATCATAATTGTAGGTGGAGAGTTCGATTCTCCACCTCAAGATCTTGTCGTTCTTGATTTTACCCCTCTGCTTATTATTAAACATAAAAGCTACTGAACGCTGGTCAGTGAGCAGGGTAAATCGTTTCCCGGCCAGGTAATGCCTCCAGTGACGCACCGCTTCTACAATAGCCTGGGCCTCCTTTTCGACGGAGGAGTGTCTCGTCTCGGGGCCCTGGAGGGTCCTTGAGAAAAAGGCCACGGGTCTGCCCGCCTGGTTAAGGGTCGCGGCTAGGGCGAAGTCGGAGGCATCGCTCTCCACTTGGAAGGGGATGGACTCATCCACCGCGTGCATTGCGGCCTTCGCGATATCGTTCTTGATAAGAGTGAAGGCTGCACACGCCTCTGGTGTCAGGGGGAAGGAGGTGGCTTTGATGAGGGGCCTGGCTTTGTCTGCATAGAGGGGCACCCACTGGGCGTAGTAGGAGAAAAACCCCAGGCATCTCTTCAGTGCTTTTTGGCAGTGGGGAAGGGGTAGCTCCATTAGGGGGCGCATTCTGTCGGGGTCGGGCCCGATGACTCCGTTCTCCACCACGCAGCCGAGGATGGCCAGGCGCTTGGTGTGAAACATACATTTTTCCTTATTGTACGTTAGGTTCAGCCGTTGGGCCGTACGGAGGAAATTTGCTAGATTAACGTCGTGGTCCTGCTGGTCGTGGCCGCAGATGGTGACGTTATCCAAATAGGGGAAGGTTGCCCGCAGCGCGTTCTGGTCAACCATTCGGTCCATCTCCCTTTGGAAGACCGAAACCCCGTTGGTGACGCCGAAGGGGACCCTAAGGAAGTGGTAGAGGCGGCCGTTTGCCTCGAAGGCAGTATACTGGCGGTCCTCATGGCGGATGGGCAGCTGGTGGTACGCTGACTTAAGGTCGATGGTGGAGAATACTTTGTATTGCGCAATCTGATTGACCATATCAGATATGCGAGGGAGGGGGTACGCGTCCAGCTGGGTGTACCGGTTTATGGTTTGGCTGTAGTCGATTACCATGCGGCGTTTTGCAGTGGTTTTAACGACTACAACCTGGGCTCGCCAGGGGCTAGTGCTACCTTCGATAATGCCCTCCTTCAAGAGCCGCTCCACCTCAGAGCTGATAAAAGCTCTGTCCCCGGCACTGTACCGCCTGCTTTTGGTAGCGATGGGTTTACAGTCGCGGGTGAGGTTAGCGAACAGGGGAGGGGGGGGGGACTTTTAATGTGGAAAGGCTGCAGGTGGTTTGCAGCGGGCGATTTAAAAGTTGTTGGTTGCAGACTGTGAGTGGGGGGAGGGGTCCACCGTATGCTAGTGTGACACTCTTAAGGTGGCACTGAAAATCCAACCCTAGCAGGACGGCAGCGCAAAGACGGGGCAGGACTAGCAGTTTAAATTTTTGATATTCAGTGCCCCCTACTGACAGGGTCACCACACAGTAGCCGCTGATGTCCATTGACTGGGACTTGGACGCCATAGAAATGCGATGGTGCGTTGGCAGAATCGTGAGGGAGTGGCTACGTACCGTGTCGGGGTGGACGAAACTCTCTGTGCTCCCGCTGTCGATCAGGCAACTGGTGGCGCGGCCGTTTACCGCGATATCCATCATAGAGCTGGATAGATGGTGAGGGTGGCCTTGATCCAGCGTCACGGAGGCCAGTATGTGGCTTAGTGAGTCACTATAGTCATCCGCCGAGACGGTGGTCGGTTCCGGTGACGAAATGGCGGTTGAGTGCGTTGGATACGATGGCGGCGGATGCCATGCGGCCGGTACACAAAATGGCGGATAAGATGGCTGCTCCCACGGCCCGCACGCTGCGCTGCTGGCTGGCTTCCCCTTGCAGGCGTTAGCGTAATGGCCTTTCTTCCCACAGCCCGAGCAGGTAGCTGTCTTAGCTGGGCAGTGCGCTCTGGGATGTTTTAACTGGCCACAGAAATAGCATTTTTGGGCCTGGTTACTGGGCATCGAAGCAGTTCTTACCGGAGGCTGCTGTCTCGGTTGGGTCGCTGCAGCGGTTGGTGCCGGGGGCGGCGGTCCCGTGTCCCACGGTTTCGATTGCCATGTCTCGGCGCCGTTACGGGGGTATGCCTCGAGGTTTCGGTGGGCCTCCTCTAACGAGAGCGCAAGGGCAATGGCCGTCTTCAGGTCGGGTTCCTTGCTTTCTAGCAGTCTCTGCCGGGTGTGGTCTGACTGGAGGCCCCTGACGAAGGCATCACAGGCGAGTCCCTGCGCGTGCTCCACAGCCGTTACCGCTTTACAATCGCAGTCTCTGCAGAGTGCCAGTAGCGCCCGTGCAAATGCCCCTACCGATTCTCCCGGTTGCTGCCTGCGGGATCCCAAGAGGTGTCGGGCGTAAATTGTGTTCACTGGGCGCGTATATTGCCCTTTTAGTAGCTCGAGGGCCGCCACGTACGTATTAGAGTCCCGGATTAGCATATATACTTGATGGCTCACCTGGGCGGTCAAAATTTTCAGTTTGTGATCCTCCTCTGTAACCTGTGAGATTGCGAGGAAGGATTCAAAGCAGCTCAGCCAGTGTTCAAACTTGGCTGATGCACCCACATCTTGAGGGTCGAGGTCCAGGCGTGGTGGTCTGAGGGCTCTCAGCAATGTCTGCTGTATCCGTTGCTGTTGTTGCTCCTCAGGTGTCGCCATTTAACTTTTAGCTAATAAAATTGATACGCTTATCAATTACTTCATAAAAGGTGATGAGTCGAAGAAGAGATGATGAGTCGAAAGAAGAGATGAATAAGGCTTTTATTAGCTAAGAAGAGACCATGCTTCTTCGTGAGTGACTGAACAAGTCTGAACGAAACCCACACAGTGGTGGGTGGAGTCAGCTGAGGCATGCCTCCATACACAGCGCCACCCAGAGGTGGCAATATACAATACAGTGGTTTACCACAGTTATTAAACAAAATTTGATACCGAGCCACACAAGGAGAAATTAGGACAGATGACCAAAAAGCTTGGTCAAAGAGGTCGGTTTTAAGGAGCGTCTTAAAGCAGGAGAGAGAGGTAGAGAGACGGAGAGGTTTAGGGAGGGAATTCCAGAGCTTAAGACCTAGGCAGATGAAGGCACAGCAACTACTTGTTGAGCAATTCAAATCAGGGATGCTCAAGCGGCCAGAATTAGAGGAGCGCAGATATCTCGAGGGGTTGTGGGGCTGGAGGAGATTCGGAGGGGCGAGGCCATGGAGGGATTTGAAAACAAGGATGAGAATTTTAAAATCGAGGCGTTGCTTAACCGGGAGTCAATGTAGGTCAGCGAGCACAGGGGTGATAGGTGAATGGGACTTGGTGCGGGTTTTTTTTAATTCATTATTCATTGATGGGATGTGGGCGTCGCTGGCTGGCTAGGCCAGCATTTAGTGCCCATCACTAATTGCCCTTGAGAAGATTGTGGTGAGCCACCTTCTTGAACCGCTGCAGTCCATATGGTGTAGGTACACCCACAATGCTGTTAGGAAGGGAGTTCCAGGATTTTGGCCCAACAACAGTGAAGGAACGGCGATACAGGTCCAAGTCAGGATGGTGTGTGGCTTGGAGGGGAACTTGTAGGTGGTGATGTTCCCATGCGTCTGCTGCCCTTGTCCTTCTAAGTGGTAGAGGTCGTGGGTTTGGAAGGTGCTGTTGAAGGAGCTTTGGCGAGTTGCTGCAGTGCATCTTGTAGATGGTGCACACTGCAGCCACAGTGCGCCGGTGGTGGAGGGAGTGAATGTTGAAGGTGGTGGATGGAGTGCCAATCAAGCGGGCTGCTTTATCCTGAATGGTGTCGAGCTTCTTGAGTGTTGTTGGAGCTGCACTCATCCAGGGTTAGGACACGGGCAGCCGAGTTTTGGATGAACTCAAGTTTACATAGGGTGGAACATGGGAACCAGTCAGGAGTGCGTTTTATTAGTCAAGTCTAGAGGTAACAAAAGCATTTGGCCCATTGTGCCTGTGCCAGAGCTTTGAAAGAGCTATCCAATTAGTCCCACTTCCCATCGGCCTGAAAAAAATTCACGTTCAAGTATATATTGAATTTCTTTTTGTAGAGGAACAAGGATGTCTTGCTGCAGTTGTACAGGGCCTTGGTGAGACCACATCTTGAGTATTGTGTGCAGTTTTACCTGAGGAAGGATGTTCTTGCCATGGAGGGAGTGCAGCGAAGATTCACCAGACTGATACCTGGGATGGCAGGAATGACGTATGAGGAGAGATTGGGTCGATTGGGCTTATACTCGCTGGAGTTTAGAAGAATGAGAGGGCATCTCATTGAAACTTATAAAATTCTAACAGGACTAGACAGACTAAATGATGGAAGGATGTTCCTGATGGCGGGGGAGTCCAGAACCGGGGGTCACAGGCGGGGGAGTCCAGAACCAGGGGTCACAGTCTAAGGATAAGGGGTAAGCCATTTAGGACTGAGATGAGGAGGAATTCCTTCACCCAGAGAGTGGTGAACCTGTGGAATTCTCTACCACAGAAGGCAGTTGAGGCCAATTCATTAAATATATTCAAGAAGGAGTTAGATATATTTCTTAAGGCTAAAGGGATCAAGGGATATGGGGAGAAGGCAGGGACAGGGTACTGAATTTGGATGATCAGCCATGATCTCATTGAATGGCGGAGCAGGCTCGAGGGACCGAATGGCCTACTCCTGCTCCTATCTTCTATGTTTCTATGAAAGTTACTATAGCACGGCTGAGCAGAGCTCGCTGAGGGCTGTGCCCTCTGATGTGAACTCTCCACTGCTGTCCCTGCCACCACTGGCTCCTCTTTCTCACTTGTGAAGTGTGAGGCACCAAGCGAAACCTCGACTAACTGCTGAGCTAGGCCATCCGACGTGCGAGTATCTGAGCTGGAGCATGGTCTGCATGAGTCGTGTGATGGTGCTCCCTCAGGAGGAATCAGCTCCTCTGAGGATTCCTTGTTCGGGAGCTCCACCGACCGCGTGAAAGTCCTGGTGGACAGAAAAGGTATGAAATAGTCCTGGCAAGGCAAGAATGTTACGTATTATCATTAGAAGGTGATCATGTTTCACTCGCTGCTCAGATCAAGTCAACGCAACTGAGTGTTGTATGACATGTGGGTCGCTGATACTTAATTCTGTCACCAGGTAGCTGGAAGGTCCCAGTCACTCCATCTCTGATGGAGTCGCCGAAACGCCACTGATTTCCAGCGCTTCCTCCTCTGCAGCTGTCAACTGGGAAGTCTGTGGATGAACACCTCCAGTCCTCTCTCTCTCTCCCTAGTTTTCTCCGCTCTCTTCTGCATCGGGGGAAAGAACAGACCTATGAGTGACTCAATATTCCCTCTAATTTTCCCCCCCATATTTGTATTGGTTTATGGGATGTGGGTGATGCTGGTAAGGCCAGCATTTATTGCCCATCCCTAGTTGCCCTTGAGAAGGTGGTGGTGAGCCGCCTTCTTGAGCCGCTGCAGTCCGTGTGGTGAAGGAGCTCCCACAGTGCTGTTAGGGAGGGAGTTCCAGGATTTTGACCCAGTGACAATGAAGGATCAGCCGATATACTTCTAAGTCAGGATGTTGTGTGACTTGGAGGAGAACTTGGAGGTGGTGGTGTTCCCATGCGCCTGCTGCCCTTGTCCTTCTAGGTGGAAGAGGTCGTGGGTTTGGGAGGTGCTGCTGAAGAAGCCTTGGCCTCACAGACACTGCGCATCCGCGCGGCCGCACACCTTCAAGGGAACATTGGAGTGAGTCTAATGGCATGTGTTCACCTCATGGGTGCAGTGCATTTGATGAGGGTGACTGTTAAGGGAGCGGCATCAAATTGCATAAGGATCTGGGTGAGTGGCAGTGGTGGGTGGATAGATGGGGATGTGAGGAAATGCTTAGAAAGAGAAGGATGCGTGCGCTTGCAAGGTAACTGGGCGTGAGGAGTTACGTGCTGGAGTAGGCCTGACAAGGCAGAGTGAGTGGGTAGGGGTGATGAGCACAACAGAATGTAGGTGAATGTGCAACTGTACTCAGCTTTCCTTACCTCGTCAGGTCATTAAAGTGCCCATATTGCACCCCGCCCCCCGCACCACCCCCCTCCCCCGCGCCCCGCGCACTCCAAATGCGCCTTTATGTCAGTTTAATTTCTGGAATAGCCTACTCCAACAAAAAATCTCTTGAAATATCCATGTGGCATTACATGTTGGAGCTCAAACACACCACAGCCAGAATGGTGGGGCACATATTTGCACCCATGATCATTCCTCATATAGTGAATTCTCAGCCTCAGCCATGCTGCCATGAAATGAAAATTCAGTCCCTTGAATCACCTGCATGGCCTCCAAGTGGCCAATTCGATTGATGGAAAACTAGAAGCCTGCCTTCTCAGCACTGTACTGTGTTGAACTGCCCACATTGAGTGTTGTACCACAGTAGGGGCGATATCCATTGCAATACAAACTTTTAGATTTTCCAATTTTTATTTATTTATATATATTTGTATTCGTTTATGGGATGTGGGTGGCGCTGGTAAGGCCAGCATTTATTGCCCATCCGTAGTTGCCCTTGAGAAGCTGGTGGTGAGCCGCCTTCTTGAACCGCTGCAGTCCGTGTGGTGAAGGTACTCCCACAGTGCTGTTAGGGAGGGAGTTCCAGGATTTTGACCCAGCAATGATGAAGGAATGGTAATATATTTCCAAGTCAGGAGGGTGTGTGACTTGGAGGGGAACTTGCTGGTGGAAGTGTTCCCATGCGCCTGCTGCCCATGTCCTTCTAGATGGTAGAGGTCGCGGGTTTGGGAGGTGCTGTCGAAGAAGCCTTGGCGAATTGCTGCAGTGCATCTTGTAGATGGTACACACTGCAGCCATGGTGCGTCGGTGGTGGAGGGAGTGAATGTTTAAGGTGGTGGATGGGGTACCAATCAAGCGGGCTGCTTTGTCCTGGATGGTGTCGAGCTTCTTGAGTATTGCTGGAGCTCCACTTGTCCAGACAAGTAGAGAGTATTCCATCACACACCTTACTTGTGCCTTGTAGATGGTGGAAAGGCTTTGGGGAGTCAGGAGGTAAGACACTCGCTGCAGAATACCTAGCCTCTGACATGCTCTTGTTGCCACAGTATTTATGTGGCTGGTCCAGTTAAGTTTCTGGTCAATGGTAACCCCCAGGATGTTGATGGTGGGGGATTCGGCGATGGTAATGCCGTTGAATGTCAACGTGGGGTGGTACAAGAAATAGACAGTTTCCTAGAAGTAAAGGGAATTAAAGGTTACGGGGAGCGGGCAGGAATTTGGACATGAGTCTAGGTTCGGATCGGTCATGGCCCTGTGGGTAGCGGAGCGGGCCCAGGGGCCATGTAGCCTGATCCTGCTCCTATTTCGTGTGTCTAATTCTGTTAGATTCAGGAGATGGTTCTGTGATAGTGGATTGGCGGTTAGGATCAGATCAGCCATGATCTTATTGAATGGCGGAGCAGGCTCGAGGGGCCGATTGGCCTACTCCTGCTCCTATTTCTTATGTTCTTAGACCCTCGATTGTTGGAAATAGTCAGTGCCTGGCACTTGTGTGCTGCAAATGTTACTTGCCACTTATCAACCCAAAACTGAATGTCGTCCAGGTCTTGCTGCATGCGGGCATGGATTGCTTCATTTTCTGACGAGTTGCGAATGGAACTGAACACTGTGCAGTCATCAGTGGAATCATCAGGCCCCACTTCTGACCTTATGTTGAAGGGAAGGTCATTGATTTAAGCAGTTGGTCCTAGGACCCTACCCTGATGAACTCCTGCAGTGATTACATAGGATTGCACAGGATATACGGCACAGAAACAGGCCATTCGGCCCAACCAGTCCATTCTGGTGTTTATGCTCCACACGAGCCTCCTCCCGTCTTTCCTCATCTAACTCTATCAGCATAGCCCTCTATTCCCTTCTCCCTCGTATGCGTGTCCAGCCTCCCCTTAAATGCACCTATACTATTCGCTTCAACCACTCCCTGTGGTAGCGAGTTCCACATTCTCACCACTCTCTGGGTAAAGAAGTTTCTTCTGAATTCCCTATTGGATTTCTTGGTGACTATCTTACATTGATGGCCTCTAGTTATGCTCTTCCCCACAAGTGGAAACATTCTCTCTGTATCCACTCTATCAAAAATTTTCATAATTTTAAAGACCTCTATTAGGTCACCCCTCAGCCTTCTTTTTTCAAGAGAAAAGAGACCCAGCCTGTTCATCCTTTCCCGCTATGTATACCCTCACATTTCTGGTATCATCCTTGTAAATCTTCTCTGCACCCTCTCCAGTGCCTCTATATCCTTTTCATAATATGGCGACCAGAACTGCATGCAGTACTCTAAGTGTGGTCTGACTGATTTGTGTATTTGTACTCCCAGATCCCTTTGTTCCTCTACCCCACCTAGACTCGCACCCTCCAAGTGATAAGTGACCTCCCTATTCTTCCTACCAAAATGTAATGCCTCACATTTGTCTGTGTTGAACTTCATTTGCCAATTATATGCCCATTCTGCAAGTTTATTAATGTCTTCCTGTAATTTGTTGCAGTCCTCCTCAGTATTGACTATCCCCCCAATTTGGTATCATCTGCAAATTTAGAAATTGTGTTTTTGATTCCAAAGTCTAAATCGCTAATGTAAATTGTGTACAGCAGTGGTCCCGGCACTGATCCTGGTGGAACACCACTACCCACCTTCTGCCACTAAGCCAGCTAGCAATCCATTCTGCTACTTGTCCCCTGACTCTGCATTCTCTGACCTTATTCATTAGTCTATTGTGGGTTACCTTATCGAAGGCCTTTAGAAAATGTAGATGAATTACATCTATTGCATTACCATTGTCTACTCTCTCTGTTAGCTCTTCAAAAAATTCAGTAAGGTTGGTCAAGCAAGACTTTCCCTTTTGAAATCCATGCTGACTATTCATTATTATACTTTTCGTTTCTAGATGTTCTTCTATTCTCTTCAAAATTCTCATCCTTATTTTCAAATCCCTCCATGGCCTCGCCCCTTCCTATCTCTGTAATCTCCTTCAGCCCCACAACCCCCGAGATATCGGCACTCCTCTAATTCTGCCCTCTTGAGCATCCCTGATTATAATCACTCAACCTTTGTTGGCCGTGCCTTCTGTTGCCTAGGTCTAAGCACTGGAATTCCCTGCCTAAACCTCTCCGCCTCTCTATCTCTCTTTCCTCTTTTAAGACATTCCTTAAAACCTACCTCTTTGACCAAGCTTTTGGTCACCTGCCCTAATTACGATACGATATAATTGCAATTACAGAGACATAGCTGCAGGGTGACCAAAGCTGAATATCCAAGAATATACGATATTTAGGAAGGACAGGCAAAAAGGAAAAGGAGGTGGGGTGGCGTTGTTAGTAAAAGATGAAATCAGAGCAATAGTGAGAAAGGATATTGGCTCAGAAAATCAAGATGTAGAATCAGTCTGGGTGGAGCTAAGAAGCACCAAGGGGCAGAAAACTTTGGTGGGAGTTGTATATAGGCCTCCAAACAGTAGTGGTAATGTAGGGGATGGCATCAAACAGGAAATTAGAGATGCATGTAACAAGGGTGACTTTAATCTACATATAGACTGGCCAAACCAAATTAGCAATAATACTGTAGAGGATAAATTCCTGGAGTGCGTACGAGATGTTTTTTTTAGACCAGTATGTCGAGGAGCCAACTAAATCTAAACAAAGGAAACTACGATGGTATGAGGAGGGAGTTGGCTATGATAGACTGGGGAGCTTCATTAAAAGCATGACAGTGGATAGGCAATGGCTAGCATTTAAGGAAAGAATGCATGAATTGCAACAGTTATACATTCCTTTCTGGCGCAAAAACACAAAAGGAAAAGTGGCCCAACCATGGCTAAAAAAAGAAATTAAGGATAGTATTAGATCCAAAGAGGAGCCATATAAAGTTGCCAGAAAAAGTAGCAAGCCAGAGGATTGGGAACAGTTGAGAATTCAGCAAAAAAGGACCAAGAGATTGATTAAGAGGGGAAAAATAGATTATGAGAGTAAACTTGCAAGGAACATAAAAGCAGACTGTAAAAGCTTCTACAAGTGTGTAAAAAGAAAAAGATTAGTGAAGACAAATGTAGGTCCCTTACAGTCAAAAACAGGAGAATTTATAATGGGGAACAAGGAAATGGCAGAGCAATAAAACAAATACTTTGGTTCTGTCTTCATGGTAGAGGACACAAATAACTTCCCAGAAATGCTAAGGAACCATGGGGGAAAAATTCGGTTGATTAGTGCCTCCCGTTAGCACCCTAAGAGGGCACTAACGGGGCGCAAAGCAACGAGCGCCTGGGTGCGGCGATATTTGCGCCACTCGCGAAATTGACCAGACATTTTGCGGTAGTGCTAAACACTACTGCCACGATCTCCTGCGCCCGCAGATCATGATGTCAGTTGAGCGTGCAACACCTCAGTAGCACCCCGGACCGGATATTGAGTGGCGCCCCCTGCCTTTCTGCCTGTCACTAGCAAGGACAGGTAGAGGGGAACGTTTTGTAGTCAGGAAGGGACTGGGGGCGCTTTTTAAAGGCGGCCGCTTCCTGCCTTTTTTTGTCGGAGACATTTTTGCACCACGCATTCTGAGAGAGAGAGAGAGACTTCTGGAGAGATTCAACGCTGTGTGAAGGAGTTTTGGGTACTGAGCAGCACTTTGCAGGTTCATTTTGATTTGACCTTCCTTGCATCGATTTAGAAGAGACTATGGGGGCTGCACTCTGAGCTCTTTCCCTGGACCTCTCCATTGTTTTTTCCAGCAGAATTGATGTACAGGTCTCTCCAGGCCAAGATTCAAGGCTGCAATGAGCAGGATGTGGATGGAGAGCAAGATCGACCCTTCACTTTAAGAACTGGCTGGCACCAGTGTGTCTGTGTTCCATTGCTAACTGACATCACAGGAGCTTCGCTAGCGCCCTGAGGTAGCGCCTCGCTCCTCGGCGTTAGCACCTTAAGAGAGGTGTGTAGCGCCTGATTTAGCACTCCAATCACCTCCAGGAGCGATAGAGGCCAAGTTTGCAGTCGGAGGCGATAATTAGTGCCAGGCGCTAAACTTTGTGCCCGGCCGATTATTGCACCCCAAACGGGGCGATACCGAATTTCTCCCCCCAAGGATCTAGTGAAAAGGAGGAATTAAAGGAAATTAGTATTAGTAAAAAAATAATGCTGGAGAAATTAATGGGACTGAAAGCTGATAAATGCCCAGGGCCTGATAATCTGCACCCCAGAGTACTAAAAGAGGTAGCCATGGAAATAGTGGATGCATTGGTTGTCATCTTCCAAAATTCAATAAATTATGGAACAGTTCCTGCAGATTGGAGGGTGGCAAATGTAACCCCACTATTTAAAAAAGGAGGGAGAGAGAAAGCCTAACATCAATAGTAGGGAAAATGCTAGAGTCTATTATAAAGGATGTGATAACAGGACACTTAGAAAATATCAATGGGATTAGCCAAAGTCAACATGGATTTTATGAAAGGGAAATCGTGTTTGACAAACCGACTGGAGTTTTTTGAGGATGTAACTGGTAGAATAGATAAGGGAGAACCAGTGGATGTGGTGTATTTGGATTTTAAGAAGGCCTTTGATAAAGTCCCACATAAGAGGTTAGTGTGCAAAATTAAAGCACATGGGATTGGGGGTAATATACTGGTATGGATTGAAAATTGGTTAACAGACAGGAAACAGAGAGTAGGAATAAATGGGTCTTTTTCAGGGTGGCAGGCAGTGACTCGTGGGGCACCGCTGGGATCAGTGCTTGGCCCCCAGCTATTCACAATATATATCAATGATTTGGATGAGGGAACCAAATGTAATATTTCCAAGTTTGCTGACGACACAGAACTTGGTGGGACTGTGAGTTGTGAGGAGGATGCAAAGAGGCTTCAAGGCGATTTAAACAAGTTGAGTGAGTGGGCAAATACATGGCAGATGCAATATAACGTGGATAAATGTGAAGTTATCCACTTTGGTAGGAAAAACAGAAAGGCAGAGGTATTATTTAAATGGTGATAGATTGGGAAATGATGATGTACAGAGGGACCTGGGTGTCCTTGTACACCAGTCACTGAAAGCAAACATGCAGGTGCAGCAAGCAGTTAGGAAGGCAAATGGTATGTTGGCCTTCATTGCAAGAGGATTTGAGTACAGGAGCAAGGATGTCTTACTACAGTTATACAGGGCCTTGATGAGACCACACCTGGGGTACTGTGTGCAGTTTTGGTCTCCTTACCTAAGAAAGGATATACTTGCCATAGAGGGAGTGCAGCGAAGGTTCACCAGACTGATTCCTGGGATGGCAGGACTGTTGTATGAGGAGAGATTGGGTCAACTAGGCCTGTATTCACTAGAGTTTAGAAGAATGAGAGGGGATCTCATTGAAACGTATAAAATTCTGACAGGGCTAGACAGACTGGATGCAGGGAGGATGTTTCCTCTGGCTGGGGGGTCTAGAACGAGGGGGTCACAGTCTCAGGATACAGGGTACAACATTTAGGACTGAGATGAGGAGAAATTTCTTCACTTAGAGGGTGGTGAACCTGTGGAATTCTCTACCACAGAAGGCTGTGGAGGGCAAGTCACTGAATATATTTAAGAAGGAGATAGATAGATTTCTAGATGCAAAATGCATCAAAGGGTATGGGGAGAGAGCGGGAATATGGTATTGAGATAGAGGATCAACCATGATCATATTGAATGGCGGAGCAGGCTCGAAGGGCCTACACCTGCTCCTATTTTTCTATGTTTCTATTTATCCTTATATGGATTGGTGTCAATTGTCAATTGTCTTAAAATATTCCTGTGCAGCGCATTGGGACGTTTTACTACGTTAAAGGCGCTATAGAAATACAAGTTGTTGTTGTTGTTAGTAGGGAGTCCATTATTTTTCCTACCACCGATGTTAAGCTGACTGGTCTATAATTCCCTGGACATGTTCTATCCCCCTTCTTAAATATAGGTATTATGTTAGCTATCTGCCAGTTCTCTGGCACTACACCTTTTTCTAACGTATTATTAAATATGTGTAGTAATGCCTCTGCTATCTCTTCCCTAGATTGTTTAAAAAATGTGTAGATGCAATCCATCCATACCAGGGGTTTTATCCTCTTTGAGTTTGATTAGTTTATTTAATACATCCTCTTTTTTTATTTTAAATACACTTATCTCATTACTCATCTCATCATTTAATGTCATGTCTACCTGTTCTATCTCCCTGGTAAATACCGAAGTGAAATAATGATTTAATATTTCTGGCATCTCCCTATAGTTACATGTGGTATTGTCCTGTCCATCCCTTAATGGCCCTATTCCCATCCTAACCTTGCTTTTTTTATTGATGTGCCTGTAAAATATTTTACTATTTTGTTTTATGTTCTTTGATAATTTAATTTCATAGTTCCTCTTTGCCTTTCTAGTTGTTTTTTTGACTTCTCTCCTAATCCCTTTGTATTCTCTCTTATCATGCACTCCTCTGCTGTCTATGTACTTAATGGCCCAGAAATTAAGATCGGGGGCTTGCCGCGCGTGCAAGCCCCCGATGTGCACTTACCCGGCGCGCCGACAGGTGAAGCCTGGGACTGCTTGGAATTCCTGTCACTGGCCCGGTTCAGATGTCGGCGCGCTGTGCTTGCCTGATCCAGCGGCGTAGTTAGTGCGATGTGCCGGCTGGGATCAGGTGAGCACTGGGCAGCCAATCAGGGGAGGGGAAACTTCATTCATGAGTTTGATAGTAAGAACTGTCAAACTCATGAAAACTACGGGCGCCCAAAACAGTACTTAAACTTTAAATAAAATTTTAAAAAACATCCCACTAATTAAATGAACTATAAATAACTTTAAAAAACTATTTTAAACAATTAATCAAATTTTTGAAAAAAATAATTTTTTAAGAAATCGGGTCTAAAAATAAACTTACCTTGCTATAAAGTCCTTAAAAACAATAAAGCTGTGGGAAAAATGTTATAATTTTAAATAATAGACCACTTACCTTAAAGAATCAAGTCCTTACGCCTCCTTTTTATATGTCTAAAAAGTTCAGGCCCTTACACACGGGCAAACCTGTCAAAAAGAAGGAAGTTCAACGCGTGCGCGCAGAGTCCTTGGAGGAAATGCCGGTTTCCCGCGCATGCGCTGTGCATGCTGAAATCCGGCACTTCCAACGGGCCCACGCGTGAGTACCCTGTCCATACTCACGCGTTGGGACTGGAATTACTGGCCCAATGTACGCTTCTTTCCTTACCCGCAATTGTTTCCTTATGTCTTTATTCATCCATGGAGTCTCATTAGTATTTAGTTAGTTTTTTCCTTTTAGCGGAATATATTTTTCCTGCACTCTGTTGAACACCGTTTTATATGTTTCCCATTGTCGTTCTACATCATTTTTTGCCAATATTGTTGCCCATTTTATCTTCCCAAGTTCTATGTTCAGCCCCTCAAAATCAGATGTTCTGGGGCTGAGATGATTGACCTCCAACAACCACAACCATCTTCCTTTGTGCTAGGTATGACTCCAGCCAGTGGAAAATTTTCCACCTGATTCCCAATGACTTCAGTTTTACTAGGGCTCCTTGATGTCACACTTGGTCAAATGCTGCCTTGATGCCAAGGGCAGTTAGTCTCACCTCACCTCTGGAATTCAGCTCTTTTGTCCATGTTTGGACCAAGGCTGTAATGAGGTCTGGAGCTGAGTGGTCCTGGCGGAACCCAAACTGAGCATCAGTGAGCAGGTTATTGGTGAGTGCCGCTTGATAGCACTGTCGACAACACCTTCCATCACTTTGCTGATGATTGAGAGTAGACTAATGGGGCAGTAATTGGCCGGATTGGATTTGTCCTGCTTTTTGTGGACAGGACATACTTGGACAGTTTTCCACATTGTCAGGTAAATGCCAGTGTTGCAGCTGTACTGGAGCAGCTTGGCTAGAGGCGCAGCTAGTTCTGGAGCACAAGTCTTCAGCACGACAGCCGGCATGTTGTCGGGGCCCATAGCCTTTGCTGTATCCAGTGTGCTCAGCCATTTCTTGATATCATGTGGAGTGAATCGAATTGGCTGAAGACTGGCTTCTGTGATGGTGGTGACCTCAGGAGGAGGCCGATATGGATCATCCATTTGGCACTTCTGGCTGAAGATGGTTGCAAATGCTTCAGCCTTGTCTTTTTCACTTGCATGCTGGGCTCCGCCAGCATTGAGGATGGGAATATTCATGGAGCCTCCTCCTTCCGTTAGTTGTTTAATTGTCCACCACCATTCATGACTGGATGTGGCAGGATTGCAGAGCTTTGATCTGATCCGTTGATTGTGGGATTGCTTAGCTCTGTCTATAGCATGCTGCTTCTGCTTTTTAGCGTGCATGTAGTCCTGTGTTGCAGCTTCCCCAGTTTGGCACCTCACTTTTAGGTGCTGCTCCTGGCATGCTCTTCTACACTCCTCATTGAACCAGAGTTGGTCTCCTGGCTTGATGGTAATGGTAGAGTGAGGGATATGCCGGGCCATGAGGTTACAGATTGTGGTGGAATACAATACATTGAAGTCCCCCACCCAGACTACATTCTGTGTCCTTGCTACCCTCAGTACTTCTTCCAAGAGGTGTTCAACATGGAGGAGTACTGATTCATCAGCTGAGGGAGGGCGGTAGGTGGTAATCAGTTGGAGGTTTCCTTGCCCATGCTTGACTGGCACTGTTGCCTCACAGCGCCAGGGACCCGGGTTCAAATCCGGCCTCGGGTGACTGTCTGTGTGGAGTTTGCACATTCTCCCCGTGTTTGCGTGGGTTTTCTCCGGGTGCTCCGGTTTCCTCCCACAGTCCAAAGATGTGCGGGTTAGGCTGATTGGCCATGATAAAAATTGGCCCTTAGTGTTAGGGGGGATTAAGTATGTGGGGTTACGGGAATAGGGCTTGGGTGGGATGGCTGTCGGTGTAGGGACCGGGTGCTAGGGTTTGGATGATCAGCCATGATCTCGTTGAATGGCGGAGCAGGCTCGAAGGGCCGAATGGCCTACTCCTGCTCCTATCTTCTATGTTTCTATGATTCATGGGGTCTGTGGAAATGAAAGTCCGTATTACCCGAATACCCCGCTATTCTTTCTTTGAGACCAGCACGTGCTGGGTTAAAAGTTCAAAGAGCTTTCTGCTGAGCACAGGTTGTAAATTGCCTGGAGGATTTGGGGGAAAGGATGTCTTCAGGGGATAGATAATAATAGGATGTGTATGAGTCATTCGGCCAGATCTGAATGTGTCAACTTGATAACTCTGTTTAGGGAGGGGAAGGTTTTATTGTGGTAATAAAACAATTAGAAGAGTTGAGAGCCTGGTTGTTTAGTTTATGCTGTTTCTCTGTGGCATTTGTATGTACCTTTGGTGTACTATGATTTATTGATAGTATGCATGGAATGTAGTGTTCAAAGGTAAAATTTAGTAAGGAATTAGCACACGCTAGCGGGGTTGGGGTTATTTGTCTCTGGCCAGTCAGAAGCCTCTGAGCTGCTCCAGGGACCCCCTTGCAGTTTCGAAGCGCTCCCCTATTCCTCCTGGTTCTGACCGCCGGACTTATTCAGTAGCGATGTAGACAGAAAAACGTGACTCATGGTTTGGGTGCAAAACAGATCAGTATTTATTGAAACAAAAGAAAGAAACAATTTAAAAGAAACGATACAACACCCCTTATGCCTGGTACAGCACTTTTGCTTAACGCAGTACACTTAGTGTCCACTAGAGGGTTCCCTGCTCAGTGCAACACTCCTTTATTTTAAAATCCAGCACTTTTAACACATAAACACCTTGCTCACTACAGCACCTTAGCTTAGTGGCTTTTACTTAAAAACAACAGCACTTTAATACAGTTACTTAGTGTCCACTGAAGCACCTTTCTGCTTAGCGCAACACTCCTTTAAATACAGTACTTTAAAAATAGCTACACAGCGTTCACCACAGCACTTCTCTGCTTGGTGCAACACTCCTTTTTAATACAGTTTCAATACTGAATTCAGTGTTCACTATAGCACTTCTCTGCTAGTGCAACATTGTCTTACTTAAATAGGGGAGGAGAGAACGGACACAACGAGGGAAAATCGACTAAAATCACAGTTTTAACAAAATTTCCCACTTAAATTCCCACCCCTATACCTATTCTAAGTTGCCTTGTAAAAGGGCCAGAAAAATATATGCTCACCAATGAAAATGCCTTCTCTGTGCCCTGCGATCTTTGATCTTCACTGCCCCGAAGTAAAAACACCCCAGTATTTTAAAAGTAAACTGCTGGTGTTCCACTTCTTCAGGCAGACTCCCACATTGTAGAGAGCACGGAGGCGAGGCCACAGAGAGAGAGAGAGCTTCTGGGAAGCTATCTTTTATACCCCCATTTGGGGCACGCCCAGATCCGGATGTTTCTGGGCTAAAACAAAAGGGATCCAACTGCCCCATTGTCCAGTAATGGGTTTGGATGAATCACCCATTCATTTTAAACTGTTCCTTTTCTCAGTTTAAATGTCTCTTCAAATTGTCTGTGATTGGCTTTGAATGTGTTTCCATTCATCAATGATGGGTTTGAATGGAGCTGTCTTGGTTTGAAACAAACATGTCTTTCTGTGATTGCTGAGTAAACAGCTTTGGAGGCTAGTGTAAACAAAGCCATTGTCCTGTGGTCAACTGAAACTGCAGTCTCAAGTGGTTACTCCTTTGTGTAGCAGTTTCTGTAAACACATCGATTGTCTCTGCAGGGAGGTGGTAACTCCCCTTTGATTGGCAGATTGGAACCTTTTTCCACAGACCCAGGCTGCTCTTTCAAGTCCTTTGTCTTCTGCCATGCGGTCTGACGGCCATTTTGAGCCCCCTGGATTTTTAAAGGTATTACCCAGGGATTCTTTAATCAAAAAATTAATCTTCAGAGCTGTAAATTATTGCAAAATCTTACAATTTAGAATAAGAAAGGTAAGGAAACACAGTTTAGCAGCTCACACTGGAATTGGATAGTGTGTGTCTCAGCAGCTTGTGCTCACACTGGTTTGTGTAGTAAGAAAAGGCCTGAGCTCTCACACTGGTTTGTGTAGTGAGAAAAGGCCTGAGCTCTCATACTGGTTTGTGTAGTAAGAAAATGCCTGAGTTCTCATACTGGTTTGTGTAGTAAGAAAAGACCTGAGTTCTCACACTGGTTTTGTGTAGTATGAGGTTTCAATAAAGACATGATCCTGCATTATTACTACAATTGAGTGTGTGTGCATTCTTACGTTTAAAGCAACAGAATGAAAAAGAACAAGAAAACAGTCCAACATGGTCCGGAGTCAATGTTGAGGACTCCCAGGGCCACTCCTTCCCGACTATACCGCCACCTCTGGTGGGTCTTTCCTGCCGGTGGGACAAGACATACACAGGGATGGTGATGGAGGAGTCTGGGTCATTGGCTGAAAGGTATGATCCTGTGAGTATGACTATGTCAGGCTGTTGCTTGACTAGTCTGTGGGACAGCTCTCCCAATTTTGGCACAAGTCCCCAGGTGTTAGTGAGGAGGAGGAATTTGCAGGGTTGCCTGGGCTGGGTGTGCCATTGTCGTGTCCGAAGCTGGTGCCGAGGTTGATGACGGGTGGTCCGTCTGGTTTTATTCTTAATATTGTTTCTCATAGTGGCTTGTTAGGCCTATTTCAGAGGGCAGTTAAGAGTCAACCACATTGCTGTGGGTCTGGAGTCACATATAGGCCAGACCAGGTAAGGGCAGCAGATTTCTTTCCCAAAAGGACATTAATGAATCAGATGGGTTTTTAACGTTAATGGTCACCATTACTGATACCAGCTTTTTATTCCAGATTTATTTAATTAACTGAATTTTGTTAGATCCGTGATTCTGAGAGTATGATGTTTTTCAATAACCACACGGATGCTGTAACTTAACAATAAACAGGTGTTTACTGGAGGAGGGTAGTCTCAAGACTGGGGTACAGAGGCATGCTCAAGGCTTATATACAGGTGTGGTCACTGCCGGTACTACAGTATACAGGAGCTGTAAAAGTAGTTCTCTCTTAAAGGTACATACACTACAATTCCTCGCCTTTTAGATTAGTCGTACCCATAATACTCAAATAACAATTAACACTTTAACATGTACATTAAACAACAATAGTCCATTTATAGATTCAGTCTTTGGGGCGGCTTCCTGATCCTTTCGGGATAGCGCCTTTCCTGAGGTTCTTGTTCTTGGTGCGGAGGCGATTCTGACCCCTTTTCATTGGTTAGTTCATCGGGTTCCACTGCTACTGGTTCGGAGGTAGATGCTGCCGATGTGTTGGGTTCATCCCCAGGTACGCAAGACATGGGGTTGACTCGTTCCCCTGATGCTAAGATCTGATCAACGTGGCGTCTCACAATGTTCTCCCCGACATCCACTGTGTACATTAATGGCCCCTGCCGTGTGCATATTGTTCCGGGTTGCCATTTCTCTGTTCGGTAGTCACGGGCCAAGACTGGTTGTCTTACATTGACGCTCCTTGTCGGCTTCTCATTGATGTGCTGGAATTGTTTGTCCTCAACATTTCTTCGCACATTTGGTCTAAGCAAGTCCAGACGAGATCGCAACCTTCAGTTAAAGAACATCATGGCCGGGGTTTGGTTGGTAACTGCATGTGTCGTGTTTCGGTAGGCTAATAAGAAATTGTCCACCTTATGCTGTAGTGGAATTTCATCGTCGCACATGGCCTTTATCGCTTTCTTAAAGGTTTGTACGAACCTCTCAGCCAATCCATTTGTGGCTGGATGATATGGGGCGGATGTGTAATGCCTTACCCCATTCCTTCTCATAAATTTTTGAAACTCTTCGGACACAAACTGTGGTCCATTATCAGAGCAAATCTGCTCTGGCAAGCCGTTTCTGGCAAATATGGTCCGTAGGACTGCAATCGTTTTCTCTGTAGTGGTTGAGGACATTTTTATCACCTCAGGCCACTTCGAATGAGCATCCACTGCTATTAAGAACATTGAGTCCATGAATGGACCAGTAAAATCAATATGCACCCGTTGCCATGGAGAGGAGGGCCACTCCCATGGGTGTAGAGGGGCATGTGGTGGTGCATTTTGGACCTTCTGGCATCCTGAGCAGCTCTTGGTTAGGTCTTCGATTTGTTGATCGATTCCCGGCCACCACACATAAGCCCTAGCAAGGCATTTCATTTTCACTCCCCCCAGATGACCTTCATGTAGCTCATTTAGCACTCTCTCCCTTAACTTGGGTGGAATCACCACTCTGGATCCACACATCACTGTCCCCTGGCATACTGACAGCTGTTCTCTTCTGGATGAGAATGCTGGCAACAGTGAGTCGCCATGTGTTGGCCATCCCCTCACCGTCAAATCATATACCCGAGACAGCGTCGGAGCATTGCGGGTCTCCTTCTCTATATCCGCGTTCGTTACTGGCAATTGTTCAATTATTGACGAATAAAATATCTCGATAGGGTCCACTGCTGGTGCTTCCTCCACAGTAGGCAGTGGCAAGCACAATAGCCCATCAGCGTTTCTATGCTGTTTCGTGCCTTTATATTCTATTTCGTATTGATTCGCCCCTAGAAACAGGGACCATCTTTGTAACCGTTGTGCAGTCATCACTGGAACGCCCTTCTTAGGATTAAAGATGGAGACAAGTGGTTGGTGGTCAATCAGCAAGGTGAACTTCTGCCCATGCAGATAGTGGTTGAATTTTTTTACTCCCCATACTAGGCTGAGGGCCTCCCTGTCAATCTGGGCGTAGTTGCGCTCGGCTGAGGTTAGTGACTGAGACGCAAAGGCTACTGGCCTCTCCAACCCGTCTGGGAATTTGTGCGACAGCACCGCTCCAATACCATAGGGTGATGCATCACATGCCAAACGAATTGGTAGTGCTGGGTTGAAATGGGCCAACACCTCTTTAGATGTGATCAATTCTTTACACTTCTGGAAAGCTCGTCTACGTTCGTCATTCCACTTCCATGGTACCCCTGTTTGCAGTAGGGTGTTCAGTGGGTGTAATACCATGGACAAATTTGGTAAGAACTTATGGTAGCAGTTTACCAGCGCGAGGAACGACCTCAGTTGTGACACATTTTCCGGTGCTGGAGCCTTGACTACTGCCTCAATCTTTTCAGAGGACTTATGTAACCCCTCTTTATCGATGACATGGCCACAATACGAGATCTACTTCTGGAAAAACTCGCACTTGTGGCGATTACCTCGTAGCCCATACTCCTTTAATCTGGTGAGCACCTTCTCCAAGTTGGCGAGGTGATCACTGTCATTTTTGCCCGTGACCAGGATGTCGTCCAAATAACACTGGGTCCCTGGAATCCCTTGCAGGACTTGATCCATAGCCCTTTGCCAAATAGCCGGAGCCAATGCTACCCCGAACTCCAGCCGGTTGTATTGATTGAGACCTTTATGAGTGCTGATCGTAATGTATTGTTTCGAGGCTTCTTCTACCTCCATTTGCAAGTACGCCTGGGCTAGATCAATTTTGGTGAAGCGTTTACCTCCAGATAGCGAGGCGAAAATATCCTCAATTCGTGGAAGTGGATATTGTACCGTGTGAAGGACTGGGTTCACTGTCACCTTAAAATCCCCACAGATGCGGACCTTCTTTGGTTCCCCAGGCATATTACTCAACGACCTCTTCATTACAGGAGCGATGGGTGTAGCCCACTCGCTGCAGTCTACTTTGGACAGTACTCCTGAACGTTCCAACCCTTCCAGCTCTGCTTCGACAGCTGGTCTGATCGCATAAGGCACTGGTCTGGCCTTAAGAAACTTTGGGCTTGCATTTTCCTCTATTTTAATCGTTGCTGTTATGCCTTTTAATGTTCCGAGTCCCTCCTGGAACACTTCTTTTGCGTCAGTTAACATTTTTGACAGTCGTCCAGATGTGACGTCGTCATCCTTTTTGGCCTCAACCTTCAGTGCCTGTATGGAATGCCAATCTAATTGTATCTTCCGGATCCATTCACATCTTAGCAGTGGTGGTCCTCCGTCTGGCAATATATATATATCCATTTTAGGTATTTCCTGGCCTTTATATATCACTTTCACCCTTATTTTTCCTTTGGGGTAGACTTTTTGCCCCGTGTACGTCTTCAAGACAATCTCTGTAGCTTTCAAGGGTATATGTGAAAATAGCCGCTTGTAGTCCCTTTGGTTTATGACTGTTAGGGCTGATCCTGTGTCCAATTCCATTTTCACTTGGACTCCATCTATCTTGAGTGTAATCCAAATAGTCCGGTGATCCTCCATTTTGGTTACCTTATTTAGTTTCAGACAACCCAGCTCCTTGCTTCCGGAGTCTGTGTCACTTTTCTGTTCGTCTGAACTACTGTCCATCACCTTGTGTACCTTTTTGTACTTCTCCTGTGGAGATTTCTTACTGTTGGTTTTCTTCCCAGACCTGCAGACTCTTGCTAGATGTCCTGCTTTTCCACACTGTCTGCACACTTGGTCCTTGAACCAACAATCCTTCTGGTCATGTGTTGTTCTGCCGCAGCGATAGCACTTCCCTGTTCCATAGGACATTTCATTGGTGCCATATTCTTGCGGTCTCCGTTGTATCTCTGCAGCGCCCCTTGCGGCTGCTTCGTGTGATACTGCCATACTGAAAGCCTTGTCCAGCGTAAGATCCTTTTCTGATAGAAGCCGTTTCTGGGTTCCTTCACTTTGCAGCCCACACACAAACTTGTCCCTTAACGTATCTGCTAGTCCCGCTCCAAACTGGCAGTGTTTCAATAGCTTGCGCAGTTCCGTTAGGTACTCAGCATTGCTTTTGTCTTTGTGTTGGTTCCTTTTATGGAACTTAAATCGTTCTGCTATCAGCAGCGGTGTGGGGTTTAAGTGGTCCTGTAGGATTACTACTATGCTTTCGAAGTTCTTGTTCACCGGCTTCTCTGGGGTTATTAGGTTTCGCAGTAACCCATAAGTTTTTGCACCCATGGAATTTAACAAAACCAGTGCTTTCCTAGCATCTGGCACTTCATTCGCCCTGCAGTACACCTCAATACGTTCCACATATGTCGCCCAATCTTCGACTTCATTGTCGAACGTAGAGATACTGCCACTCTTCGGCATCCCTGGGTGTGATTTAACTGTCAAAAATGGCGTCTCCCGCGCTTCCCCATCTTCTCCGCTGGCACAAAATGGCGTCTCCTGCGCTTTCCTTCCTTCCCGCGCTCGCCCTTCTTCTCCGCTGCGGCTTCTAAAAATGGCGTCTCCCGCGCTCTTCCTTCTTCTCCGCGGCTCAATGGCGTCTCCCACGCTCTCCCTTCTTCTCCCCGCGGACACTGTTCAGCCTTTGAGCCCTGGCTGTGCTCTGCGCATTCTTTTTTTTTGAGTGCGCCTTTCCCGTTTCCGCCGCTCGATCCTGAACCCGGCTGTTGTTTTACCCTCTCTCTCTCTGTTTTGTTTTTCCTCGACGCCGCTCGGTTTTCAACCCCCGGCTGCGCCCTGTGCGCTTCACCTTCTGTCTTACCCCGTCGACGCTGCTCGGCTTTCTCTCCGCCGTCGGTCGACTCCAGCCGCCGCTGTCCGGGAAGGGTCTACGCTGTACCTGTCGTCAGTCTATTGCTGATCGTCGTGGCTGGGGAACCAAGCCCGGCTCTCCACAGCCTCCCCTGCGATGTTCACTCTCTGCCGGACGACTGGGCGGTTGCCCATGGTCGACGCCCGTGTTTCTGGCCTCGACTTTCTTCCACCGCCCTCCCGGAGCGAATCCTCGAATGGAAATGCAGAGTTGCAGGTAGATTCGAATCGACGCTCGTCACCACTGTTAGATCCGTGATTCTGAGAGTATGATGTTTTTCAATAACCACACAGATGCTGTAACTTAACAATCAACAGGTGTTTACTGGAGGAGGGTAGTCTCAAGACTGGGGTACAGAGGCATGCTCAAGGCTTATATACAGGTGTGGTCTCTGCCGGTACTACAGTATGCAGGAGCTGTAAAAGTAGTTCTCTCTTAAAGGTATATACACTACAAATTTAAATTCCCCAGCTGCCGTGATGGGATTATGAACTCACGTCTCTGGAGCATTAATCCAGGACCTACTGGATTACTAATCCAGTAACATAACCACTGTGCTACACTATTGCAGTTATATTTCAAAAGTAAACCAGCCATATATTTAGTTAGTTCCTTGTTGTGCATCCACACATGAAGCATCATTCTGCAGCACAGATTGTGAACAGGTAACCTGCTTCCAGTTCTCTGTCAGTTCTACTCTGTAACCACCTGCCGGTGAAAACTCTAACGTTATGAAGTATGATGCTACTAATATTTCAGTAACTTGCATTTATATAGCATCCTTAACATAGTCGTCTTCGTACGTGTCTTCACACTGTTCCCTTTGGGGAACTGTATGAAGTGGTGGAAGGATTTCTGGCCACGTTAACGCTCCTTCCGTGACCATCTACATACCAGCCATTAGGGTGGTTAGTCCTATGGCGGGAGGGTTTTATGGGCTCCCACAACCCATACGAGTGGGTGGGCCACCCACACCCACGGACGCAAGTATCCCGCTGGATGTCAACCCAGAATTTAGAGCCAGAGCTCCGACTCCACTTGCCGGGACTGTCTGAAGCGGGGTTCGAAACCCTACGCCTTCTGGCCCAGCGGCGGGGATGCTACCGCTACGCCAAAGGCCCACTCCCTTAACCTAGTAACAGTATGCACATTGGGGATGATTTACTATGTTAAAGGCACTATATAAACGCAAGTTGTTGCTGTTGTTGCAATTGTCCCAAGTTGCTTCACAAAGAGATGAATGAGAATATGGTCCTAGAGGTAGGTTTTGAGGAGGTTTTTAAAGATGGGGAGAATGAAGAAAGCAGAGGGGCTTAGGGAGGGAATTCCTAGGGTTGAGGTGGCTGGAGGCTTTCCTACCAGTGGTCGAGCAGAGGTCTGGGGAGACCAGAATTATAGTTCTGAAGGCCACAGGTGGGGCTGGGGCTGGAGGAGGTTATGAAGCTGGGGAGGACCAAGGTCTTGGAGCGATTTGTAAACAAGTAGGAAGATTTCTATTTTCGATGCATTGGGGACCAGGAGCCAATGGAAGTCCCCCTGTAAGAAATTGTCCACGCAACACTTTGTAACTCCTCCTGACACATTGCCCAAAATTGGGAATTCATTTTTAAACATTCCTGACGCAAACATATCTCCTACCTTGCTAGAATCTATTATTAGGGACAGCGTGACTGAACACTTGGACAAACATGAACTGATCAGAGAGAGCCAGGATGGAATTGTAAAGGGTAAGTCACGTCTAATGAAACTAGTGGAACTTTTTGAGGAAGTAACTAATGTGGTAGATAAGGAAGTGTCTATATGTCTATGGATGTTATTTATGTGGACTTCCAGAAGGCATTCGGTAAGGTTCCACATAAGGGACTGTTAACAAAAATGAGAGCATATGGAATTGAAGGCAACCTATTAGCTTGGATATGGAATTGTTTAGGAGGTAGGATATAGAGAGTAGGGATAATTGGTATGCAGGGTGTGACTAGTGGTGTCCCCCGGGGATCTGTACTGGGGCCCCAACTTTTCACTATATTTAAATGACTTGGATGAAGGAATAGAGAGCCGTATATCTAAGTGTGCTGACTGTGACCATGGTAAACTATCCCTCCTCATCCTTCTTGACCTGTCTGCAGCCTTTGACACGGTTGACTTCACCATCCTCCTCTATTGTCCAGCTGGGTGGGACTGCGCTCGCCTGGTTCCATTCCTCTATATTCAGTTGTAGCCAGAGAGTCACCTGCAATGGCTTCTCTTCCCACTCCTGCCTCGTTATCTCTGGAGTCCTTCAAGGATCTATCCTTGGGCCTCTCCTATTTCTCATCTACATGCTGCCCCTCGGAGACACCATCCGAAAACACGACGTCAGGTTACACATGTGCACTGGCGACACCCAGCTCTACCTCACCACCACTTCTCTCGACCCCTCCACTGCCTCGGATTTGTCAGACCGCTTGTCCGAAATCCAGTATTGGATGAGCAGAAATTTCTTCCAATTAAACATTGGGACAACTGAAGCCATTGTCTTCGGTCCCCACCACAAACTCCGTTCCCTAGCCGCTAATTCCATTCCTCTGCCTGGCTACTGTCTGAGGCTGAACCAGACTGTTCGCAACCTCGGCTTGCGATTTGACCCTGAGATGAGCTTCCGACCCCATATCCGACCCATCATCAAGACCGCCTACTTCCACCTCCATAACATTGCCCATCTCCAACCCTACCTCAGCTCATCCGCTGCTGAAACCCTCATCCGAGCCTTTGTTACCTCTGGACTCGACTATTCCAACCCTCTCCTGGCCGGCCTCCCACCTTGCACCCTTCCATAAACTTGAGCTCATCCAAAACTCTGCTGCCCGCCTCCGAACTCGCACCAAGTCCCGTTCACCCATCACCCCTGTGCTCGCTGAGCTACATTGGCTCCCGATCCGGCAATGCCGGAATTTAAAAATTCTCATCCTTGTTTACAAATCCCTCAATGGCCTCGCCCCTCCCTTTGTCTGCATGGAAAATTACCGCCATGAATTCTGATAGGTCTTTTTGTTCTTTTTAAACCTTCTCACTCTAGATTATTTTGGCTCTCGTATCTTAGCTCACTCTTATAGATCATTCCTGACTTCCCATGCCTTTGAAAGTGCCTATCCTTGCCTTTAATCTAGGTAAGCATTCGGTAACGGAAAAATGAACAGCAAACCCTGTTTGGTAATTGCTATTGGGTACTATCTTATAACTTCTATAACACGTAACTTCAGTCTTTGAAAACAGTCAGCAGTGGATGAGCTGAGGTAGGGTTGGAGATGGGTAATGTTATGGAGGTGGAAGTAGGCGGTCTTGGTGATGGAGCGGATATGGGGTCGGAAGCTCACCTCAGGATCAAATCGCAAGCCGAGGTTGCAAACAGTAGCCAGGGAGAGGGATAGAGTCGGTGGCTAGGTAACGGAGTTTGTGGTGGGGACCAAAGACAATGGGGTCGATTTTCATTGACCCGTGGAGTCGGGATTGGAGGCGTGCGGGGGGTTAAAGTCCCGAATTCGGGGGTCCCGACACCATCCCACCCCCAACCCGCCTCCATGTAAGTTTCAAAGGAGGCGGGTACCCGCCCCGCACTGGGACCCACCTACCCGAGGCGGGAAGGGATTAGTGCCAATTAACTGCCTGTTACCAGGTAGTTAACAGGCAGTTTTTAGCCTAATCCCTATTTTTAAGCTTGAAGGGGTAGATTTTCCTGGAGCCGTCAGGCGGGGTTTCAGGCATGCGGGGGGGGGGGAAATCCCGAATTCGGGGGTCCCAACACCATCCCGCCCAAAACCCGCCTCCACGTAAGTTTCACAGGAGGCGGGTACCCGCCCCGCACTGGAACCCGCCGACCCGAGGCGGGAAGGGATTAGTGCCAATTAACTGCCTGTTTAGAGGTAGTTAACAGGCAGTTTTTAGCCTAATCCCTATTTTGAAGGGTGTCGTGTGGGATTCCCGATGGCTCCAAACCACGCCAGGTTAGAGCAGTCGGGCCATCGGGTTGAAGGACTTGGAGGGGTCGCGATGTCGGTGTTCAGGTGAGTGATGGGTGCATAAGTGCAAAGGTAAGTGTGTTTGATGTGTGTAAAGTGTGTAAAGAAGTTTAAATTACCTGTACTTACCTTAACAGCCTTTCTTCCTCTAGGCTTCGGGAGTCCATCACTCAGCCGGCACTGAAAGCAAAATGGCTGCGAGCTGTCAAAAGTGACAGCCTGCAGCTTTCATTGCCGGTGACAGTTCTAACTGAGTCTGTGTAGAAGGACTCAGGTTAGAAGTCATACTGTCAGTGTTTGACAGCTTCAAACAGCTGTGAAACATTGATATTTCATCTGTCAAGAACTCTTGACAGATGAAATTTCAGTCTGTGACGTCACCTGTTGCCGGGTGGCCCTTAATTGGCCTGCTGAGCCCGCTGGGTGGGCTCAACAATGTCAATCAAGTTAAAATTGCGTGGCTTGGCCGCATCTCGATGGAGGCGGGACTACAACCCCGAAAGTTGTAGTCCCGCCTCCTTCCCGACTTCTGAATGAAAATCACCCCCAATAGCTTCAGTTGTCCCAATATTTAATTGGAAGAAATCACATAAGAACTAAATTGTTTTGTTTAAGACATCATGCAAATTTATTAAATAATGAACACGTGAATAATCTAACAGTTTTATAACACAGTTGTATAATGACAATAGAAAGTCTTTTATCTAACTCCCTGTATAGATAAAATAATAAGAGTTGCAATCTAATACTAATCAATTCTTTTATTGATCACTTTTATAAACATAAAGGTGTCAATCTCGACTCAGTAGGTAGCACTCCCGCCTCAGAGGTCGTGGGTTCAACCCCCACTCTGGAGGCTTGAAGATAATATAGACTGATATTTCAGTGCAACACTGAGGGAGTACTGCACTGTCGGATGTGCTGTCTTTCAAATGAGATGCTATCAGAGAGAGGCGCAAAGAGGAAGCCAAGTGCCTCCCTACAAGAAAAACTGGAATTCAAGTCAACCCAGGCTGCTCTTGTATGTTCCATAATTACTGATCCAAAGTGACATCAGTCCAAGCTAACGAATAGGTTACCTGCCTATCTTCTCACCTGGGGAATAGCATATCCTGCAAGAGAACATTGGGGACTAAAAGGCATTTGGGATGGCAGGCGCAATCAGTGAAGTGATAGGATCACCTCACTGTTACACTTAAAGAATCTCATTCTTCCTTTTCTCTCATTGCCACAAATTATCTGCATGTTAGATGATGGGTTGCTAGTCTGTTTTCAGGCCTCTTCCAATGTTGCTCTATTGCAATGTGAGAGGTGACCAGGAGGGCCCTGGGCTGAATTTACCTCTGATTTTCCCTCTATTCTGTGGAGAAACACCAGGGGATGGAGGTTTCCTCTTTGTGTCGCGTGTAGCAAATTCATAAATCTGTCTGATATAAGCACAGTTACAGTTACAATTTTACAGAGCAAATTCCATCTTGGACAATGACAATGACATAGTTGAATCTGCAACTCATCATATGGGTAACAACAGACATGAACCCTTGCCCAACCTCCCTGACACAGCATCTTGATGCATTGCATCACCACGGTTACAAGCCGTATAAGTGTCCCTTTATTTTTTTCGTTGTGAATTTTGCACTCCGGATTGGATCACTCTTTCTATTTCAGGCACATACTGACAACATCAAGCACTTTCAGCTCAGTTCTAACAAAGTTAGATACAGAATATAGCTCCCTCTACTCTGTGCCAAGAATGTGCTTCAGCAACGGTTGTACCTGTGAAATTTTTTGTTCATTTTTAAGACCAGCTGTTGGTCTTTAAGTCTTGTGGAACCAGCAATTAACCAGTTTGATAAGACATAACAAAAACAGTGACATAAGGACTTGAGTTATTCATCTTCGAATTTAGCAACAGACTGACACAGTAACAAGAACAACTCTGGAACTCAGTGTGCTGCAAGACAGCTTTCCAGTAATTGGCAGCACTAACTAATTGAGGCAGATAGTAATTAAGCAACATTAAAAAGGTTACCTTTGGAGTGGTGAGTCCGGCAGATAGATCATTGAGCAGTGAGATTGAGCAGCTACTGGAGTTTGGGCTGTTTCATGGTCTGTTCAAGTTGGACGAGCAAAACTGAAATGTACAAGTTGGGTGGGCAAAACACAAATGTCATTGACAAATTAAGAAGGGCCATTAAGGGCTGTTGGACAAATCAATTAGGGTCTTTGGCTTCCAGGCCTTCAGTCATACGAAAGATTCAGCATTGTTGCAGTGGGAGTGATCTCAGGCTTGTCAATATGCAAAGGAAATGTCCAGTAGCCCGGTAGTTTTCACTGGTGGTAGCTTGGTCCCATCCCCGGCTTGCACTAGAGTCTCTTGGGCACCTTATTTGGGTTTATCATAAGTGGGTATTGTAAAAAGTTGTGATTCACAAATTAACACGATGTATTTGGAATTAAATCTGGACCCTGTAAAGATGCATTCAAACCTATATTTCACAACTAAATTACCTGTAACTATTCCAGGATAACTTTTTTCTTGGTTTGAAAAGCAGAATTGGCCCAGAAATTCGGGTCGGGGGCTTGCTGCGCGTGCAAGCCCCCGATATGCACTTACCCGACACGCCGGCCGTTGAGCTTCAGGGACGCCTGGAATTGCTGTTTTAAAATGTTGACTCCCGGGCAGCGTCTGACGTCACGCCGCCCAGGAGTGCAGCCAGCGCGAAGCCTGTAGCGCGCTGTGCAACTGAGACACGCCCCTTGAGGTCTCAGTTTAATAGGACACGCCCCCAATGTTTCTCACAAGCTGCTAAGCATTTTTACATGCAAAGCAGCATTTTAAATAGGTTTTTGGTATTTTTATGAAGCTTTTGGTAACTTTTATAAACTTTTAAAAACGTTTACATTATTTTGAAGAATCTGAAGTAGTTTTAAACAGAATTAAAGCAATTTAAAGACTTTTAAAAGCCCTAAAAGAATTTTTTAAATTCCATTTATTTATTTAGCAATGTTGTCGTCATACGTGTCTTCACACTGTTCCCTTTGGGGAACTGTATGAAGTGGTGGAAGGATTTATGGCCGTGATTAACGCTCATTCCGTGACCGTAACCATCTTTGAACCAGCCATTAGGGTGGTTAGTCCTATGGCGGGAGGGTTTTACGGGCTCCCACAAGCTATACAAGGAGGGGGGCCACCCACACCCACGGACGCAAATATCCCACTGGATGTCAACCCAGAATTTAGAGCCGGAGCTCCGACTCCACTTGCCGGGACTGTCTGGAGCGGGGTTTGAAACCCTACCCCGTCTGGCCCAGCGGCGGGGATCCTACCGCTACGCCAAAGGCCCAATCCGATTAGCAACGTGAAATGGCTGGAATGAGCACAATTCACGGCATTAAAAGAACTCACAATTGAACTGATGATGACCTCAGCAATCTCCTCAACGAGGTGGAGGCGCAGCGCCTGCTCATCATTGGTAATGAGAAGTCAAAGGCACCGCAAAAAGGACAGATGATAGCTTGGTCTTTCAAGTGGCAGCATAGGGCTCCAGTCACGGGGAGGGAAAAGCCGCAGGAAACGTATGGGTGTCACCTTTTGCGCGGAGTGGGCCTTTTGCGTAGCGGTAAGCATCCCCGCCGCTGGGCCAGAAGGAGTAGGGTTTCGAACCCCGCTCCAGACAGTCCCGGCAAGTGGAGTCGGAGCTCCAACTATAAATTCTGGGTGGACATCCAGCGGGATACTTGCGTCCGCGGGTGTGGGTGGCCCCTCCTCTCAGATGGGTTGTGGGAGCCCGTAAAACCCTCACGCCATAGGACTAACCACCCTAATGGCTGGTATGAAGATGGTTATGGTCACGGAAGGAGTGTTAACGTGGCCAGAAATCCTTCCACCACTTCATACAGTTCCCGAAAGGGAACAGTGTGAGGATACGTACGACGATGACCTCTTGCGCAATGCACCTCCTTGGACCCTCGGTCGCAGATGCGAGGGGGCAAATCGTGCAATTGTTAAATTTTTCATTTTATTGACATGTAAAATGTTGGCCCAGTAATTCCCTTCCAAACGCACGAGTACGGTCGGGGTACTTACGCGTCTGGCCGGAGGAAATGCCGGTTTTCAGCATGCACAGCGCATGCGGGGAAAATCGGCATTTCCTGTCCTCTGAACGAAGGGGTTCAGAGGCAGAACGCGTGCGACTGTACAGGCAGCGCGTGCGCAGTAAAATTCGCCGCTTTCATTCATGCTTTCAGTGAGGTCAAGTCCTTACAACTTACACATGAAAAAAGCATGAGTACAGTTGCTCCAGAGGCTGCGGAGGAAGATATTTCTTATCGTGGAGCTTCTGAAAGGCAATATTTTTGTTTGGGAAAGGGAGGAAAGTTATTTTAAGAAATGCTGAGGTAAGTTTTAAAGTTTATTTTTGTTTTTTAAAACGGGTTTTCAGTACTGTAGGTAGAAGGATCAATTGTGGCTATTTGAATTGAATTTGCTGTGTTTATTAAATGTGAAAATGACTCCAACATTTTTAAGAAAGAAACTTTTCATCAGTAATATATTCTTTTAAGTAATTATGTATGTATGTCTGTATATATTCCTTTGCGTGTATGTATATATTCCTTTACTTATGTGTATGAATGTATGTATTTAATTATGACTTTCAGAGAAAGTAACTTATTGGAAAATCATAATTAAAACATACATTCATACACATAAGTAAAGGAATATAAAACATACATATATATACGTAAAGGAATATATGCGGACATACATACATAATTACTTATTACTGATGAAAAGTTTCTTTCTTAAAAGTGTTGGAAATGTTACATTACTCATTTTAGAACACTCATTCTCACATTCAATTCACACAGCCACAATTGCTCCTTCTACCTACCGTACTGAAAACCCGTTTAAAAAAAATAATTTAAACTTTAAAACTAACCTCAGCATTTCTTAAAATAAGTTTCCTCCCTTTCCCAAACAAAAATATTGCCTTTCAGAAGCTCCACGATAAAATATATCTTCCTCCGCAGCCTTGGAGCAACTTTGCACATGCTTTTTTCAAGTGTAACTTGTAAGGACTTACCCTCACTGAATCCATGAATGAAATCGACGAAGTTCACTGCGCACGCGCTGCCTGTGCAGTCGCACGCGCTGTGCTTCTGAACCCCTTCGTTCAGAGGACAGGAAATGCCGGCGTTCCCCGCATGCATGGTGTTTCCTGAACGCCGGCATTTCATCCGGCCAGATGCGTGAGTACCCAGACCGTACTCACGCATTTGGACCCGAATTATTGAGTCAAAATGTTGGAAAATGCAACATATACCAAAAATTGTCAAAAATCAAAACTTTCTGAGAGTGGGGCACATCTCCATAGAAAATAAATTTCACACCTTCAGGGCCTGCATCCTCATCATCAGTTTCTATATCAGCCACTGCTGCAAACCACTTTTATATCAGCCACTGCTGCAAACCACTTTTGTCTACTTGACTTTTAAAAAAAATTCTGGATTTATTATTGGTTGCTGCTTAACTTAAAAGACTGTGTTCCGCTGCGCTTTCATTGTGACTGCTTGTTTTCAATTATCATAGGTTTATACTCAGTGTTATTATGGATTTAGTAGCTCTTTTGACTCCTTTGGTCAGCTTTTTAGAAGCAGCAGGTCAGCTATTGTTACCTTGCTGGATTGGATTGTACGTCTCTGTGAAGGGTTTGTCTCCACAGTGGCCATTCTTCCTGTGGGAGCCTTGACAGTTGGTGTCAGCAGGGTGATCAACTGCAGGGGTGGGGGGTGTGGGGGAAGGGGGGGGGTGATGGGTGGAGGAGGGGCAGGGGAGTACGTTGCACGTCAACATGCTTACTTTCAGCAAGGGATCACCAGATGTTAGCAGGGGTTACTAGATAGCATGAATGGGAATCTGCCCAAAGATCCACTCCATATCCTAGGAGTGCGGAGGCACTTTGGAGCATCCCAACTTTCCTGGCTGACATCAGCTAACTCAGCACAGGCTGTCAATTGAACCTGGGATCTTCCTGTTCTATATGGCTCAGCAACTTGCTGGATAAACTCCATGAGCTATCGGGAGGAAGCTACATTGCCGTAATAATACTCGATGAATGCATGAGTGACGACTGTCCTTTCCAAATGTGTAAATATATTTGGTACTCTTCCATATTTTTGTTATTATTTAGGTCTTCAGATTCTGAGAGACAACAGGTTTTCCCCACTGGGCTTTACGCCACCCGTTACCAGCAAAAAGTGGCGCAAAGAGGGCGGCCGCTGCTCTTTCGCCAGCTGGTGGCAGGTTCCATGGTGCCCACCATGTATAGAACGAATGGTTCAAGAATCCCATTCAACTCAGTGCCACCGTTAAGAAGTATAAACGTGCAAAGAAAAATGAGGGAGAGGTGACGTCAGTGCCATGGCAAACTTGGACCTTTGCGCTGAGTTCAGCGCTGGGTATTAAGCACGCCAGGTAACCCCAGCTTGCAAGCAGACTCATAGAGGCACTGTCAGCACCTCTTAAAGGGACACAGGGAAGTTTGCACTTAAGCTTTTGGACTGTTTTTTTATTTTACTGAAGTAGTGGCTTGCTGCAATAGATGTTAAAACATTTTTACGTGTGTAGGGAGTGCTGCTGGATGCTTGCAAGACCTCGGATGGTAAAAGAAGGCTGCTGAGAAGACAGAAAATGCTGCAAATACTCAGCAGGTCAGGCAATATCGGTGGAGAGAGAAACAGAGTTCACATCTTAGGTCAAGATACTGCCTAACCTTCTAAGTATTTCCAGCATTTTATGCTGTAATTTCAGATTTATAGCATCTGCTCGCAGAGGGAAGAGAAAGAGGAAAACGCAGAAGAGGAAGAAGCCGAAGAGGTGGAAGTAGAAGAAGAGGAAGCAGAAGGAAGGATGCATCCCAGACAGCCCCTTTCTGGCCGGGATATCCTGGATGGAATCATCCGCCTGTGGTCCCAGTGACCAAAACCCCAATTCCCCTTTCAACATTAGTCCCACACCTTACCTTCCCTCTCTTATTGACCATCACAGCATCCTCTTGGCTATGATGCTGAAATAATAGCCACCACAAAGCAAACTTTCCAATCCAACTTTATATATCTATCCATCCAATATGACATCAATTGACATAAGAACATAGGAACATAGGAACAGGAGGAGGCCATTGAGCCTCTCGAGCCTGTTCCGCCATTTAATTAGATCATGGCTGCTCTGTGACCTAACTCCATATACCCACCTTTGGCCCCATCCCTTAATACCTTTGGTTAACAAAAATCTATCTATCTCAGATTTAAAATTAACAATTGATCTAGCATCAATTGCTATTTGTGGAAGGGAATTCCAAACTTCTCCCACCCTTTGTGTGTAGAAGTGTTTCCTAATTTCACTCCTGAAAGGCCTGGCTCTATTATTTAGACTATGCCCCTAGTCCTAGACTCCCCAACCAGCAGAAATAGTTTCTCTCTATCTATCCTATCTGTTCCCCTTAATATCTTGAAAACTTCAATCAGATCACCCCTTAATCTTCTAAATTCTAGAGAATACAACCCTAATTTGTGTAATCTCTCCTCGTAATTTAACCCTTGAAGTCCATGTATCATTCTGGTAAACCTGCGCTGCACTCCCTCCAAGGCCAATATATCCTTCCTAAGGTGTAGTGCCCTTATGCATTCTCTTAGTGACTGTCTTGTGTGTGCCTTTGCCTATCCTACTGATATCATGCTGTGCTACCCCAGTGGCTGCAGCATGGTTGGTGGAAGGCTGCTAACATTCAGTGGGGGGGGGGGGGGGCACTGCAAAAGGCCTTGCTGTTCAACCTTGAGGAGCTGGTGGCCGGGAGTATGAAATCGAGTGACGGTGTTTCTGCTTCTTCTTTTTCTTCTTCTTCTTCTGCTTCTTCAATCTCCTCTCCCTCTTCTTGGTCAGCCACTGGCTGGGCAGGCTGCATTTCTTGGGTGTGTGAAATGAGGAAAGCACAAGTGTGGGGCTGTGGTGAGGGGAGGGCGGGAAAGCAAGAGGTGCATGCGAGAAGGAGGATAACATATGAGGATACCAGCATCTTGTCTCCTCTCCGCCCCGCTGCTGGCCAAGGGCTCAGCCATGCCGCTGCCAAGAATGGCCTGCACCGTCTCCTCCAAGGGGGCTGGGAATGGGAGATGTGCCTCGTGATTGGTACAGATTGTTCGTAGGTGAGTGATTGGGGCGGGGAGTCGTGTATTGAGCAGTGTGTGAGGCTAGTAGTGCAGTTGGTAGGAGACGGCTTTTGAAGATGCATTCACTGACCTTGACCACTGGTCTGAGGTCATGAAGCTACTTTGGGCACTGGAGCCAGGTAGTGGAGGCGACATTGCTGGTAGTGACAGCCTCGGTGATGTGGTCCCACATTCTTCTTTCTGGAGGGCCTCCTGGCCCCTGTGGGTAGAGGACCTCTCTTGCAGTGTTGACTCCTGCACAAAGCTGGAGTGCTGCATGAGAGACCTTGGGTGGCCCTTTCCTGGCTTGCTGAGCCATTTGTGTTAGTGCTGAAGCACTTTTCCCATTTTTTGAGGTTTGGAAGGGAATTCAGCTTTAGGTGTTGAAGACTCCCATTTGGGAATTTTTAATGTAATTTTTTTTTAAAGGCAGTAAGGGCTGAAAACTGTATTTTATTCACTTCATTTTAATTTCTGAACGCATTGCCCCTTTAATTCATAGCGCTTTTATCTGAACGGCAATAGATTGGAAGAAGGGGAAGTGCAACGAGACCTGGGTGTCCTTGTACACCAGTCGCTGAAGGTAAGCATGCAGGTGCAGCAGGTGGTTAAGAAGGCAAATGGTATGTTGGCCTTCATAGCGAGAGGATTCAAGCACAGGAGCAAGGATGTCTTGCTGCAGTTGTACAGGGCCTTGGTGAGATCACATCTTGAGTATTGTGTGCAGTTTTGGTTGCCTTATCTGAGGAAGGATGTTCTTGCCATGGAGGGAGTGCAGTGAAGATTCACCAGACTGATACCTGGGATGGCAGGAATGACGTATGAAGAGAGATTGGGTCGATTAGGCTTATATTCGCTGGAGTTTAGAAGAATGAGAGGGGATCTCATTGAAACGTATAAAATTCTAACAGGACTAGACAGACTAGATGCAGGAAGGATGTTCCCGACGGCGGGGGAGTCCAGAACCAGGGGTCACAGTCTAAGGATAAGGGGTAAGCCATTTAGGACTGAGATGCGGAGGAATTTCTTCACCCAGAGAGTGGTGAACCTGTGGAATTTTCTACCACAGAAGGCAGTTGAGGCCAACTTATTAAATATATTCAAGAAGGAGTTGGATATATTTCTTAAGGCTAAAGGGATCAAGGGATATGGGGAGAAAGCAGGGACAGGGTACTGAATTTGGACGATCAGCCATGATCTCATTAAATGGCGGAACAGGCTCGAGGGGCCGAATGGCCTACTCCTGCTCCTATCTTCTATGTTTCTATGTTTTAATTGTCCACAATCCCTTGCGAATTACATAGCCTCGCTCCCAGAGGCTGTTAGAAGTTGGAACGCCGCTTCAGGATGGGAAGTTTGACTTCCATATCTGCACTAACGTCACCAGGAGGGCGTTACACAAAATGTTAGTGCTGGGCTAAAAAATCTTTAGCCCTCTCAGCACGAATTTTTCTCGAGTAGCACTTCATCCATTTTCACCGGCTGGCAACTCTGGTGGCGGCAACGAATTTTTCCCTCTCAGGTTTTTAATTATAATTGTATTGTGACTTGACCTTCAATATACTGAAATTTTGTCTGCAGTGTAGGCATCACAAGATGCCGACAGAAGACTGAGCAATTATCGCCCCTGAATTTCACCACAGTCCCTGAGCTCAGTAGTTTCGGTCCCTGAAGTTCTGTGACTTGTAAACCAGATTCTTACAATCACTGGACAGCAAGAAGACTCGATGTGATAGGCACTAGCCTCGTGGAGTTGCTTTACCATTCCAGTGCCTTATAATTAATGATATTCTGAAAAAAAACCCCCACAAACGTTCAAGACTAGAGTACGCAAACACTCTGAATAGAATAGCTCAGTGATTATTTCTCTTTATCAATTGGTTCTTTGTGAATTGATTTCTGTTCTTTTTACATTGCCTCCATTATGAATTTGGTTGAGATTTGTTTAATTTTGCTTGGATAAAAAAGGCTGCAACTTAAATAGACGTAGAATAAGGAATCCCGGAAGTACACAGAAAAAGACTGGTACTCCTGAAAAATGAAAAGAATTTTAGGAGAGAGATGGTTTGCTATATCGTGCAGAATCTCAAATGCAGCCTTTTTAAAAATTCGATCTCGGTATATGGGTGTCGTTGGAAAGGCCAGCATTTATTGCCCATCCCTAGTTGCTTTTGGGAAGGTGGTGGTGAGCCGCCTTCTTGAACCGCTGCAGTCCGTGTGGTGATGGTACTCCCACAGTGCTGTTAGGGAGGGAGTTCCAGGATTTTGACCCAGCGATCACATTGGGCACGCGCTCCCCTCGCACAGTGCTCCACATCGGGCGAGCTCAATCGTAACATTTACTCCTAGATATTCATGTTGCGTACAGATACCCATGTTCGAGGCACCGACTTTATTACAAGGAAAGCGAATCGATCACAGACGCAGGTAAAACTAACAGATCACAGGGCGTACAGATTCATACAGAGATCCATTGCAAGGCCTGTACCAAATACATTCTAAACTAGGCAGCAAGAAAGTTGCTTGGGGACAGGCCTGCCACCACCAGTTCCTCCCTTCCACAATTCAAATCGCTTTATTGGCATGATAAGTTACATCTTATGTTGCCAAAGCATCAAAATACATTTATGGTTTAGCACATAAACGCAGTTCTATTCATACAGTGTATAAACAGATATATCCCTGAGTGTATAAATATACATTCGCATTGTTTATATATATTCTTTTCTTAGTTTACTGGTTGTCCCTCTGTTCATGGCAAGCTGTAACATAGTGTGCCGCCAGTGTTACACAGCTTCTCTCCTCTCCCAGTAGGAATGGGAGTTTTTGGTTGTCATTCAGATTTCTGAAATCAGGGCATATTTGTGAGAATTTTTGGTAGAAATTCTCCCTGATGCCCTGATATTTTCCGCAGGCTGTGAGGAAGTGCATCTCTGTCTCCACTACTCCCTGACTGCAGTGAGAGCATATCCTGTCTTCTCTTGGCAGCCTGGTCTGCCTGTGTCTGCCTTTTTCGATCGCTAGGGAAAAGGCATCTTGCCTCTGCTTCGTGGCCCCCCACAGTGACACAGCTTGAATTGAAGCTTTCAGTGGAATGTGAATTTGAACCTGCATCTCACCACTCCATGGTGCAGTACTGTGCTTTACTTAAGAACATCTGGATTATTGAAATTGAACTACTTACACACTGTAACTGTATCCTTCAGGATTTCCCAGGGGATTGTTTTGAAGGCATAATGCATTCCAGTTCTTTTTTCTCTTTTCACCTTGCAGGTACTTCACCGGCCTGCACTCGTTTGAGCTGGATAACTCGCTTCCAGGTCATCACCAATGCCTGCTGAGCTTCCACGTGGCACCCCCTTGCACAGCGTAGGTTAAAGTGAGAGCTCAGAGGAGTGGAGCGGAGCAGCACTGAGGGAGTGCTGCACTGTCGGAGGTGCCGTCTTTCAGATGACACATTAAACCGAGCCTCCGTCTGCCCTCTCAGGTGGATGTAAAAGATTCCATGGCGCTATTTCAAAGAAGAGCAGAGAAGTTCTCCCCGGGGTCCTGACCAAAAAAATTATCCTTCAATCAACATCAGTAAAAAATAAAACAGATTATCTGGTCATTATCACATTGCTGTTTGTGGAATCTTGCTGTGCACCATGTTTCCTACATTACAACAGTGTATACACTTCAATTCCACTTTTCCTTCCTTCCTATTTGCTAATTTTAGCAAAAAATTAGATGAAATCAAGAATAACTATGCCAGTAGAAATCATTGGTGCATTACTTGTACATCTAGGAATTCCTACCTTACAAGGCCTCAGAATCGCTCCTTCATGGTTGCCTGTTCTCCAAGTGAGCTGAAGTTAACCATGACCGCATCACGGAATTCAGACCCCAAAACCTCCGCAGTAACAGTGTGAACATTTAGCACAGCTGCTCCGACTGTGTCGAGGGCCTGTGTAACTGAGGTTTCTACTCCACATCTCAAAGGCAGACTGCAGTGCAGACAACCAGTGCACCATATGCTATCAGTCATGTCAGAGAGGCTAGTGCAGGATGGTTTGGGAGAATTCACAGATGCCTGTGGTTCTGTGTTCAAACAGTTCAGTGGGTCTAGCGAGGTGATGCCCTCCAGTAGCGGCATGTGTTGAGCAGCCAGCTGAAGGGAGTTGGATGTCCCTGCGCTATCCAGCCAACTTTCCACTATTGTATTTAAGGAGTCAAATGACCGATAACCTGCCTCCACCGGAAAGCAAGCCCTGTATCCCGATGCCACTCAGGAAGGGCCTGAAGCATGCTGAGTCCACACCCTATACAACTGGTGATAGAATCATACAGAACAGAAGGAGGCCATTCGGCCCATGGTGCCTGTGCTGGCTCTTTGAAAGAGCGATCCAATTAATCCCACTCCCCCGGCTCTATCCCAGAGCTCTGTATATTTTTTCCCGTCAAGTATTTATCCAATTACTATTGGATCTGCTTCCACCACCCTTTCAGGCAGTGTGTTCCAGATCACAACAACTCGCTGTGTAAAAAAAATTTACTCATGTTGCCTCTGGTTCTTTTGGCTATCACCATAAATCTGTGTCCTCTGGTTACCGACCCTTCAGCCACTGGAAACAACTTCTCCTTATTTACTCCACCAAAACCGTTCATGATTTTGAACACCTCTATCAAATCTCCTCTTAACCTTCTCTGCTCTAAGGAGAACAACCCCAGCTTCTCCAGTCTCTCCACATAACTGAAGCCCCGCATCCCTGGTACCATTCTAGTAAATCTCCTCCGCACCCTCTCCAAGGCCTTGACATCCTTCCTAAAGTGCAGTGCCCAGGATTGGACACAAGACTCCAGTTGAGGACTAACCAGTGATTTATAAAGGTTTAGCAGAACATCCTTGCCTTTGTACTCTATCCCTCTATTAATGAAGCCAAGGATCCCAAATGTTTTTTTAACAGCCTTCTCAACTTGTCCTGCCGCCTTCAGAGATTTGTGTACATAAAGCCCCAGGTTCCTGCACCCCCTTTAAAATTGTACCTTTTAGTTTATACTGCCTCTCCTCATTCTTCACACCAAAATGTATCACTTTACACTTCTCTGCATTAAATTTCATCTGCCATGTGTCTGCCCATTTCACCAGTCTGTCAATCTCCTCCCGAAGTCTGTTTCTATCCTATTCTTTGTTTACTACATTTCCGAGTTTCGTGTCATGAACCACCATGGCCACTGGTGCTCCTTCTTCACTAGTCCTCGATAACTAACCCTAGTATTCCTCCTTAACACCGGTAACTACTAACTTTTCTGATGCTAGTGGATTCATGGTGGTCAGTGCTGTGCTGAATGGTGGTCTTCAGTTTCAGCTGGAGTGTGACTATATTCTCCTTGCTCTGTGAAGACAGTAGATGATACATTGGCCCCGATAGTCCATGCGCCATGATCCTGACGTTATGGTGGTATCACACGCACTGGTTCCCTCCCACACTGACCCTGCCAGAGTTTGCAGGGTAGGCAGGAAAGCACAACTCTTACATGGGGCTTGTGGGCACATCTCTGATGTCTACCAATAGCGTCTGCCCACCATTGGATGGGGATGCCCTGGTCCCCCTGGTCCCCCAACCGCTGGACCCATCCAGCTCCCCCATGGTCCTTATGTAAGGGAGCTGATCTAATATATATTTTTTAAAAACCCTGATCTTCCTTTAGTGGTCCAGGTTACTTTCTTTGCTCAGACTCCCCCAGTGGGGCCCACTTGCACCCATCTGGATGCCTCTTGCATACCAGTCTCTAGTAATGCACTGGGTGCCTTCTGAAGTGGCATAGGGCGTGCCCACCGCTGGCTCCACCCCCTTGGCATCATTGGCCTTGTAAGGGGAAGGCAGAGGTTATACAGCCAATCAAGAATTCCCAGAATCGGTGAATACCTCGCATAATTGGGTCCCTGCTTTATTCCCGTCAGAGTTACGGCAGGAGTCCAAGAGAATCCTTTAGAAAATTTCAGGGCCATTATGATTAGTAAGCACACCAACCATTTGCATTCTGTATCATAATTGCACGAATATACGCTTGTCCACAATCTCTGTATATCGGCACATTGTTGTAACACATTGGGCCAGATTTTGCTGTAGCAGGGCATCTAAAGGCATCTGCCGTTAGTTAGACTTGCCCTTTGCACATTTAGGTTTTAAAATTCTTTGTGTGGCAAGTTGCTGAAAGTGCGAGCTGATAACGGCGCAGTGAAGGAAACAGGGCATCTAAGACCCGAGTGAACAGGGCAGGCAATGGTGTATCTCCTGAACCAATCAGATTGAAAGTTTGTGAAATTAACAAAGGATCGACTGAGAAGGAAATGCAAAGTAGAGTAGGTGAATTCAATGTCAAAACATATACAGAAAGAGAAATAAAGAGAGGGAAAGAAAGATTGAATTAAGAGAGAAAAAAAGAAACAGAAAAGAAAAGTAAAATGTATTAAAAAAAAAATTTAATTTGACATTTGTAAAATCTCCAACAACAATTAATACCTGAAGGAATGAGACTCCACACTTTTAATAGTTAATTTTCAGTGCCAGAGAGGTTGATTGGCAATAATTAGCAGTTATCACATCGTTAAAAGGATACTTGCGCTTGTAATGACCAGACTTAATTTTCTGTGGCAAGTTTAGTTCTTATCTACCGCGCAAGTACAGGAACTTCACGTCATTCAATGCATTTCAATGGTGAGGTGGACAGTGAAATGCCATTTTCCCGTAGCTAATGGTGGAGCAGCGCAATACGGACAGCAGCCTTTGGGTATTAGCATTTAACCGCACATCTGTCCCTCGCCTGAAGTTGTTGTACCATTTATGCATAAATAACGGCGAGCCCCATTAGCCTCAAGGTTACTTTGACAGCAAAATATGGGCCATTGTGTAATTTATAGATCATCTGATTATTATGAAAGATATCATGAGTACTGCTGAGCAGACCCCCAAAATCATGCAAGCATTCACTCCCAAACAGATCAACAGGAGTTTGCTCGTAAGAAATGAAATGTTTCCTACCTCGGGATCTGTCACCTATTCCATGCTGCCATCTCCAATTATGTGACAGTTTTGCCTTTAAACACAAGTACAATGGGGATGGAGACACATTGATTTGGCCCGTGGAAATTCCCTCCTGACATACATTGCCTTTCCCATCATGGCACGTATAAAGTAATTTGTATCTCCTGCCAGTTTCACCTCTACTACCTTATGTGCTACATCTTTGCTGACATTGCTCTGTCTGTGCATTGTTATTTGAATATATCTTTAACAATTATTACTTTCCTTTGTGTCCATATAAGTCCTGTTATTTTACTTTACAGTAATATTCATGCCGTATCTTTGGGCTGGATTTTGCCAATGGGGAGCTTTTGGAGGCGGGACTCCCACTTGTCGGGTTTCAGTCCCGCCTCCATCGACTTCTGGCCAACCCAGGCTATTTTCCCTTGATTGACCTTGTTAAGCCCGCCCAGCAGGCTTAGCAGGCCAATTAAGGGGAAGCCAGTGACAGAGAATGTTAGCGTATGACGTTTCATCTGTCAAAAACTTTTGACAGATGAATTGTCATCGTTTGACAGCTCTGTGAAGCTGTCAATCACTGACATTCTCTGTTGTTTGATGAGTCCTTGTATTCAAGACTCATCAAACCTCTTTCTTTAGCAGAAATTAGATGGTTGTTTTATTGGAGAATGCAGCAGCCATCTGTCATCTCTGCCACGGAGATGCGAGACTCTCCACATTCCCAACTGTTGAAGCCTGCAGGAAGAAACAAAGGTAAGTAAACTTTTTCTAACACTTTCCACTTACCTCACATACTCACCTCTCCACACTTGCACCCATCACTTACCTTCACAGCGCACTTTTGCACCCCTCCGACCCCCGCAGACCCACTGCTTGCCTCGGTGACCCTGGCGGGGTTCGCAGCCTTCGGGAAGCCTGCACTTGTGTGGGTAAAATGGGGTTAATCCTTTTATCTGCCTGTTAACTACCTGTTAATGGGCAGTTAAGTGGCTGTAATCCCCTTCCCTCCTCCAGGAGACGGGACCCGGCGTGGGACGGCTTCCTGCCTCCTGGGAAGATGGCACAGAGGTGGGTTGGGAGTGGGATGGGCACCCGCCCCCAGATTCTGCCATTTTCCCGACAGTCCTGGCTCCCCAGGGCTGGTAAGATCACGCCCCTTGTGTTCACAGAATCACAGAAACCCCACAGTGCAGATAGAGGCCATTTCGGCCCATCGAGCCTGCATCGACACATATCCCACCCGATCCCCGTAACCCCTACACCAACACATATCCCACCCTATCCCTGTAGGGTTTTAATGGTACAGCTCATTCTAGACCTCTCATGGTGTCAAGTTGCTAGCACTGTGTGACATTCTGCCTCCTTGTTCCAATCTATAGTTGAAGGTCATGGGTCCCCACCAAACAGTTACTTGTTTCCCCGTTATAGTGGATCTAGGTTCTGGTTGGTAAAACAGACTTTTGAACTTGGCATTGAGCCATTTCACACAAATATTGGGCACTCCAGAACTGCATCAACTAATTGTTTGACAATAATAGCGGTCCAGTGGCGTGTTGCCTTTTTAAGAAGTGTTAAACTATCATCATTGCAGGTGCATCATTGTTTTAATTCTGTGTAACCTCAGGATCTGTGCATCTCTAACCTGCACGTCCCAACAATCTTGTTACTAAGAAACGGACATTTCTCCCATTTTTCACAAAGGGAAATATAGCCCCATGTTTCAGTTCTACACGGGAAGTGATTTATAATGCCCATGGTGAAGATTTTGCAGTTGACAACTTCACCTACTTAAAGCAGCTCCGAAAAGATGGAGCGTTAAAAGCTTATTCAGTTCACAATGCCTGTGTCTTCCACAGACCTTGTACAATTTGCCTCATCAAGGAATCTATGCTGGAGAGGGTTCTCCTTGCTCATCAAAGTTGATCAAATAAATCTCCAGAATCTTGCAGCCAACATTATTTAGCCCCAAATCTCGTCGGGGATTCCACCGTAACGCTGACAGGAGTGGAACCCCCCTGGAAAACAGCGGTTGCACTGAGTCCCTGCCATTACTGGGGTTTTCCAGTCAGCCTTGCGAGGGGCAGAACCTCAGCCTACGCTTGCCAGGCCAATGATGTCAGTGGACAGCGTAGATTCACCAGGATGGTGCCAGGGATGGGAAACTGAGGAAAGACACAATCCCGGGACTGTTTCCAGCGGAGCATCGAAAGCTAAGAGGAGTTTGTGACGTCTGTCCATTTAACTCATTATTCAGTGTTCCCACCATGGATTGGACCAGATGTGGGGAGCATGCTTGCTACGGGGTGGGGTTATTCATCACTGCAGCAAATTTAAAAGAGCAGGTGCACCATTTGAGCAGTTCAACTCTGGAACTGAAGAACTTGCACAAAGTGCATCAGAATAGATGACTAAGAGCAGGGTTTGGGCCCAGGGAAAAGGAAGCATTGCCCTTTTACAGCAGAGCCCTGCAGGTAATGTGGAGGGAGATGCGGTAAAGGCTGGTTGCCATGTTTGGTGCAGAAGGTCCTTTTCCTCAGACGTCAGTGGCCTGTGCTCGCTGGGAGGAGATGGCAAGGCAGGTGAATACCATTTCTGAGGTACATCGACAGAGATCATTGGCACAAATGAGGAATCAGTTTAACAAAGAAAGAGTTGCATTTATATCGCACCTTTCATACCCTCAGGACATCCCAAAGGGGTAAAAATTGGGTAGTGGGGAACTACCTTTACCGGGGTGCTAATTTAAAAAAGTTAGCACCCCCGCAGCCAATTTTCCCAGGTAGCGCCCCGAGAGGGAGGAGCGATGCTACTGGAAGCGCCCCGCGTCCCTCTTGGGGCGCTGCGAGGCAAAACCACGGCGCTGGTACTGCTGCACGTTGCGCCGTGGTACTGCAGGCCTTCCTCCCCTTATTGGGCGCTTATGGGAGGCGCAAATCAACCGAATTTAGCCCCCAAAGTGTGTTACAGCCAATAAAATACTTTAGAAGTGTTATTATGTAATAAGCACAGCAGCTAATTTGCACACAGCAAGATCCCACAAACAACAATGTGATGATGGCCAAATAATCTGTTTTAGTGATGATGGTTGAGGCATAAATATTGGTCAGAAGAACACCAAGAAGAACTCCCCTGCTCTTCTTCAAAATAGTGCCATGGGATCTTTTCCATCCACCTGATAGGGCAGATAGAGCCTTGGTTTAACATCTCATCCAAAAGACGGCACCTCCGACAGTGCAGCACTCCCTCAGTCAAGCACTGGAGTTTTAGCCTGTACTTTGTGCTCAAGTCTCTGGAGTGGGACTTGAACCCTCTGACTCATAGGTGAGAGTGCTACCACTGAACCACAGTTTAACAAATCAAGGAAGTTTGACAAGGTAAGTGTTGTGTATGTACCTTTAAGAGAAGAACTGATTCTATACTGCAGTACCGGCAGTGACCACCCCTGTATATAAAGCCACAGCAGGATTCTGTATTTCAGTTTTGAGTTCCCCTCTGTTCAGTAAATACCTGTTTAATTGTTCTCCTGCAGTCCGAGTATTACAGGTAGACTATCCTTTATCCGAAAACCTCGAGACCAGCCGAGTTTCGGATAAAGGAGAATTTCGGATTTCGGAAGGTGGGTCGGCGGGGGTCCGCGGGGGGGGTCGGCGGGGGTCCGCGGGGGGGTCGGCGGGGGGTCGTGCGCACGACTTACGCTGACGCTCAGCGTAAGTCAGTCGGGGTCGGCGGTTGTCGGGGCTGGCGGGGTCGGTGGTTGTCGGGGCCGGCGGGGTCCGCGGGGGGGTCGGCGGTTGTCGGGGCTGGCGGGGTCGGCGGTTGTCGGGGCCGGCGGGGTCCGCGGGGGGGTCGGCGGTTGTCGGGGCTGGCGGGGTCGGCGGTTGTCGGGGCCAGCGGGGTGCGCGGGGGGGTCGGTGGTTGTCGGGGCTGGCGGGGTCGGCGGTTGTCGGGGCCGGCGGGGTCCGCGGGGGGGTCGGCGGTTGTCGGGGCTGGCGGGGTCGGCGGTTGTCGGGGCCAGCGGGGTCCGCGGGGGGGTCGGCGGGGGGTCGTGCGCACGACTTACCCTTTATCCGAACTTCCGAAACCGGAACCCTCTAAAAACCGAAGGTTTTTTCGTTCGTACGCACGACTTACGCTGAACGAAAAAACCTTCGGTTTTTAGAGGGTTTCGGTTTTCGGAAGTCCGGATAAAGGGTAGTCTACCTGTATTGATACCCGGACACTACACTGGCGACGGGCAGGTTCGAACTCACCTGCAGTACTGCATCACCTCACGGGGATCTTTTCCCTGAAGAGAAGCTTCTTGGAGGTCGAAGTCGGAATGGCGGGCGTCAACTGCGGGCAACCGCCCAGGGATCCATCGGAGAGTTGCAGGGGAGGCTGTGGAGAGCTGGGCCTGGCTCCCCAGTCGAGGTGTTCCAGCAAGTCGTGCTGGTAGCAGGTAGTGCGCTGACCCTTCCGGACTGCGGCGGGCTCGGGCTCGATCGAGCGGCTCTGCAAAGGGGCCGTGCAGCGTTGTCGGGAGGAAGAGAGAGAGAGAGGGTGGAGCACACAGGGCGCGGTCGGTGCTCAAGAACCGGGCAGCGTGGAGAGGATAGAACGAGGGGAAGGAAAAGTGATACGCGCCGAAGCCGCGGGTCGCCGCCATTACCCTGTAGAACGCTAGGAGCAGCGTGGCAGCAAGGGGAAGAAGGAAAAGCGCGGGAGGCGCCATTTTATTCCATTGGGGAAGAAGGAAAAGCGTGGGAGGCGCCATTTTAAATCACTCAAGATGCCGAAGAGTGGCAGTATCACTGCTTTCGACAACGAGGTAGAAGACTGGACCACGTATGTGGAAAGAATTGAAGTGTACTGCGAGGCAAATGAGGTGGCCGATGGAAAGAAGGTGTCGGTATTATTAAATTTGATGGGCGCGAGAACGTACGGCCTATTGCGGAATGTAATTACCCCAGCTAAACCAATGGAGAAAAGTTTTGAAGAGATTGTTAATACCTTACAGGAACACCTAAACCCTACACCGCTGCTGATAGCAGAAAGATTCAAATTCCATAAAAGAAACCAGCACAAAGATGAGAGCAATGCTGACTATCTTACGGAACTACGCAAGTTATCGAAGCACTGCCAGTTCGGAGCAGGACTGGCAGACACCTTATGGGATAAGTTTGTCTGCGGGCTCCAGAGTGAAGGAACCCAGAAACGACTACTTTCGGAAAAGGACCTGAAGCTAGAACAGGCTTTCAGCGTGGCAGTATCCTACGAAGCAGCAGCACGGGGAGCTGCGGAAATACAACAGAAACCACAAGAATACAGCGCTAACGAAATGGTGTATGGAGCAGAAAAGTGCTATCGCTGCGGCAGAACAACCCATGATCAGAAGGACTGCTGGTTTAAGGACAAAGTATGCAGGCAATGTGGGAAAATGGGACACATAGCAAGAGTCTGCAGGTCGGGAAAGAAAACCAACACTACAAGAACTACTAAGGAAAAGTACAAGAAAGTAAAGAAATTGACAGACAGTAGTTCGGAAGATCAGGAGAGTGTTAAGGACTCCGGGAGCAGGAGACTAAGTTGTCTAAAGTTACACAACGTGATCGCAAAGGAGGATCACCGAACCATTTGGGTCACCCTCATGATAGCAGGGTCCCCAGTAAAGATGGAATTGGACACAGGATCAGCCCTAACTGTCATGAATCGACGAGACTATGAGCGGCTATTCCCACACATACCCTTGAAGGACACGTCCATTGTATTGAAGACATACACGGGGCAAAAAGTCTACCCCAGAGGAAAAATAAGGGTGCCAGTTGAATACAACGGCAAGGAAACACAGAAACTGTATCTATATATACTACCAGATGGAGGACCACCATTATTGGGACGTGAATGGATCCGAAAAATACAATTGGATTGGCATTCCATTCAGGCGCTAACTGTGACTGATAAAAAGGATGATGACGTCACACCTGGACGACTGTCAAAGATTCTAACTGACGTGAAAGAGGTGTTCCAACAAGGACTTGGGACTCTAAAAGTAGTAACGGCAATGATAAAAATTGAAGATAACGCAAACCCAAACGCGATCCGCCCAGCCATTGAAGCAGAGCTGTAGAGTCTGGAGCATTCGGGTGTGCTGTCCAAGGTGGACTGGAGCGAGTGGGCCACACCCATCGTTCCTGTAATGAAGAAATCATTGAGCAGCATGCCTGGGGAACCGAAGAAGGTTCGCATCTGTGGGGACTTCAAGGTAACTGTGAACCCAGTCCTGCACACAGTACAATATCCACTTCCACGGATAGAAGGTATTTTCGCCTCACTATCTGGAGGGAAACGCTTTACAAAGATTGATCTGGCCTAAGCGTATCTACAAATGGAGGTCAAATCAATCAAATCAAATCAAATCAACTTTTATTGTCATTGTTAGTGCACAAGTGCAGTACAACAAAATGTAGACTTGCGGCTCCCGAGAGTGTACATTTAGATTAAGACATTTAAACATTCCACATACATTTGTCTTGTAATACATTAACATAAACATAACCATAATAAAGTGCATTGGCAGATGTGCAGGCTTTAGAGTTTATTTGTGGAGTTCAGTAGGATGACAGCCCTGGGAAAGAAGCTGTTCCTAAATCTGGTCGTACGGGTGCGAATGCATCTGTAGCGTCTCCCAGATGGCAGGAGGGCGAACAGACTGTGGCTGGGGTGGGTGGGGTCTTTGATGATGGACCGTGACCTCCGTAGACAGCGTTTATGGTATATGTGCTCTATGGTCGGTAGCCGGGTGCCGGTAATGCGTTGGGCAGTTTTGACTACCCGCTGCAGGGCTTTCCGGTCATAGTAGCTACAGCTGCCATACCATACTGTGATACAATTTGTCAGGATGCTCTCTATTGTGCAGCGGTAAAAGTTAGAGAGGATCAGGGGTGACAGGTTACATCCCTTCAGCCTCCTTAGGAAATATAGACGCTGCTGGGCCTTCTTCACCAGAGAGGAGGTATTGAGGGACCAGGAGAGGTCTTCCGTGATGTGGACTCCGAGGAACTTAAAGCTGTCCACCCTTTCCACCACAGCCCCATTGATGTGGATGGGGGTGTGACTACTGCCTTTAGACTTCCTGAAGTCCACAATGATTTCCTTGGTTTTCTTGATGTTAAGGGCCAGGTTGTTATCGGCGCACCACTTCACGAGATGCTGGACCTCCTCCCTGTAGGCTGACTCATCGTTGTTGGTGATCTGGCCTACTACCGTGGTATCATCCGCAAACTTGATGATGGTGTTGGAACCATGAACAGCCACACAGTCGTGGGTGAAGAGGGAGTAGAGGAGGGGGCTCAGCACACATCCTTGTGGGGCCCCCGTGTTCAGGGTCAGGGGGGGAGGTGTGGTTACCTAGTTTGACAGACTGGGGTCTGTTTGTTAGGAAGTCCAGCGTCCAGTTGCAGAGGGAAGTGTTCAGGCCAAGAGTTTGGAGTTTGGTGGCCAGCTTGTTGGGGACGATAGTGTTGAATGCTGAGCTGTAGTCTATGAACAGCATTCTGATGTAGGTCTCCTTACCATCTAAGTGATTCAGTGCCGAGTGTAGAGCAGTTGTGATTGCATCCTCCGTTGATCTGTTTGCACGATAGGCAAACTGGTGTTGGTCAAGAGAGGCGGGAACACTGGCTTTGATGTGAGCCAGGACCAGTCTCTCGAAACACTTCATTATGATGGGTGTGAGTGCAACAGGTCGATAGTCGTTCAGGCACGTCACAGCCGTTTGTTTTGGCACAGGAATAATGGTAGCGGTCTTGAAGCATGTAGGGACTACTGCCTGGGCCAATGACAGATTGAAGATGGCGGTGAAGACATCAGCCAGCTGATCAGCACATTCCTTGAGTACCCGTCCAGGGATGCTATCCGGTCCAGCAGCCTTTCGTGTGTTCACTCCGCATAGAACACCCCTTACGTCGGAGGTCGACAGAGTGAGCACCTGGTCTTCCGGGGGTGGCAAGGCTTTGGTAGCCGGCTCCCTGTTGTCCCTGTCGAAGCGAGCGTAGAAGTTGTTACGCTCCTCCGGAAGGGAGGCATCGCTAACTGGGGGGCTGGTGTTTTTGCCCTTGTAGTCAGTGATGGACTGGATGCCTTGCCACATGCGCCGGGGGTCCGAGTTGTTGCGGAAGTGATCCTCTATCACAGTGTCTGTTTCCTTTTGGCAGTCCTGATCCCGTTTTTTAGGTTGGTCCTAGCTGCACTGTAAGCCGCCGCGTCGCCAGATTTAAATGCTGCGTCGCGTGCTTTCAACAGTGAGCGGACCTCTCCGTTCATCCAGGGTTTCTGGTTGGGGTATGTCCTGATATTTTTATGGTTCGTGATGACCTCAACGCAGCTGTTAATGTAGAATAGCACTGTGGATGCGTATTCCTCGATGTCGTTATGGGCAAACATGCTCCAATCAGTGCGTTCAAAGCAATCCTGAAGCTCCGATACTGCCCCCTCTGGCCATACTTTCACTGCTCTCACTGATGTTCTCCCTCTTTTGATGAGCGGTTTGTATGCCGGGGCTAGAAACAGGGAGAGGTGGTCAGACTTCCCAAGGTGGGGGCAGGGAATGGCCTTATAAGCGTCTACAATGCTCGTGTAGACTTGATCCAGAGTGTTCTCCCCTCTTGTGGGGCAGGAAACATTCTGGTGGAATTTCGGTAGTACAGTTTTTAGGTTTATGTCATTGAAGTCCCCCGCGACGATAAAAGCTCCGTCTGGGTGCGCAGTTTGTTGTTCGCTGATGGCCCTGTAGAGGTCCTTCAGGTGGAAGAAGCATCTAGGAAATACCTCACGATAAACACTCACAAAGACCTTTACCAGTACAATCGACTGGTATTCGGGGTAGCATCAGCCCCGGCTATTTGGCAGAGGACAATGGAACAAGTCCTGCAAGGGATCCCGGGGACCCAGTGTTGTTTGGACGACACCCTGGTTACGGGCGAAAATGACAGTGAACACCTTGCCAACCTGGAGCAGGTGCTCACGAGATTACAGGAATATGGGCTACGAGCCAACTGCCCCAAATGCGAGTTCTTCAGGAGACAAATCTCGTATTGTGGCCACATGATTGATGAGGAAGGGTTGCATAAGTCGCCGGACAAGATTGAGGCTGTAGTCAAGGCTCCAGCACCGGAAAATGTGTCGCAACTGAGGTAATTCCTCGGGTTGGTGAACTACTACCATAAGTTCTTGCCGAATTTATCTACAATTCTGCACCCACTGAACGCCCTGCTGCAAACTGGAGTAACATGGAAATGGAGTGATGAGTGTAAGCATGCCTTTCAGAAATGTAAATGCCTAATCACTTCAAAAGAAGTATTGGTCCACTACAATCCAACACTACCGATTCGGTTAGCATGTGATGCGTCTCCCTATGGCATCAGAGCGGTGCTGTCACACAAATTCCTTGACGGTTCAGAGAGGCCAATAGCCTTTGCGTCGCGCTCGTTAACCTCAGCCGAGCGTAACTATGCCCAGATTGACAGGGAGGCCCTCAGCCTGGTGTGGGGATGAAGAAGTTCAATCACTATCTGCACGGGCAGAAATTCACCCTACTGACTGATCATCAGCCCCTGGTCTCCATTTTTAACCCAAAGAAGGGCGTTCCAGTGATGACGGCGCAACGGCTGCAAAGATGGTCACTTTTTCTAGGGGCACATAGTACGACATAGAGTACAAGGGTACGAAACAGCATGGAAACGCTGATGGGCTGTCGCGCCTACTGTTGCCTACAGCAGAGGAAGCACCTGCAGTGGACCCTGTTGAGATATTCCATGCGACCATAGTCGAATATCTACCTGTTACAAACTCAAGTATAGAGAAGGAAACCTGAAATGACCCGACACTCTCTCGGGTCTATGATTTGACGGTGAAGGGATGGCCAGCACATGGCGACTCACTGTTGCCAGCATTCTTGCCAAGGAGAGAACAGCTGTCAGTGTGCCGGGGGACCTTGATGTGTGGATCCCGAGTGGTAATTCCACCCAAGTTGAGAGATAGAGTGCTCAATGAGCTTCATGAGGGTCATCTGGGAGGGGTAAAAATGAAGAGCCTAGCCAGGGCGTTTGTGTGGTGGCTGGGAATCGATAAAGAAATCGAGGATATGACCAAAAGATGCACAGGATGCCAGAAGGTCCAAAACGCTCCACCACAGGCCCCGCTACATCCATGGGAGTGGCCCTCATCTCCATGGCAATGGGTACACATTGATTTTGCTGGTCCATTTATGGACTCAATGTTCCTAATCGCTGTGGACGCCCATTCGAAATGGCCAGAGGTCATCAAAATGTCCTCCACCACCACGGAGAAAACTACTGCAGTCCTACGGACCATCTTCGCCAGGAATGGCTTGCCAGAACAGATTTGCTCCGACAATGGGCAACAGTTTGTGTCAGAGGATTTCCGGAGGTTTCTGAGGAATAATGGGGTGAAGCATTACACATCTGCCCCATATCATCCAGTCACAAATGGATTGGCTGAGAGGTTTGTTCAGACCTTTAAAAAGGCAATAAAGGCAATGCATAATGACGACATACCACTACAACACAAGGTGGATAATTTCTTGTTTGCTTACCGGAATGCGACACATGCAGTCACCAACCAAGCTCCAGCCATAATGTTCTTCAACCGAAGGCTAAGATGTCGCCTGGATTTGCTCAAACCAAACATAAGACGAGATGTTGAGGATAAGCAATTCCAGCACATAAATGAGAAGCCAACCAGGAGTTTCAAGATAGGGCAACCAGTCTTGGCCCGCTACTACCGAACAGAAAAATGGCAGCCAGGAACGATATGCACACAGCAGGGACCACTAATGTACACAGTGGACGTTGGAGAGAGCATCATGAGACACCATGCTGACCAGATTCTAGAGTCACAGGAACAAGCCAAACCCATACCACGAGCAGGTGCACCTGGTAATCAACCCGAAGTACAGATTGCGTCTACCTCAGAAGCAGTGGTATTGGAAGCTGACGAACCAACCAATGACAATGAGCCAGAATCAACTCCGCCGCAAGAACAGGATACTCGAGAAAGGCGCTATCCAGTCAGGATCAGGAAGCCTCCTCAAAGATTGAACTTTTAAATGATTATTTCAGTTGATGTATATAGTACAGAGAAAATTGTAATTGTAATTAGTTATTATTTAGTTGTTAAATGAATGTTATGTACTGTTTATCTAAAAGGGGAGGAATTGTTGTGTATGTACCTTTAAGAGAAGAACTGATTCTATACTGCAGTACCGGCAGTGACCACCCCTGTATATAAAGCCATAGCAGGCTTCTGTATTTCAGTCTTGAGTTCCCCTCTGTTCAGTAAATACCTGTTTTATTGTTCTCCTGCAGTCCGAGTATTATTGATACCCGGACACTACAGTAAGGATATCCTGAATGTAACTGCTTCGAACACAGACGTTCACCTCCACCATGGTTTTGGGGGCGTGTGGTAAATTTTCAAATATGTGCTCCCAATACACAGACCTCTGTGACAGGAGGACTAAAAACTAAAAATGTACCCACTCCTGCGGTTGGATTCTTGAAGCCACCTTTCCAGTCTGAATATACATTGACAAGTTGGCCTGTAAATTGGATCGCACCAGAATTGAGGAGTGATCTTGTGCAGCACACGCTGCATGTGCCTAATGAAGCCGGCAGCAGAACGGTGAGCTGCATGCCTGTCGCAGCCCAAGAGGTCATGGGGTTGGAAGAGCAAATTTGGCTAGCCGGGGCCCAGGCCGAGGGCCTCAGGAGAGATCGGGAGGGGGGACAAGTGAAGGCCGACGGTTTTAATGTGGATCCGGGTGGCGCACTCCACATTTAGTTAAGTATTTTTGTTAAAATGCAACTGTTTGGTGGCGGCCCTAGCGGTCTCTTTAAGAGCTACTGGTTAGGCTGCAGGTAGACCAGGTAATCCTGAAACCAGCCGGCCCGACACTGGCTGCGTTCAGGGTAATCCAATTTCCGATTTGGGTCCCTCATTAGTACATTTAAGTGGACTAATGCCTGTTTTAGGCGGCTGCCAGGGACACCTCTACAGCACCTGAACCAATGTGGTGTGGACCTTTTACATAAACAATTTGGACTTGGGATTTGGAAGTACAATTTCAAAATTAGCGGATGAAACCAAATTGAGGGGGGTACAGTTAATACAGAAGAAGACTGCGATAAAATACAAGACATTAATAAACATAAGAACATAAGAAATAGGAGCAGGAGTCGGCCATTCGGCCTCTCGCGCCTGCTCCACCATTCAATAAGATCATGGCTGTTCATTGACCTCAACTCCACTTTCCTGCACTATCCCCATATCACTCGATTCCCTTAATATCCAAACATCTATCGATCTCTGTCTTGAATATACTCAACGACTGAGCCTCCACAGCCCTCTGGGGTAGAGAATTCCAAAGATTCACCACCCTCTGAGTGAAGAAATTTCTCCTCATCTCAGTCCTAAATGGCCAACCCCTTATTCTGAGACTGTGACCCCTGGTTCTAGACTCCCCAGCCAGGGAAAACATCCTCCCTGCCTCTACCCTGTCAAGCCCTGTAAGAATTTTGTATGTTTCAATGAGATCACCTCTCATTCTTCTAAACTCCAGAGAATATAGGCCTAGTCTACTCAATCTTTTCTCATTGGACAATCCCCCCATCCCAGGAACCAGTCCGGTGAACCTTCGTTGCACTCCCTGTATGGCAAGTATATCCTTCCTTAGGTAAGGAGACCAAAACGGTACACAGTACTCCAGGCGTGGTCTCACCAGGGCCCTGTATAATTGCAGTAAGACATCTTGGGGGAAAAATTGAGTTGCACCCCCTTTGGGGCGCTAACTTTGCCGGGGCACTACTTTTAGAGCCCCAAAAAAGTTAGCACCCCCGCGGCCGAAATTCATCGATAGTGCCCCAAGAGGGAAGCGGGGCGCTACTAGAAGAGTAGCGCCCCGGGAGTGGCCTAGCACAGCGCGACCCGGGGCCCAGCTGGGCCACCAGGGATCGGAGTGCCGGGCTCACGGAGCGCAGCCGGCACTCTGCGGGGGGGGGGGGGCTGCAGAGGAGGCCGGGGACGGCAATGGGGGTAGGTGCTGGCAGGCGGCCAGCAACAAAAATGGCCGCCCGGCACCTCACCTTTAATTAACGCCACCCCGCCGCAGGTAGGCCCCCCAGACCCCGTCGGACATTGTTTCCGGCGGTAAGTCAGGGAGCGCTACCTAAGATCACGGCCGGGGCATGAGCGGGTCACTGCGCCCGCTGATAACATCATTGCTGGCAGCGCAGTGCAGCGGGGCACTAACGGTTACCGCCGCCGCTAACCTCCCACTGAATTTCACGGGAGGAGTTGGCGGCGCCATGCCCGGGCACTAACAGGAGGTGCAAAGCAACCCAACTTTTCCCCCCTTTACTCTTATACTCAAATCCTCTTGTAATAAAGGTCAACATACCATTTGCTTTCTCAGTTGCTTGCTGTACCTGCATGTTATCTTTCAGTGATTCGTGTACAAGAACACCCAGGTTCCTCTGAACACCAACATTTCCCAATCTCTCACCATTTAAAAAATACTCTGCTTTTCTATTTTTCCTACCTTCACATTTCTCCACATTATATTCCATTTGCCATGTTCTTGCCCATTCACTTAGCCTGTCTATATCCCCTTGAAACCACTTTGCATCCTCCTCACAACTTACATTCCCACCTAGCTTTGTATCTTCAGCAAACTTGGATATATTTGGTCCCCTCATCCGAATCATTGATATAGATTGTGAATAGCTGAGGTACAAGCAATGATCCTGTGTACCCCACTAGTTACAGCCTGCCAACCCAAAAATTACCCATTTATTCCTAATCTCTGTTTTCTGTCCGTTAACCAATCCTCAATCCATGCTAGTAAATTACCCCCAATCCCAATTTTGTTTAATAACCTCTTGTGTGGCACCTTATCGAATGCCTTCTGAAAATCCAAATACACCACATCCACTGGTTCCTTCTTATCTATTCTGCTAGTTACAACCTCAAAAAACTCTAACAGATTCATCAAACACGATTTCCCTTTCATAAATCCGTGTTGACGCTGACTATTATTATTTTCTAAGTGCCTTGTTACCATGTCCTGAATAATAGATTCTAGCATTTTCCCTACTATTGATGTCAGGCTAACTGGTCTGTAGATCCCCGTTTTCTGTCTCCCTTCTTTCTTAAATAGTGGGGTTACATTTGCTTCCTTCCAATCTGCGGGAACCGTTCTGGAATCAATTAAATTTTGGAAGATGACAACCAATGCATCCACTATCTCTATAGCCACCTCTTTCAAAACCCTAGGATGTAGGCCATCAGGTCAATGGGATTTATCGGCTTTCAGTCCCATTAATTTCTCCAGTACTTTTTTTTAACTAATATAAATTTCTTTCAGTTCCCCATTTTCGCTAGACCCTTGGTTCTCCACTATTTCCGGAAAGTTTTTTGCATCTTCTTACATGAAGACAGACACACAACGTATTTGTTTAATTTCTCTGCCATTTCCTTATTCCCCATTATAATTTCTCCTGTCTCAGCCTGTAAGGAACCCACATTTACTTTTGCTAATCTTTTCCTTTTACATACCTATAGAAGCTTTTACAGTCTGTTTTTATGTCTCTCGCTAGTTTACTCTCATATTCTATTTTCCCTTTCTTTATCAATTTCTTGGTCCTCCTTTGCTGAATTCTAAAATCCTCCCAATCCTCAGGCTTACTACTCTTTTTGGCAACATTATAAGCCTCTTCCTTTGATCTAATACTTTTTGTGCCTTTAAGGAATGTATATTTGGTTCCTCAACATACTGATCTAGAAAACTATCTTGCATACACTCCATGAATTCGTCCTCCACACTATTACTTCAAATTTGGTTTGCCCAGTCTATATATAGATTAAAGTCCCCCATGATTACTGTATTACCCTTGTTACATGTGCCTCTAATTTCCTGATTTATACACTGCCCTACATTACAGCTACTGTTTGGGGGCCTATAAATAACTCCCACCAATGTTTTCTGCCCTTTGCTATTTCTTAGCTTCACCCAAACTGATTCTACATTTTGATTTTCGGAGCTAAGATCCTTTCTCTCTACTGTCTTAATCCCATCCTTTATTATCAGGGCTACCCCTCCTCCTTTTCCATTTTGCCTATCTCTTCTAAAAGTTAAGTATCCTGGAATATTTAGCTCCCAACCTTGGCCACTTTGCAACCACGTCTCCGTAATGGCTATTAGATCAAACCTATTGATTTCTTCCTCCGCTATTAATTCATCTATTTTGTTGCGAATGCTTTGCCCATTCAGATATAATGCCTGTAGCTTTGACTTATTTATAAAGGGGATGAAGGGATAGGGGAACAGGGGATAAAGGGATAGGGGAACAGGGGTAAAGGAATATGGGCACATGGGATTATGACCGCTGCTCATGTGAAGGATAAATACCAACATTGATTGGTTGGGCTGAACGGCCTGTTTCCATGTTCTAATTGCTATGTAACAGGGATCCTATTGCAATTGGTGGGAAGATCTAGTCTTGCAGGTTTTTTGGCAAATGCCAGCCCTTCTTCCCACTGCCTCACCACAGGTGGTGCAACCTTGAAATTGTCAACATCCCAATTTTAAGGATATGTCCTAGTTGACAAAAGCATATAGTTCCGCTTTCTTCAAAGAATTACTAAAATCTAGACAGAACAGACTTTGGAGGCCAAGAAATCGATGGCATCAGTTCCAGAGAAAGCCTACTGCACTTAGAACCGCTGTTAAGAAGGTCTCTACAGTCGATGGTCCTGGAAGTGCCACACAGTTCTATGAAGAGGTCAAACACCACTGCACAGATTCAGCCAGTGGACTCCACAGTAGCCCGTCATACCTTGCAGAGTGCATTGCACACTCTTAAATCCCTCCATGAATTGACGATGCTCAGAAAGCCGCATTCTTTTGTGTTAAGGCTTAAGACAGCACCAGTCCTTGAACTAGGTGGCTGAGGGTAGATTTGAGCTGGCCTGCTGGTCAGTAAGTTCCTGCTCTTCTACTACCATCTCCACTTGTGCTGTGTGCTTCGCTTCCTCAAAGTCTCGATCCCTTGAATTTGATTTTCCTGTGCTGGTGCCTGCGACAGATGGAGTGTCACTCTGTGCTGTGAGGTGATGGACTCAAATGTCCACTCTGGCTGCATTGGTAGCTTCTCAGGGAAACCTCTGGAGTTACAAATCAATCTGGTGCGGCAACATAATCTTTGGGCGAATATCGATAGAGAGGTGACCACGACCATGATACAGGTGGGTGGCTGCATCTAAATGTGTGAATGACAATGTGCGTAAAGGATTGAGGGGAGAAACAATGGACAGGGGGGACTACCAACACTGCAGCTCGTCCAAAGAATATGGGACCTCTTTAACATAACTCCTCCTTTGCAAGTTTCTAAGTGCAGTAGGCTTTCTCTGGAACTGATGCCATCGATTTCTTGGCCTCCAAAGTCTGTTCTGTCTAGATTTTAGTAACTCTTTGAAGAAAGCGGAACTATATGCTTTTGTCAACTAGGGTATATCCTTAAAATTGGGATGTTGACAATTTCAGGGTTGCGCCACCTGTGGTGAGGCAGTGGGAAGAAGGGCTGGCATTTGCCAAAAAAACCTGCAAGGCTAGATCTTTCCACTAATTGCAATAGGATCCCTGTTACATAGCAATTAGAACACGGAAACAGGCCGTTCAGCCCAACCAGTCAATGTTGGTATTTATCCTTTGCAAGGAGGTTGACATTGGCCAGTTGCGCAGCCTCCCTTTGTCCCACTTTTAATCCCCATCCCGATTGAAGAAGCAGAGCGACTTGTGTGCATACCGGAATTGCCGACCTGCGCTCCTCAATGACAAGGTCCTGCTCCACAATTGTAGACTTGCAATTCTGAGCTGGATTTCAGCTAATTAATTATCAGACTCTAAGACACTGAAGGAATGTATCTATATTCTTGGATCTGCCTCTTCTTCCTCCTTTCATTTGCCAATCTTCTCCCTTCCCTTCTCTCCAGTGGGCTCCGCTTCCTGCTGGGGCACAGATCCAATAGTGCCAGGTGGCCTCAGGTATCTCATAACGCTTCATCGTTTTAAAAGCCTCTATAAATATCCTTTTTGCCTTCTATGCTCCAATGGAGATAGTCTCAGTGATTAAGAATGACGAAAAAATGTAAATTAGATTCAAATGGTAGGGAGAAATTATAAAGTAATTAAAATGTATGCAGCTGAAAAACTGCATGAAATTGTATTTTGCAAGGTTTTATATAATTGTAGAGATTTATGAAAAAGAGATGTCATTTGGAGGAAATTAATGTGAAATATATAAAATAATATATTAAAATGTATTTCTGTAATTTATACACAAAGCCTGTGTGTAGCTGTCTATATAATGGTCCAGAATTTGCTGGGAAATTAACAGTGAGTTTAACGCGCTCTCTGATATTACTGTGTAAATAACCCAGCAATTTGTGGCGAGGAAGAGATACACCGTGAGAGTAGCGAATCGCCACAAATTGCTGGATGGTTTGCGCTGCTCTGCGGCTAGTCTCACGGAGACAGCAGCTCGCTCACAACTTCCCTGTGAATTTCATGAAATTGCTGTATTTGGTGCTGTTAAAACGAATTAAATTCACCACTGAAAGTTAGGGCTGGCACTTAACGACGTAAGGACCCTTTTAATAATGAGATTTATGTTCCTACAATGTCACTCAACCTCTCCGGCCCAGAAAAAGAACAATTGAAACTGTGGAATCTCACTACTGCAGGCAGTAAATTGTTCCTAGAGGATTTTAAAATTTTAAATGTAATTTTTTTCTTACTTTTCTTTTCTGTCTCTTTTATCTCTCTCTCTCAATCCAATCTTTCCTTCCCTCTCTTTATTTCTCTTTCTGTATCTAATTTGACTCTAATTCACCCTATTCCTTCTCCATCATTCCTCCGTTTCTTTCTCTGTCCTTCAATCTCATTGGTTAAGGAAATAAACTGTTGGTCCCGTTGTTCACCAAGGTCCCAGATGCCCGTTGCCCTCGCTGCACTGTTATCAGCTCGCACTTCCACCAATTTGTGACGCAAAAAAGTTTCATGCTGGAAGGTGAGGAAAAAATCTAACAAATGGGGTGTGCCGCAAGATGCCCCACTCCAGCAAATTGTGGCCCATTATTAAACATCTTGCATGTGCCAAGCACTTCCTGTCCAAATAGGTTGTACCTGTAACCTTTTTTAGATCAATATTTACAATGGAAACTTCCTATGTAAGCATTTATAATAGAATTCTGTATGTAAACATTTTATAATGGGAAAATCATGTGTAAACAATTCACCGTGACCATTTAGAACATAGAACATAGGAGCAGGAGTAGGCCATTCGAGCCTGCTCCGCCATTCAACGAGATCATGGCTGATCATCCAAACCCTAGCACCCGGTCCCTACACCGACAGCCATCCCACCCAAGCCCTATCCCCATAACCCCACGTATTTAATCCCCCCTAACACTAAGGGCCAATTTTTTAAATCATGGCCAATCAACCTAACCCACACATCTTTGGACTGTGGGAGGAAACCAGAGCACCCAGAGGAAATCCACGCAAACACGGTGAGAATGTGCAAACTCCACACAGACAGTCACCCGAGGCCGGATTTGAACCCGGGTCCCTGGCGCTGTTAGGCAATAGTGCTAACCACAATGCCACCGTACCGACCTTGTTGATGAAGTAATGGAATCACTCCAAATGCTTTTTTAAATGTTTTTGTCTATATATAAAATCTGTACACAAGCAAATATTCTCAATTATGGCATGTGTTTGATTTAATTGTACGGAGTATTTTGGAAATAGATATATAATTAAAACATGTATAGAATGTTGGATTTGTATGGGTGTCAGTTTCTGTTGGACTGTAGCTGTAAAGTTGGAAGAGTTAAATTGGGAGTTTGAATTGAATGGTAGGAAGGTACAAAGCGTGAGGGCAGCACAGAGGAGGAAAGAGTTGGGCTGTTGAGACATCGAGGGTGGTGAGTTGGGTAGTAAATATTGAGTGGTGGGGAATGGTGAAAGATCTGCACTTATGGCCCACTCTATAGACTAGTCACCTCTATATAAACTGGTCACTTCTCTGTAGACTGGTCACCTCTCTACAGATTTGCTATAGTGTCAGCTGTGGCCCAGTGGGTAGCACTCTCTAGGTGGGAGTGGCTAGGAGTGAGCCAGGTGTGACTGGTTGCCTAATTGCAGCTGGGTGTTGGAGGAAGTTTTGTAAAAAGTTGGTGGTGGGTTTTGGGGTGTTGTTTTCAGGTTTTAGGGCCTTTTTGGCCCACAAAAAACAGCCAGATGGCTGCTGAGGGGTCCGGAGTGCTGGGCCCCTCAGAGGACATTATTCCCGAGAGGAATTTTATTAGGGAAGAAACTGTGGTGGGAAGGGGGAAAAAAAGGCCCAAAGATTTGGGCCGGGACCTCAGGAGGTTTGGTAAAGAAAATACGGTGGTGGTGCAATGTGAAGATAAGAAGATTCGAGCCTGGGATATAATCCAGGCGGTTCATAAGGACTGTGGTGAGGGAAGCTGTTTTGCCTGCCGACCAAAACCAAATGTGGGATTTGAGGTGACGGTCAGTGGCCGTGAGGAGGTGGAAAAACTGCTGCTCAGTCTGAAAGTTGGGGAGAAATTTTTGGAGGTGACTGCTATATTCAGAGGAGGTGGTGGTTTCATTTTTGAACTTGCCTGTGTACATCGAGGACGAAGTGCTGAGCAAAAAGTTGGAGTTGTGGGACATTAAAATCTGTTCCGAAATAAAGAGGAGGTACTATCCGGGAACACGGGTAGCAGACGGAACCCGGTATGTAAAGGTACGGTTCCCAGAGGGGGTGAGGTCTTTGCCGTACAGTATGAAGCTCGAGACACTGGAAGGAATACAGTACTTTCGTGTGTTGCACGATAACCAAGTAAAGGTGTGTTACTATTGCCTGGGACATGACCATCTCGTAAGGAACTGTCCTGATTTGTATTGTTACAATTGCGGTGAGTCGGGACATATCGCACGGAGCTGCAAGGCGGAGAGCTGTGGGGTGTGTCGTAAAGGCCCCGCCCGCTGTGAGTGTGTGGCAGAAGGGAGCGAAATGAGTGATGAGGAGATGGGAGAAGGAGCAGGAGAGGAGTGTGGAACGGCTGGAGGTGCGGTGCAGTCGGAGGACACAGCCGGTAAAATGAAGGAAAAAGGAGCACAGGAAGAGGCAGAGGTTGGCGGAGCTGAGATCGAGATGGAGATGGCGGAAAACACAGCGAGTGCTATGGAGGAGAATAAAGACAGCAGCAGGCGGCAAGGGTCGAGTGCAGACTCGAGCCTTAGTGCAGTTCGGCTCCCCCTGGGGAGTCTGGTGTCTGCGGGGGGAGAGGAGGCAGGAGCGGGGTGTGTGGTGGAAGTGAGTGCTCCGGGGAGAGGCGGGGAGTCGGATATTTTGGTGAGCGGGAGGGGGCAGGGCGGGGAGAGGGTGCAAGAGGCAGGAGCCTTAAAGGGACAGCAGAATGGGATCGCCGAGATAGAGGCGTCAGAAGGGAACAATTTAGGTGCGCCATTGTCCCATGGAGTGAGGGAACAAGGTGCAAGGGTCAGAGGTAGAGACGTGGTCGAAGGGGGCGGCACAGTGGGAGAAACTGCGATAGCAGGAAGACTCTCTATGGGAGATGGAGTATCTGACGGGGAGCAGGATTATGTATCTGACGGGGAGCAGGCACAGGGGGTTGCAGAAGAGCTTGAGTGTGAGGAATTAGAGGGGGACAGAGACATGGAAGTCGGGGATGGGGTGGCATCATGTGGAAAGGGAAAGGTTAGTGAGGGGCAGAAGGAGGGAGAAAGGGCAGCTCATGGGTCCAAACTTAAGGCAAGGAAGAGGCTGAAACAGCAGGAAGGGGTCAAACAGGAGGGGAAAAAGAGCCGGAGGCTGCAGGAAAAAGCAACAGCTGCCCGAAAAGTTGAGAAGGAGCATGAGAGGAGGGAAGAGCCAGAGATTAAATGATGGGGAGATTATTGGGCATACTTCCCTTCTTTGGAGCCATGATTACATTGGTCTCGATCAATGTGAACGGACTGAGGGGTGAGAAGAAATTGCAGCAGTTGTTGCAGGGTTTTAAAGGCACGGACTTGTTGTGTCTGCAAGAAACCTTTTGGGATGAGGATATTCTAGAAAGAGTTCAGAAGGTTTGGAAGGGAGAGGTGTTTGCAAGTTGTGCAAGCAATAACCGTAGAGGGGTGGCTGTTTTGGTGAGTCCGTCCATAGAAGAGAACGTTGCCTTGGTGGACAAGGACACTGAGGGGAGATTTTTACGGCTAAGGGTAAAATTGGAGGGATTTAATTGCGATCTTTTTAATATCTATGCACCGAACGACCATTGCAAGTGTTGCGAGTTTTTTCGGGGGTTATTCACTGAAGTGGCAGAGGTGGAAAATCCTTGTATAGTGGGGGATTTCAATGTATTTTTATCTTGGATGGACATTTCAGCCCAGATGACCTTTAAAGAGGATAACTCCAGAGGGATGATTATAAAAATGATGGCAAATTTAAATTTGAGAGACTTATGGAGGGACCGGAACCCCATAAAAAGGGAGTTCTCCAGAGCAGGTTGGGTGGGTGATGTTTTAAAACAGAGCCGAATAGATTTTGTGTTAATGCGGGAAGGGTTAAGTTCGGAGGTGATGGAGATTTATTATAAAAAAGTATTTTTTAGTGATCACTCGGCTTTGGTTCTTAGAATTAGGAACAGCAGAGTTAAGATCGGTTCAGGGGTGTGGATTTTAAACAATCAATACCTGAAGGAAAGTGCTTATAAAGAAGGGATTATAAATATAATAAAGAATGCTCGGAAGGAACTTTTGTTCTTGAAAGAAAGAAGAGTTTGGTGGGACAATTTCAAATATGAGGTAAAAGTTTTTTCGCTACGTTATGGGAAAAATAGGGCGGCAGCTAACCGGCATCGAGAAGAGAATATAAACAAAAGGTTTACGGATGTCTGTAAAGCAGTTGACGGAGGGGATAAGGGAGCTGAGACTAAGTTCCGGGTGCTAAAGGAAGAGTGGGAATTGTTGCAAGCTGAAAAATGCAAGGGGGCCATTCTCCGTGCAAAGGCGAGAGATGCATTGGAGGGCGAAAGATGCACCAGATATTTTCTAGAGCAAGAGAAGCTGCGACAGAGATTATCATTAATTGAGGAGTTAAAGGTTGGGGAGAAGATCATTCATGAAAGTGAGGAGATTTTGGAGGCGGCTAGCAGCTTTTATCAAGAGCTTTATACAAAAGAAGACATTTCCAATTTGGAGATGGAGAAGGTTACTGCTTTTATTGAAAAGGGTTTAAAGGAGGATGAGAGAAGCATGTGTGATAAAGAAGTAGGATTAGCGGAAATAAAAATAGCAATAAGTGGAATGAAGGGGGGGAAAAGCCCAGGGTCCGATGGACTAAGTGCAGAATTTTATAAGGAATTTTTCGAGATTTTAAGTCCATTACTCCTAGAAGTTTTTAAGGAAATTAAAATTGAGGGAAGCCTGGCCCCATCTATGAGGAGAGGTATCATAAGCTTAGCTTATAAAAATAAAGGGGATAGACCGGATCTGAAGAATTGAAGGCCCATCACATTATTAAATGTGGATTATAAGATCTTGGCGAGGGTTATGGCAAATTGTTTGAAGGAGGTGTTACCGGAGATAGTTTGGCCCTCTCAGTCCTATGGAGTCATAGGCCAGGACATCGCAGACTCTGTGGTCTCAATCCGAGATGCGATAGAGCTCATGGAAGAGAGTGGGAGGGAGGCTTATGTATTAAAGATAGATCAAGAGAAAGCCTTTGATAGGGTCTCTCATGAGTTTTTATTGAAGGTTTTGGAAGCATTTGGTTTCAAGGAAAATTTCATTCAGTGGATAAGGATTTTTTATTCAAACATATTTAGCTGTGTTAAATGTAATGGTTTTTTATCTAAGTAATTTCCGATACAGAGATCAGTGAGACAGGGTTGTCCCCTGTCCCCACTGCTGTACACATTGGTAGCAGAACCATTAGGTTACATGATGCGAAAGAAACAAGGTGTAGTTGGGATTGTGGTCCCCAGTTCCGGGCTGGTGTCGGTGATACACCAATATGCAGATGACACAACCTTAACATTGAGAAATGGGGAGTCAGTGAGGAAAGCTATGGATGTAGTGGAGGAATATTGTAGAGCTTCAGGTGCCAGAGTGAATTATAGTAAGTCCCAATGCCTGGTTGCAGGGAGGGGTAGGGGGGAATGGTTGGGGGAATGTCCCTTTAAGGTGGTGGAGGTTTTGGAAGTTCTGAGGGTGCATATGGGGTGCAAGAAAGACAGGGAAGAAGTGGATCGATTAAATTGGGAACCGAAGGTTATGAAAATTAAAAAGATTTTGGGAAGATGGGAAAGAAGGTGGTTGAAAGTGCAAGGAAGAGCGACAGTGGTGTCTGCTCTCCTGCTATCTAAGCTATGGTACTTATTGACGGTGGAGAATATTCCTGAGTGGGCAGAAAAGTCCATCCAAGAGGCTTGTTTGAGGTTTTTATGGGAAGGGAAACCAGCCTTGGTGGCTTACAATACCATCATTGGACGGAGAAATCAGGGAGGACTCAACTTCCCAGATATTGATTTGAAGAAAAAATCCTTTAGAATCAAATGGGTGAAGAGATTTCTTCAGAAGTCAAATTCAAGTTTTTGGAAGAGTTGTTTTGAGCATTTTTTAAAATGAAGTGGGATAGGAGGGCAGGGGATATTGTATATGGAATACAATAATATATTTTTGAAATCGATCAAGCTTCTCCCTAGGTTTTATAAGGGGGTTGTAGAGACTTGGGCTCAATTTTTAAAAAGTGTGCAGTTTATGCCCAAGGGGGCTGAGGAATTTTTAGAACCGCCTTTATTTTTGAACAGGTGGGTCAACATCGAAGGAGAGGTTTTATTTAATCAAGCTTTTATAAAAGCTGGGATTATATCGGTGAAAGATGTATTATACGAGGTGATTCCAGGTTGGTTGCTGGAAGCGATAGTGAGGGACATGGTGTGGGAGGAGGATCAGGAGGTAGAGGAAAAAGCAAAAGGAATCATGTATGAGAAGATTGTGAGGGCAATGCCACAGGATTGGATGGAAGAAATAAATGCGGAAATCTCCAAAGGAAGTAAAATGCGTCCTGCTTTTCCAAGCTTTGTATTGGAGAAAGGGGGAGAGTTAGTCCAATTTGACAACTGTAATACTCGAGATTTCTATGAGGTATTCAGAGAATGGAGATTCAAGACACCTGCTGGTCAGGAGTTTTGGCAGAGTATATACCCACAGCTGGACTTCAACAGGATTTGGAAGGGAGTGTGGGCGAATTTTAAATGCTCAGAATGGATTGAACTGGATTTCAAATTGGCTCATAACCGGATTTTTACCATGACGGTCTTGTGCAAGATTGGACGAGTGGAGGCGGCAACTTGCCCAATGTGTAGGACACAGGATGAGACTCTGTCCCATTTACTGGTGTTATGTCCGCAGTTAAATGACTTTAAGTACTATGTTCGACAGTTGTGTGAAGCATTTTTGCTGGGTGGGGACCGAAGAGCGCGAATGGGAATCCTGTGGGACTCAATTTTGAGATGGGGTTGCAGGAGAGTCTGCCCGAGTCTAGCGGAGTGGCAATTAATTTAATGTTCAGTTTGGCTAGATTCGTGATTGTGCAAAGAAGGAATGCTCTGTTTTTTAAGGGGAGGAGAATCAATCTAAAAGAGTATTTTAAATATAAGCTAAAAGACCACTATAAGGCTCTGTGGATGTTTTATTCAGAAAGGAATTTAAGGACAGTATTTTACAACCAATTTTTAAAGTACAATCGATTAATATATGTTACAGGTGACAAATTAAACTTCAGGTTTTGATGTTAAAATGTGGTGGCGGAATGACTGTGCAGGGCGGTGGAATTGATTTGTATCATACAATGAAATGATCACGATGTTGTAAATGTTCTTAATGTTCAATAAAGTATAATAAAAAAAAAAAGAGGGTAGCACCTTTGCCTCTGAGTCAAGAGGCTGTGGGTTCAAGCCCCACTCCAGAGACTTGTGCACAAAAATCTAGCTGACACAAAGATCCCATGGCGTTATTTTTCGAAGAGGAGTAGGGGAGTTCCCCACCCGGTGTCCCGGCCAATATTTATCCCTTAATCAACATCACTAAAACAGATTGTCTGATCATTTATCTCATGCTGTTTGTGGGACCTTGCTGTGGGCAAATTGGCTGCTGTGTTTCCTACATTACAAAAGTGACTGCACGTCAAAAGTACTTCATTGGTTGTAAAGCATCTTGGGACGTCCTGAGGTCATGAAAGGCGCTGTAGAAATGCAAGTCTGTCTTTTCTTTTTAGACTGGTCTCCTCTCTATAGACTGGTCACTTCTCTATTGTGGCCACTTTCATGGATCAAAATTATTTTCCATTAAGGTCAAAGTAAAGCTCCCTCCAGAGTACAGTCATCTGCACGTTCACATATTATGGGTCTTTATATGGCTGTTTTGTATACACTATTGTATACACTAGCTAGATATTAAACCTGTGGACAATAATCAGTAGCTTGAAAAAAAGGGAATGCAAAGTAGCTGCTGCGCATTTTCTTCAGGTGGCAAATTTAAAACTTTAATTTTGATTCTGGTTTAAGCCACCCTATTAGCAAAATTGAAGCCCACGGGATTAAAAGGGCAGCAGGTGTGTGGATACAAAATTGACTAAGGGATAGAAAGCAGAGAGTAGTGGTAGATGGTTGTTTTTCAGACTAGAGGGTGGTATACAGTGGTGTCTCCCAGGGGTCGGTATTGGGACCACTGCTCTTTTTGATATATATTAATGACCTGGACCTGGGTAAACAGGGCATCATTTCAAAGTTTGCAGGTGACAGGAAACTCGGAAATGCAAACGGTGAGAAGGACAGTAACAGGCTTCAGGAGGACAGCACGGTGGCATAGTGGTTAGCACTGTTGCCTCACAGCGCCAGAGACCCGGGTTCGAATCCGGCCTCGGGCGACTGTCTGTGTGGAGTTTGCACATTCTCCCCGTGTTTGCGTGGGTTTCCTCCGGGTGCTCCGGTTTCCTCCCACAGTCCAAAGATGTGCGGGTTAGGTTGTTTGGCTATGATAAATTGACCCTTAGTGTTAGGGGGATTAAATACGTGGGGTTACGGGGATCGGGTGGGATATGTGTCGGTGCAGGCTCGATGGGCCGAAATGGCCTCTATCTGCACTGTGGGGTTTCTGTGATTTCTGTGATTCTGTGACATAGACAGGCTGGTGAAATGAACAGACGCATGGTAGATGGAATCTAACGCGGAGTAGTGTGAAGTGATGCATTTTGGTAGGAAGAATGAGGTAATGTGAACTAAATGGTGCAATTTTAAAGGGGTGCAGGAAGAGAGGGGCCCGGGGGTGGACGTACACAAATCTTAGAAGGGGGCAGGACAAGTTGAGAAGGCGGTTAAAAAGCATATGGGATCCTTGCCTTTATAAACAGAGGTATTGGGCTGGATTTTCCAAGCCCCGAGGAGGCGGGCATGGAGGCGGGACAGCCGGTAAAATCAGAGAAAGTGGGGGCGGATGGCAAACCCGCCTCCGTGCCCTTTTGCCAGGAGGCGGGAAGATGTGCAGCTTCGGGTCCCGTCTCCTGGAGGCGGAAAAGGCATTTAATCTTTTTAACTGCCTGTTAACAGGTAGTTAACAGGCAGAAAAAGGAATTAGTGCCATTTTACCTTCACAGGTGAAGGCTTCCCGACCTCGGAGAACCCCGCCGGGTTGGAGGAGACGTGGAGGAGTTCGGCGGTAGTCGGAGGCACCTGGAAGTAAGGTGTAGAGGTGAGTGATGGGGGCAAGTGTGGAGTGGTAAGGATGCAAGATGGGTGATAAGTTTAAAAAAGTGTTCACTTACCTTTTTTTACTTCTATAGCCTTTAGCCGCGCTGGATCGGGAGAGCGGACATCCACCTTGTCAATTTCAGGTAATGGCTGATGGACCCTCCGATCCATACAGACATCTGAAATTTACTTTTTTACAATGTTTTTTCAGTTATCACCAAAAAACCTAATCAAACTCAAGAGAATGTCAGTGTTTGACAGCTTCACAGAGCTGTCAAATGCTGTCATTTCTTCTTTCAAGAAGTCTTGACAGATAGCACGTCTGACGTTGACGTGATCTGTCAGTGACTTCTTTCCTAATTGGCCTGCTGAGCCCGCTGGGCGGGCTTAACAAGGTCAATCAGGGGAAAATCCCTCTGAATGGTCAGGTGAGGATGGAGGCGGGACATTGACACGACAAGCAGCAGCCCCGCCTCCAACTCGCCTCCATTGACAAAATCCAGCCCATTGAGTACAAAAGCAAGGGAGTTATGCTAATACTTTTATAAATCAAGGGTTAGGTCCCAGCTGGAATATAGTGTCCAAATCTGGGCACCACACATTAGGACGGGTATCAAGGCCTCAGAGAGGTTGCAGAGGAGGTTTATTAGAATGGTTCCAGGGATGAGGAACTTTAGTTATGTGAAGAAGCTAGAGAAGCTGGGGTTACATAAGAGCATAAGAACATAAGAAATAGGAGCAGGAATAGGCCACTGGGCTCCTCGAGCCTGCTCCGCCATCCAATAAGATCATGGCTGATCTTGGGCTCAAAGCCACTTCCCCGCCCGCTCCCCATAACCCTTCACTCTCTTATCTTGCAAAAATCTGTCTATCTCCACCTTAAATGTATTTAATGACCCAGCCTCCACGGCTCTCTGGGGCAGAGAATTCCACAGATTTACGACCCTCTGAGAGAAGAAATTCCTCCTCATCTCAGTTCTAAAAGGGAGACCCTTTATTCTGAAACTGTGCTCCAGCGTTCTAGATTTCCCCACAAGGGGAAACATCCTCTCTGCATCTACCTTGTCAAGCCCCCTCAGCATCTTATATGTTTCAATAAGATCATCTCTCATTCTTCTAAATTCCAATGAGTATAGGCCCAGCCTGCTCAACCTTTCCTCATAAGCCAACCCCCTCATCTCTGGAATTAACCTCGTGAATCATCTCTCAACTGCCTCCTTAGAGGGTTGTTCTCCTTAGAGCAGAGAAGGTTAAGAGAAGATTTGATAGAGGTGTTCAAATTCATGAGGTTTTAATAGAGAAAACAAGGAGAAACTGTTTCCAGTGGCAGAAGGGTCAGTAACCAGAGGACACAGATTTAAGGTAATTGACAAATGAACCAGAGGCGAGTTGAGAAATTGTTCTACGCAGCGAGTTGTTGTGATCTGGAATGTGCGGCCTGAGTGAAGGGATAATTACTAGTCCTAGCCCTAGGTTTCTGTTCTAAGTTTCTGTTTCCCAGAGTGTTAGTTTATAACACTTTAAACTGGGCAATGGTATTGTGTTTCTCCCAAACTGCAGACTTTCTGGAAACTCCAATGGTTTGCCTCAATAGGGCCATTGTTTTATTGTCAATAACCCATTCCCATTTCAAAAGCTTGTATGGTGTTTACAGCTTGTGTTAACAACTGATCTTATCTCAAAAGCCTGTGTTCTGTTTGCAGCCTGTGTCGTTGAGGCTTTTAGATTTTTAACCCCAGTTTATCATGTTTTAATACAGTCAGAATTTTGTTCATAGGATGGTGTATTTTTTGGAATATGGCTATTTCCTTTACATGAGAGGGCGGTGGAAGCAGATTCAATAATACCTTTCAAAAGGGGAAGTGGATAAATAATTGAAGGGGGAAAATGTGCAGGGCTATGGGGAAAGGTCAGGGGAGTGGGACTAATTGGGTAGCTCTTTCAAAGAGCCGGCACAGGTACAATGGGCCGAATGGCCTCCTTCTGTGCTGTATCATTCTATGATTCTATTGCATCTGTTTCATTTGCTAAATATAACTTTACACGTCCTTAATGGCCCCGTACCATTGCCTGACAGTCATTTATCCTTTATACACTTGCATTTCATTAGTTTACAGGCTTTGATGATCTGTCATTTGATTTGTTAGCATAGTTTGACCCCTGTCAGATCTGCCACTTAACTTGCTCGGGCTTTTAGACCTGCCCAGAGAGAGCAGAGGGTTTCGTGCATGTGTTTGTTGCTTTCAGTTTGATAGGCACAGAAAAAGAGAGAGAGCTCAGCACAAAAGGTGGTTTCTGAAACTTAAACAAAAACCTCATATCAAAGAGCCTCAGGACAGAGTTAGTGATTGCTGAATGCTGTAAGAAGGGAGAGGAAGGAACTCGCTGAACAGTTAACTGTGAGAGGACACGAATCCAGCAGGTCATCGTGAAAGGTGAGAAGATTAATTTCCTGCGCAACAAAAATGTGTCAAACAATCGCAAAAGCCAAACTACACCATACAGGCACTGAAGATGTTAGGGAATTTAGAACTGGTTCCTGATTAATAAGTCCGAGAACATTTCAATAGTACAAGAAAAGACCCTTCCAATTATCTCAAAGCTGCAAATAACACTGGAATCTTTCAAGAAATGTCATAATATTGCTGCTTTTACCTTAAGTGGTGAAACTGCAAATGTATCAGAAGATGTGACTGAAGGAGAAATTGCTAACCATAGTTAACAGTTATAATACCTACTGACTTTAAGAAGACTTTTCCAAAGCAAACAAGGTGTTGGGTTGTATTAATAGAGCCATTCAGTACAAATCAAAAGACACCATTCTGTCATTATACAATTAGACCGTATCGAGAGTACCACGCCAGTTTTGGTCCCCTCACATGGTTGGTGATAAATAATAATAATCATCATCATCATCAACTTTATTGTCATTGTTAGTGCACAAGTGCAGTACAACGAAATGTAGGCTTGCGGCTCCCGAGAGTGTACATTTAGATTAAGACATTTAAACATTCAACATTCATTTGGCTTGTAATACATTAACATAAACATAACCATAATAAAGTGCATTGGCAGATGTGCAGGCTTTAGAGTTTATTTGTGGAGTTCAGTAGAATGACAGCCCTGGGAAAGAAGCTGTTCCTAAATCTGGTCGTTTGGGTGCGAATGCATCTGTAGCGCCTCCCAGATGGCAGGAGGGCGAACAGACTGTGGCTGGGGTGGGTAGGGTCTTTGATGATGGTCCGTGACCTCCGTAAACAGCGTTTCTGGTATATGTGCTCTATGGTCGGTAGCCGGGTGCCGGTAATGCGTTGGGCAGTTTTGACTACCCGCTGCAGGGCTTTCCGGTCATAGTAGCTACAGCTGCCATACCATACTGTGATACAGTTCATCAGGGTGCTCTCTATTGTGCAGCGGTAAAAGTTAGAGAGGATCAGGGGTGACAGGTTACATCCCTTCAGCCTCCTTAGGAAATATAGGCGCTGCTGGGCCTTCTTCATCAGAGAGGAGGTATTGAGGGACCAGGAGAGGTCTTCCGTGATGTGGACTCCGAGGAACTTAAAGCTGTCCACCCTTTCCACCACAGCCCCATGGATGTGGATGGGGGTGTGACTTCCGCCTTTAGACTTCCTGAAGTCCACAATGATTTCTTTGGTTTTCTTGATGTTAAGGGCCAGGTTGTTATCGGCGCACCACTTCACGAGATGCTGGACCTCCTCCCTGTAGGCTGACTCATCGTTGTTGGTGATCTGGCCTACTACCATGGTATCATCCGCAAACTTGATGATGGTGTTGGAACCATTAACAGCCACACAGTCGTGGGTGAAGAGGGAGTAGAGGAGGGGGCTCAGCACACATCCTTGTGGGGCCCCCGTGTTCAGGGTCGGGGGGGGGGGAGGTGTGGTTACCTAATTTGACAGACTGGGGTCTGTTTGTTAGGAAGTCCAGGGTCCAGTTGCAGAGGGAAGTGTTCGGGCCAAGAGTGTGGAGTTTGGTGGCCAGCTTGTTGGGGACGATAGTGTTGAATGCTGAGCTGTAGTCTATGAACAGCATTCTGATGTAGGTCTCTTTACCATCTAAGTGATTCAGTGCAGAGTGTAGAGCAGTTGTGATTGCATCCTCCGTTGATCTGTTTGCACGATAGGCAAACTGGTGTTGGTCAAGAGAGGCGGGAACACTGGCTTTGATGTGAGCCAGGACCAGTCTCTCGAAACACTTCATTATGATGGGTGTGAGTGCGACAGGTCGATAGTCGTTCAGGCACGTCACAGCCGTTTGCTTTGGCACAGGAATAATGGTAGCGGTCTTGAAGCATGTAGGGACTACTGCCTGGGCCAATGACAGATTGAAGATGACGGTGAAGACATCAGCCAGCTGATCAGCACATTCCTTGAGTACCCGTCCAGGGATGCTATCTGGTCCAGCAGCCTTTCGTGTGTTCACTCCGCGTAGAACACCCCTTACGTCGGAGGTCGACAGAGTGAGCACCTGGTCTTCCGGGGGTGGCAAGGCTTTAGTAGCCAGCCCCCTGTTGTCCCTGTCGAAGCGAGCATAGAAGTTGTTAAGCTCCTCTGGAAGGGAGGCATCGCTAACCGGGGGGCTGGTGTTTTTGCTCTTGTAGTCAGTGATGGACTGGATGCCTTGCCACATGCGCCGGGGGTCCGAGTTGTTGTGGAAATGATCCTCTATCCGCAGTGTCTGTTTCCTTTTGGCAGTCCTGATACCCTTTTTTAGGTTGGTCCTAGCTGCACTGTAAGCCGCCATGTCGCCAGATTTAAATGCTGCGTCGCATGCTTTCAACAGCGAGCGGACCTCTCCGTTCATCCAGGGTTTCTGGTTGGGGTATGTCCTGATATTTTTATGGGCCGTGACGACCTCGACGCAACTGTTAATGTAGAATAGCACTGTTGATGCGTATTCCTCGATGTCATTTTGGGCAAACATGCCCATACAGTAGTCTTGGAAAAGGTACAGAAGAGAACTACAAGACTGATCCCTAGTTTAAAGAATGTTAGTTACTCAGATGGGCTTAAAGAGCGAGGTCTATTTACTTTTTACTAGGATGGTAGAAGTTTGGAACTCTCTTCTGCAAACTGCAATTGATGCTAGGTCAATTGTTAATTTTAAATCTGAGATTGATAGATTTTTGTTAACCAAAGGTATTAAGGGATATGGGGCAAAGGCGGGTATACGGAGTTAGGTCGCAGATCAGCCATGATCTCATTGAATGGCGGAACAGGTTTGAGGGGCTAAATGGCCTACTCCTGTTCCTATTTTTAAAATTTGTTTCTGGGATGTGGGCGTCACTGGCAAGGCCGGCATTTATTGCCCATCCCTAATTGCCCTTGAGAAGGTGGTGGTGAGCCGCCTTCTTGAACTGTTGCAGTCCGTGTGGTGAAGGTACTCCCACCGTGCTGTTAGGGAGGGAGTTCCAGGATTTTTACACAGTGACGATGAAGGAATGGCGATACATTTTCAAGTCAGGATGGTGTGTGACTTGGAGGGGAACTTGGAGGTGGTGGTGTTCCCATGCACCTGCTGCCCTTGTCCTTCTAGGTGATAGAGGTCGCGGGTTTGGGAGGTGCTGCCGAAGAAGCCTTGGCCATGTTCCTATGTTTGGAAGGAGGGAGGAAATGTTTAATCAGGGATCATGAGTGTGGGGCAGGCTTGATGGACCAGATGGTCTTTTCCTGTCTGTCATTTTCGTATGCTTGAATGTAAGCATTAAACTTTGTGTTCTTTTGTGCGCTCTCAGACAAATGCTAATCTTTTCAAGGGGAACTCTGTAAAGGTGAGGAAAAAGAACAAGAATGCTGAATGGTTACAATTCTGTGTAATGCTAAGAAGAGAAAAGCTAGTCTCATTCAAAAATCCAAGAATCCTTGTTACTTCGAAATCCTTGAAAGTCCTGGTGACACAGTACACAGAGAAACAATACGGATAATCAGAGACATTTTTAAACAATGGTTCAAGGAATTAATTTGAAAATAATCACACAGAAAGGCAAAATTCTTCTCTTTTGACAACGTTGGTAACCACCTTAAACTTCGGAATGGATTGCACCAAGGTGTTTGAAGTGCGTGGAGATTGCCTATTGAGAATTCCTGTTGTAGTCATTGCTTTCCAAGTTAGACACCAGTAAGTGTTATCAATGTGCTGAAGTGTATTACAGTCCTTGATGCCATTCATTAGATGAAGCAAGCATGGGATGAGGTCAAACCAAGATTCAGGGGGATTTCCATGTTGAGGATGACAGCGCTCCAAAAGTAGCAGATGACAAGCACAAGCTGTCTGAATTGGTGAATGAAGGTTACCAGATACACTGCCAATCAATGGGCTTCTGACACTGACTCTCGTGCCAACCATAGATGACTTCCAATTGAAGGACTGGGTAAACGACCTAGTGGATAACCAACACATGAATAAACAGCCACTGTTGGAACTTGCTGACAGTGAATCAGAAGAAGAGTGTGGAAGTCTCAGCAGCGCACACCTGTTTTATATCCAGGCTGTGGGCACATGATTGAATCAATGAATGAATCCATAATCAAAGCATGCAAGTGAAATGTTGGCCACTGCCAATGAAAGCTTCAACGCAATTCGCGAGTAAACAAATAAATCTATAGCAGCTTGCAGCCAAATACATGAGACAGTCTATGATACAGGCATTTTACCGTTAGGAAATGGTAATGCTATGATGGCCTTTTAATATTTTTTCTTTAAATTGCAAGTTAAAGTTAAAAGTAAAACTGTAAAAGTATTTTTTTAAATGTTGAAGATACAATTAAGATGACAGCACAATATGGTTACGTTTCATTCTGAAGCTGATTGCATTGCTGGCCGCACTATTAATAAAAATAGATATTTTAAGATGGACTACCTTTCGTTGCCTGTTCATTCTAATGTGTTTGCACCTTTTTTTTAGACATTCCACTCTTACAGAGCAACCAACTGCATACCACAGCCAATTGGCCCAACCCTGGGGTGACTGTACTGTTGAGATCTAACTTCACACCTGGAGAATTAGACATAAATAGCTGAAAGATAGCGGGAGACTCGTATTTTAGAGCTTGTGATTAAATGTCAGTGTTGTGTTTATTTTGTAAACTGGTCATTTTCCTCTGTACAGTTAAACGGTCTAGGTTTAGTTAACCACTAATCTGTAGTCAGTTCAGAAGTCAGTACTATTCTGGATCACACACATATAGGGACCAGAGCAGAGGCATATTGGAGAGCTAGAATTACTGCCCATTGACTATGCCACTGATACAATTTTATCTTTTCTATAGAGTTTTCTCTTTCAATGCACACACATCGGGGGTAATTTGGACTTTGGGTGAAAGTGTAAAGCGGGCAATATCGAATCAGCTGCCTGCTTTAGGTCTCTCAACCTCAATTTGACTTCAATGGAAATGAAAATGGGGAGAGGTGTATAGCGGGTGGCTGAACCGATATCACCCGTTTTACACTCTCGCCCAAGGTCAAAATTACCGCCACCAAATGTGAAACTGGACTACAATTCAGGCTAAAATCACTGCACCTTTATTTACAATCTAAAGAACGTACCAGTGACTTCTGTAATTGCTAATACTTTGGATTGGACGCATTTCACAGAAGCCCACAGAAACCCCACAGTGCAGATAGAGGCCATTTCGGCCCATCGAGCCTGCACCGACACATATCCCACCCGATCCCCGTAACCCCTACACCAACACATATCCCACCCTATCCCCGTAACCCCACGTATTTAATCCCCCCTAACACTAAGGGTCAATTTATCATAGCCAATCAACCTAACCTGCACATCTTTGGACTGTGGGAGGAAACCGGAGCACCCGGAGGAAACCCACGCAAACACGGGGAGAATGTGCAAACTCCACACAGACAGTCGCCCGAGGCCAGATTCGAACCCGGGTCCCTGGCGCTGTGAGGCAACAGTGCTAACCACTATGCCACCGTGCTGCCCAATTTAAAATGTCGGAATGTTTATTTGCTCGACTTGTGTATATTTTACAGAGAACTATATATATTTTGCTGGGCTCACTTTGGGACAACTGATGCTAACCACAATGAAAATATATCGTGCAATTTCCTCTGGTCCTCTCGCTCGGTCCGTGAATATTTGACACAGAGGTCACTCGTTCAATGACGTATAGTCACACTTTCCTTCCTTAGTAAATTTGGGAACTGCCCCACCCCACCAAATGTCTGATCACATATTTCCGTTAACATGTTCACAAGTACCTGCAGGATCTGATTACTAAATTGGGCTTTTCTCTGTCATTGACTCTTTTTTTCTCCAAAAGTGCAGACTACACAACTGGATTAATGGACTCGCCTGGATTTATACAACTGAAGTATCTCATTAACTGTTTGAGAAGCATGAAAGGTTCATTGTACTAATTGGCTGCCAGTCTCTTATTCTTGGTAACAAAAAATTGTGCACTGTGCACCTGGGATTTTATTAGCGGTCTTGAATTACACTGACGAATGGCAAGTTAACCTGTTTTTGTGGAAGTATGGCCCTTAATTATTTAGTTTTATTTAATTATTTTCAATCACAACCTGGTCTCAATGTTTAAACCCAGGAGGGATCCAAGACTAAAAGGTTGAAATCTCTGATAATCTATCGACTGTTCTTACAGCACCTTCTGGCATATTACACCATTGTGTGAACAGACTTCTGAAACTGCCAATAATAAGGGGCTAATTGCTCTAACACCCATTGATGCTAACAGCTGAGGAACCAGCTTCTCAGTCTTGTTAACACTAAATTTAGATGCATCGAGAGTTAGATTTTTTTGCATGGGGCTTATTGAAGAGAAGTGTCACCATTTTCAAGTGAGACTATATATTGTAACAAAATTATATTACGAGTCTTCAGTTCAGTGAAACTCCAAGTCAGTTCCCATGAATTTTGTCTTTATACGCAATAAATCAGTAGTGAAATGTTCACAAAGTGCACTATGAAAATAAGGTTTTTGATAGAAAAAAAGATTTGCATTTATATAGCACCTTTCATGACCTCAGCACATCCCAAAGCGCTTTACAGCCAATGAAGTACTTTTGAAGTGTAGTCACTGTTATGATGTAGGAAACGCAGCAGCCAATTTGCGCACAGCAAGCTCCCACAAACAGCAATGTGATAATGACCAGATAATCTGTTTTAGTGATGTTGGTTGAGGGATAAATATTGGCCAGGACACCGGAGAGAACTCCCCTGCTCTTCTTCGAAATAGTGGCCATGGGATCTTTTACGCCACCCGAGAGAGCAGATGGGGCCTCGGTTTAACGTCTCATCTGAAAGATGGCACTTCTGACAGTGCAGCACTCCCTCAGCACTGGAGTTTCAGCCTGGAATTTTGTGCTCATAAATATAGTACATATAAGGAGAAACTGTTTCCAGGCGGGAGATAGAGTTTTTTTTTTACACAGTGATCTGGAATGTGCTGTTTGAAAGGGTGGTGGAATAAGATTCAATGGTAACTTTCAAAAGGGAATTGGATAAATACTTGAAAATGTAAAATTTGCAGGTCTATGGGGAAAGAGCGGGGCAGTGGGACTAATTGGGCAGCTCTTTCAAAAGCTGGTAGAGACACAATGGGCTGAATGGCCATTATTGGCTGTGTGATTCTATGAAAACTAAGAAATGTGTTGCCATTCTGTCACTTTTGTGCTCCTCCATTTTTTTATTCAGCTGAAAATGTCTTCACATTTTAATTTTCCACTTTGCAAAGAATATTCACAAATTTCTCTTTGTTTTTTTCTTTTAAATCAAAAGACCCTTTTCCTATATTTCCATTGCATCTTTTTTCCTCATCTCATTCCCTTCACTCCATTGATACTCCCCCTTGAATTTCGGTCATTTCTAATATCGGCAATAAATTTGCTGCCAGCCAAATGATAGGTCTAAACATGAAAGCAACAATATATCTTAGCTTGCAATTTACGTTTTAGTTGCACCAAAATTGAAATATTTTTGATAAGTGATGTAAAAAATGGATTGCTCAGCGCATTTTGGAAGCTCAACTGGCGAAGAATCTTCTAAGCAATGTGTATTTTGTAATTCAAGATGAAATATCATGTTATTTCAGCCATTAGACTGCAGCAGTGATTTTATAGCATGCAACACATTAGTTGATCACAGTGCTTTCTCATATTCAGATTGGGGAAAGCTGTCGTGTCTTCTTAAATTAAAAACTTCTAAAATTGGAATTTGGTGAGAGTGGGAACTATGTGCAGGGGGAAGGTCATGCGAAGTACAGCAGCTCATATACGTTTCAAAAAATTCATTCTCCGAATATGGGCATCGCTGGCAAGGTGGTGGTGGGCCTTTCTCTTGAACCATTGCAGTCCATGTGGTGAAGGTGCTCCCACAGTGCTGTTAGGGAGGGAGTTCCAGGATTTTGACCCAGCGACGATGAAGGAATGGCCGATATATTTCCATGTCAGGATGGTGTGTGACTTGGAGGGGAACTTGGAGTTAGGGGTGTTCCCATGCACCTGCTGCCCTTGTCCTTCTAGGTGGAAGAGGTCACGGGTTTGGGAGGTGCTGCCGAAGAAGCCTTGGCGAGTTGCTGCAGTGAATCTTGGAGATGGTACACACTGCAGCCACGATGCACTGGTGGTAGAGGGAGTGAATGTTTAAGGTGGTGGATGGGGTGCCAATCAAGTGGACCGCTTTGTCCTGGATGGATGTAAGTAATATAATCTTTACCGCAGAGCAAACTAACTAAAGCTCAAAATGGCAGCACAGAAAGGGACAGTGATGTGTCATTCCTGCAAATAGTGGGGCCGGAATTTTCTGGGGTCTGTGCGGGCGCGATTGGAGGTGGGTCAGTAGGAAAATTGGAAATACCTTGGAGCGGGCCGCCCCCACGTACTTTTCCCTCGGGCACGTTTGCCAGCGCGGCAACGACCCAAATGGCAGAGGTAATTTAGATCATTATTAGGTACTTGTCAGACCCTTAAACCTCTTTTTCACCCTACCTTTCAAATTTCATTGGATGACCACGGGAATCACACAGCTCGGGAACCACGTCTGTGAACCTGAGGCGGAAGTTCAGTGGCCATTGATCCAGCTCATTAGTGCACAGCATGAAAAGTACAATAAAAACTCCCACCTGACATCTGGTCACTTTCCTAAGGCAGATGCTGTTGCTGAGTGCATTGTCAGCACAGAGTTAGCTTTCTAGAGGTTCCAAGACTTTTCAGCAAAGTCGGGATCCACTGTCCCCTCATTGGTAGAACCTATCACACCATTGGCAGATTGCTTCTGTCATCTCTACTTGACCTGCCATCTATTACATAAGCATGGGTGCCATTTATACTTTCTCACCTTGGTCCTCAGAATCTGACCACAATGAGCCCCAGCAGCAGCAGCAGCAGCAGCAACAATACCACCAACCTTCTCCTCACCAACCTGATGGTGCACAGGACAGAGGGCATCAGCGCAGGGCTACACCGTGCTGGAGGCGATACCCGCAACACAGGGTATATAGGAAGAGGATGAGCTTCCTCAACATGACTGAGCAGCAGTGCCAAAGGAGGCTCAGGCTATTGCGCCAGGTCATCACAGACATTTGCAGATTGCTACAGCAAGGCCTGCAGTCCAGAGGAGCGAGTGGGCACGCCTTGCCAGTGGCTGTCAAAGTCACCAGCTCCCTCAAATTCTTCGCCTCAGGCTCCTTCCAGGGATCTGCAGCAGACATTTATGGCATCTCGCAGTCAGCCACCCACAGATGCACCACACAGGTCACTGATGCCCTCTTTGGCAAGTCAGCCAATTATATCAACTTTGCCACTGATGATGCCAGTGTTACTGAGCGGGCGCTTGGCTTTGCAGCTCTGGCTGGCTTCCCACAGGAGCAGGGTGTCATTGACTGCACACATGTGGCCATCAGGGCACCCCATCATCACCCAGGAGTCTTTGTCAACCACAAGGGCTTCCACTCCCTCAACGTGCTGCTCATCTCCAACCATAGGAAGGTCATCATGCATGTGTGCGCCAACTTCCCTGGCAGCTGCCATTGCTCTTTCGGCCTGCGGCAGCCCACCCTTCTCAGCTCTTCGCTCCTTCAAACAGACTTTCCGACTGGCTGCTTGGGGTCAAGGGGTATCCACTGAAGACATGACTCATGACACCCTTGAGGAGGCCAAGTACAGAGGCCGAGGAGAGATTTAATGAAAGCCACATTTCCACCAGATGTGTCATAGAGCAGACAATCGGCATGCTGAAAGTGCGCTTCAGATGCCTTGACAGATCTGGTGGAGCCCTTCAGTACACACCAGCCAGGGTCTCCAGAATCGTCGTGGTCTGCTGCGCCCTGCACAACATAGCGCAGCAGCGAGGATTAGCGCTGCATGAGGAGCAAGGCTCTGAGCGCACAGCCTCTTCAGAGGAGGAGGAGGAGCATCAGCTGGAAGACAAGGAGGAAGAGGAGCAGGAGGAACCTGTGGTCCAGATCCCACCAGCACCCGAGCACATTGCTGCCCGAGAGACCAGGGATGGTCTCGTCATGGCCAGATTTACTTAACTTCAGGCATTACACCCATATGGCTGCCACAGCAACACCATAAAGCATCCCTACAATGACCAAACCATTCCTTTCACACTGACCATCATTGCTGGAGGTAACGTTATGTCTCATCATTTACTCCAACTCACTAGGCCACTTCCAAAGTTGCACACAAATTGGTGAAAATAAATATTTTTATCTGTGACATCACAGTAATGGAAACTTTGCACAAACATTTATTAAAACACCCAAGTGGCTACCCTTGTGCATCTACTTGTGTTTCATCTTTCTCTTACGCTACCCCGTGGCTTCAGCAGAGGTCGAGGCAGCTTGCTCACTTCCCTGCTGTGACTGCATAGACACTTTTGGCGGACGTCCTCTGGGTTTTGGAGCCTGTGATGACCCCGCCAATGTCTGCTCCTCCTGTGACTGTGCAGGGGCAGACTCGGCCATCGCTATCCGAGGATCCATCTGGGGCACTGACTGAAGGGGGGGCAATGAGGGAAAAGTGTAAGTGCTTTGAGAGGAGCCCCCACTTCCATGTCCCCTCTCACCATCATCCCTCTCATGGGCCACCCGCACTTCCCTGCTAGCAAGTAGATGGAGAGCACCTTGCTGCACAGCAGTGGGGCCATGAGGACCCATGTCTACCTTGACATCCCTCCTAGAGAGGAGGTCTATGAGCTTCTGCCATCTATTCTCCACAGAGACCACGTGCTCCTGTGAGTGGCGCATTAGCTGCTCCATGCAGGTGGCCATCCTTTCCATGTAAGAGCCTACAGTCACCATCGCCTGTGACACGGTGGTGCTCATGTTGGAGATGGACTCCTGCATTCTCTGCACATTTGCAGACATCATGCTCGCAAAACCTGTCAGAGCCTCCTGCACTTCTTGCTGCACCTCCAGGATCATCCTCATTTTGGATGGCCCCCGAGGCTCAGCGTCTGCATGCAGCTGGGCAGAGCTGGGATCATCCTGTGCCCTCCAGCGAGGAGTCTCCACTGCTGTTCCTGTCTCCACCATCTGCTCTTGCTCACTTGTGACTTGTGAGACACCGGGTGACAACACTACTCTATCTCACGTGGGACCCACCGAGGTGTGCGTATCTGCGCTGGTGCTGGGTGCACTTATGTCTGGTGGTGGTGCACCCTCAGAGACTGGAGGCTCCTCTGAGGAGTCATCTTCCTCTTCCTCCTGGACAGTGAGGGGGGGGTGCTCTTGTTGGACCTGTGGGGCAGTAAAGAGATGATTTAGAAATGTCATATCAAGAATGGGTAACGATACCATTAGGCACATGATGAACATACACTGGCTGCTGACATCAGCCCCCATATGAGTGACTGCTGTGTAAGCCATGTCACTGTATGAGATGTAATTCTGTCACCAGATTGCTGAGATGTCCTCTTCTCTCCGTTGCCCACCTCCAGCTGCTCGGCGACTCCTGACACTTCTGGGGCACCTTCTTCTGCTGCAGTTAAGGTGGCCAATGATGGAGGGCCACCTCTGTTTCTCTCTCTCTCCCTCTTATTGTGGGCTCTCTTTTCCTGCAAGGAGGGAAAGAAGAGAAGGTTGAGTGAGCATGATGGAATGAGTGTAAGGAATGGATGGGTTAGATTTTTTGAGGGTGACTATGATGGAGTGGGGTGGTAATGCAAAATGGCCTTCTTGTGTGTTGTTAGTTGGTATGATTGCATTAGGATGAGGGTGAGTGTGAGGGGTGGTTAGTCAGATGGGGATGTGATAATGTAGATAGAGAGGGATGGGTGGATGTACAAGGTATGTTGGTGTGAGTAAGGATGTGCGGGAGTAGGGTTGGGAAGGCACAGTGATGGGGATGTGATGAGAGGCACAGCAGGATGAAGTTGAGTGTGGCTTTGCACTCACCTTTCCTGATCTAATGAGGTAATTGAAGTGTTTCCGGCACTGCACCCAGATCCTCCTGACCACATCCCTGCTGTTGACCTCCTCTGCTATTTGGAGCTAGGCTCCTTTGGTCTGCTGGGGAGGTCTCTTCCGCCCATCCGAAGGGAAGGAGACCTCCCTGCGTGCTCTCACTCTCTCCACAAACATATGGAGGGAGTCACCTGAGAACGTGCGTGCAGCCCTCTGCCTCTATGCAGTCATGTTTGCTGCTCTTTCCAACACTCCAAAGGTGCAGTGCAGTGCAGTGCCTGCTCACTCCTAGATGAAACTTCAACTACAATGTGGTCAAGGCTCCTTTAAATATCCCTGCTGAAAACACGTCATCAGACCATTTAATAGGGCGGGTAACGCGCAGGGCTGCCTTAATAGGCGCCATTAAGGGAAAGTCGATCTCAGGAGCGGAATGGAATAAGCAGCGGGGTCGCGACCCGCCACGGCGACCGTCCGCACCCGACCCGCCCAGGTACCGAAAACTCCGGCCTGCGAGTTTCAAGAACGAGGCGCTGCCATGGGAAAACACTTTAGAGTCATAGATAGAGTCATAGAGATATACAGCACAGAAAGAGGCCTTTCAGCCCATCGTGTCCGCGCCGGCCATCAAGCCCTGTCTATTCTAATCCCATTTTCCAGCACTTGGTCCGTAGCCTTGTATGCTATGGCGTTTCAAGTGCTCATCTAAATGTTTCTTGAATGTTGTGAGGGTTCCTGCCTCTACCACTCTTTCAGGCAGTGAGTTCCAGATTCCAACCACCCTCTGGGTGAAAACGTTTTTCCTCAAATCCCCTCTAAACCTCCTACCCCTTATCTTGAAACGATGCCCCCTGGTTATTGGCCCCTCTACTAAGGGGAAAATTTCCTTTCTATCTACCCTATCTATGCCCCTCATAATTTTGTACACCTCAATCAGGTCCCCCCTCAGCCTTCTCTGCTCTAAGGAAAACAACCCCAGCCTGTCCAATCTCTCTTCATAGCTGAAGCACTCCAGCCCAGGTAACATCCTGGTGAATCTCCTCTGCACCCTCTCCAATGCAATCACATCCTTCTTATTGTGTGGTGACCAGAACTGCACACAGTATTCCAGCTGTGGCCTAACTAGCGTTTTGTACAGCTCCATCATAACCTCCCTGCTCTTATATTCTATGCCTTGGCTAATGAAGGCAAGTATCCCATATGCCTTTTTAACCACCTTATCTACCTGTCCTGCTGCCTTCAGGGATCTATGTACATGCACACCAAGGTCCCTCTGATCCTCTGTCCTTCCTAGGGTCCTACCATTCATTGTGTATTCCCTTGCCTTGTTAGTCCTCCCAAAATGCATCACCTCACACTTTTCAGGGTTAAATTCCATGTGCTACTGTTCTGCCCATCTAATCAACCCATCTAACTAACCCATCTATATTGTCCTGTAGCCTGAGGCGGCTTTCCTCCTCACTATTTACCACTCCACCAATTTTCGTGTCATCTGTGAAATTACTGATCATACCTCCTACATTCATATCTAAATCATTAATGTACACTACAAACAGCAAGGGACCCAGCACCGATCCCTGCGGTACACCACTGGACACAGGCTTCCAGTCACAAAAACAACCTTTGACCATCACCCTCTGCCTCCTGCCACTAAGCCAATTTTGGATCCAATGTGCCAATTTGCCCTGGATCCCATGGGCTCTTACCTTCTTGACCAGTCTCCCATGTGGGACTTTGTCAAAAGCCTTACTGAAGTCCATGTAGACTATATCAACTGCACTACCCTCATCCACACACCTAGTCACCCCCTCTCAAAATTCAATCAAATTGGTTAGACATGATCTTCCCCTGGCAAAGCCATGCTGACTATCCTTGATTAATCCTTGCCTCTCCAAGTGGAGACTAATTCTGTCCCTCAGAATTTTTTCCAATAATTTCCCTACCACTGATGTTAGGCTCACTGGTCTGTAATTCCCTGGTTTGTCCCTACTACCCTTCTTGAACAATGGTACTACATTAGCTGTCCTCCAGTCCTCTGGCACCTCCCCTGTGGCCAGAGAGGTTCTGAAAATTTGTGTCAGAGCCCCTGCAATCTCCTCCCTTGCCTCACACAGCAGCCTGGGATACATCTCGTCTGGGCCTGGGGATTTATCCACTTTTAAGTACATTAAAACCGCTAGTACCTTCTCCCTCTCAATACTAATTTGTTCAAGTATATCACAATCTCCCTGCCTGATTTCCATGCCTACATTGTCCTTCTCCATAGTGAACACTGATGCAAAATATTTGTTTAAAACCTCACCTACATCTTCTGGCTCTACACAAAGATTGCCACTTTGGTCCCTAATGGGCCTTGCTCTTTCCCTGGTTATCCTCTTGCCCTTAATATACTTATAAAACACCTTGGGACTTTCCTTTATTTTGCCCGCCAGTGTTTTTTCATGCCCTCTCTTCGCTGTCCTAATTTCTTTTTTAAGTACCCCCCTGTACTTTCTATACTCTTCTTGGGCTTCCACTGTTTTTAGTCCTTTGTATCTGCCAAAAGCCTCCTTTTTTTTCCTAATCCATTCTTGTATATCCCTTGACATCCAGGGTTCCCTGGACTTGTTGGTCCCACCCTTGACCTTTACGGGAACATGTTGGCGTTAAACTCCCTCTATTTCCTTTCTGAAAGACTCCCACTGCTCTGATGTGGATTTTCCTACAAGTATCTGATCCCAGTCCACTTTGGCCAGATCCTACCTTATCATATTAAAATCAGCCCTCCCTCAATTTAGAACCTTTATTTCCGGTCCATCTTTGTCCTTTTCCATGACTACCTTAAATCTCACCGAATTATGCTCACTGTCACCAAAATGCTCTCCGACTGACACTTCTACCACTTGCCCAGGTACATTCCCTAGAATTAGGTCCAGTACCAGCCACTCTCTTGTAGGACTTTCTACATGCTGGCTCAAAAAGCTCTCCTGGATTCACTTTAAGAATTCCGTACCCTCTAAGCCTTTCACACTCTGACTATCCCAGTTATTCCCTTTGGTGGGAAATATCACCCAATCACTCAAGCTCAAAATCTCAGAACTTGAGAAGGATATGGAGACAATCTGACTTCTCTGGGAGGGACAGAAGTTTCTAGAGCAAGAGTTTGAGAAGGTAGTGACACCAATGAGAGATAGGGAGCGCGCAGCGGAGCAGAAAAGATGGCTGACATTTCTGAAGGGTGGGGAAAGACAGGAAGGAAAAGTTAGAACAGGAGTGCCCAGAGCAGCCTACGCTCTCAGAGATTTGAAGCTCCCGCTTCCTGTGGGGAAACTGAGGACTCTGGGCACCAACAGACAGGCCCACTCCAGAGACATGAGCACATCATCGAGGCTGACAGTCCAGTGCAGTACTGAAGGAGTGCTGCACTGTTGAAGGTGCCACCTTTTGGATGAAACATTAAACCAAGGTCCTATCTGCCCTCTCAGGTGGACCCAAAGGATGCCATGGCACTATTTTGAAGTGGCTCACTGGACTCCTCCTGCTCCTGTGTAACAGACAAAAGGGGTGGGGAGATTAGCCAAAAATGCAGTAGTGATGGGGGATTCAATAGTTAGATGGGCTGACACGAACTTTTGCAGTCTAGACTGACATTTCCGAAAACTTTGTTGCCTCCCAGGTGCTAGGGTTAGGGACATATCAAATAGACTGGAAAAGATTGGATCATTTTTTAAGAACATAAGAATTAGGAGCAGGAGTCGGCCATTCGGCCCCTCGAGCCTGCTCCGCCATTCAATAAGATCATGGCTGATCTTCTACCTCATCTACACTTTCCTGAACTATCCCCATATCCCTTGATTCCCTTAATATTCAAAAATCTAGCGATCTCTGTCTTGAACTTTTGTTAGAACAATGCAGGTTTTAGGGAGGGATATGATAGAAATGTATAAAATGTTGGAAGGTTGGGACAGCTTAGACAGATACAGACTGCTTCCAGTAGTCGAGGGGTCAAGAACAAGGGGCCATTGATACAAGATTGAATGTAAGAGATTTAGAACAGTGGGCAGGAGAGACTTCTCCACACGGAGAGTTGTGAGGCTGTGGAATTCACTCCCAGGGTTAGTGGATGAGGCAGAAGCTATGTTAATATTGAAGATTGGATTGGTAGAGGAGGATGAAGGGATATGAAAACAGGGGCGGTGGGGGTAATTGTGATTCGAACTATTTGCTCGCATGGAGGATAATCACCGACACGGACTGGTTGGGCCGAATGCCCTGTTTCCATGTTGTAGCTTCCATGTGTTTCTTGGAAGGAAGGAACTTGCATTTATATAGCGCCTTACATGACCTCAGGCCATCCCAAAGTGCTTTTACAGACAAGGAATTACTTTTGAAGTGTAGTCACTATTGCAATGTAGGAAACACTGCAGCCAATTTGCGCACAGCAAGCTCCCACAAACAGCAATGTGATTGATGCGCCTCAATAACTTCAAGGCTCAAAGTTAACTGAATAAAACAAGGCTTTTATTAGCAAAGAAAGATGCCTGTGTCTTCACCTAGCTTCACCTAGCGTTCTGCTGTTCTGCTGCAAGACAAGCCTGGGCTTGTCTTAAGTAGGGCCAGGTATGGGCGGAGCCGACACATCCAATGGGGAGAAAGGGGGCGGTGCACTATATACAATACAAGGTAAAACACCGGAGCAGGCAATACAATATATGTAGTTAAATACAGAGTCTGATGAATGACATATTTCATCACAGTGATAATGACCAGATAATCTGTTTTTTAGTGATGTTGGTTGACAATTAAATATTGCCCAGGAGACCGGTGAGAACTGCCCTGCTCTTCCATCTATCTTTTACGTCCACCTGAGAGAGCAGATAGGGCCTTGGTTTAACGTCTCATCTGAAAGACGGCACCTCCGACTGTGCAGCACTCCCTCAGTTTAACATCTCATCCGAAAGACAGCACCTCCGACTGTGCAGCACTCCCTCAGTTTAACGTCTCATCCGAAAGACGGCACCTCCGACTGTGCAGCACTCCCTCAGCACTGCACTGGAGTGTCAGCCTGGGTTATGTGCTCATGTCTGTGGAGTGGGACTTGAACCCACAGCTTTCTGACTCAGAGGCGAGAGAGAGTGCTACCAACGGAGCCGCGGCTGAGACCGTATACATGTATAAACACCGGTGACATGGCCTGATTATGCTAATGACCCCGCTCTCACAATTTGGGACAGTGTGTGTGTCATCAGGCACCGGTGGAGTGGGCCGATCGGAATTTTGGAGCCACTGGCCTAGAAATTGGGTTTTGGCGCAGCGACGGCTTTAGCGCCGGAAGTTAGTGCCGGAGCTAAGTCGCGCTGGGCGGGCCAAAAATTCACTAGTTCTGCGCCCAAACGGCTGCCGGCGCTGCTGAAAGCTGTTTGCGCCTGAAAACTGGCGCTACGTGCTGAATTGCGGCGCTATTCCGGCGCTGCGGCGCCCGCTGCGGTGCGGCAGGTTCGGGAAGTGCAGGCCTCCTCCTTCCCTTAAGGAGGAGCTGCCTGCACCCGGCCACGGCCCGCGAAAATCATTGTAAAAATGAGCCCGGCACCTCGGACAAGTGCCGGGCTTGCATCTGTCCCGGTGGGGGGGGGGGGGAGAAGTCCGGGGAGGGAGCTGCGGCCAGGCGGCCGGCGGGAAAGCGGCCGGCCGCCGCGGGTCCTTTAATGCGCCGGCGCAAAGTCCAGTAAGGCACCTCTGCCAGAACGTTGCTTGCGGCTGCCACGGGCGAGGCGGCCGCAAGTCAATTTCGGAGTTCGGGCGGGTTACCATGGCAACCGGGACGCTGCGCACACCGATGACGTCATCGGTGCCGGCGCAGCGCTAACGGCCTAACGCCGATTTAGGGACCCACTCAATTTCCAAACTGGCCATAACTCCGGCGCTAGGCCCTCTAGCGCCTCAAAAGCGGCGCTAAGCCTACCGAATTTCTAGGCCACTGGCTTTACCAACTGAGCCATAAAGGCCGGCATTCTTTATTCTAATCAATTGTTTAGATTACAAAGAAGAAATAAAATTGTCGCATTGACTCTATCACCCTTTATGTAGCTCATCAAAACAGGAGTGTTCCTTACAAGTTGATGGCTGGCATCAGCCTGCCTATCGCATTGTTCACTACCAGGTCTCTGCTCACAGTGGTCTGGTTCTCCGGCAGCTTAGTCGTCATTTGCTGCAATCACCTCAGCTTTGGTTTCTTCTCAATAATTATTCACAGTGATAACCGATTATCATACAAGGACTGAAATATTAATCAGACTAATTAAGGTGGGGGTAAACTAAAGCAACCATATACTTTCCAATTTTAGATTAAAGTGGGCATATTTAGTGACTGGCACTGTTCCTGTATAAACATTGAACCTAATCGTACTGAATCTCTCCATGAATTTTTTTAACAGAGGTGCTAAATGAATAATGTCTGCATTAAAAATAAAACAGACAGAGGAAATGATTCTGGTGCATTAAGTGTTTTTAAGGGAACAGTGCCAGTAGAAAAATATACCCAATAGAATACTGGGCTGTGGAATATGGAATAGCATCGCAATTTGAGGGTAACTTTCTGAGTCTCCCTGCCACTGGAAAATCACAGGTGCATTGCCGACAATTTTCAGTCTATTGATATCAATTACCTCGATATGTCCACTTTAAGAAGGAATTGGCGGATAGGTAGGAAAATACCACTAATGGTTCAGTTCTGTGGCACTTCTGGTTCTATTGTCTATTAGGATGCTGTATTGACTTTTATTTTCAGCATTCACAAGTCTTGAACAAGGTTAGTGATTAGAAGAAACCTCTTTTTTCCCCAGAGGAGAGTGGACACGTGGAACAAACCTGATGGAAGGTAGCTGATTCAGGGTTGGTTGGGACCTTTAAAAACAATACCCGTTGAGACATGGGATTGAGGATTGTAGAAATACTTAACAACACTGCTTGATATTTCTCCCTCGGGGACGTCAGGGAAGGAAATGAGTGTTCCTAAAGCAGAGGATCAAGAGATGGTGTAGGAGGGAAGTCCATGATAGAAGAATCAGACATGGGCTCTGAATGGAATGGGTGTGATGTGCTGAATGGCCTTTTCACATTCTGGATTTTATTATGGGCTAGAAATTCATCTACTTACCGACACTCCGTAGCGCCATGAAATGGCAATAAAATGACGGGAACGTTAGCTCACTGGACTAATAATCCAGAGGCCTGGACTAATGATACAGAGACGTGAGTTCAAATCCCAACATGGCAGCTGGGGAATTTAAATTCAGTTAATTAAATAAAACTGGAATTAAAAATCTAGGCCTAGAAATTCATTAAGGCGCTGCCAGCTTTGCGCCCAGTTAACGCCTAAAGGGTGATTTTGCGCCAAAAATGAGTTTGCGTAGATATTCAGCGCAGCGGTATTGGCGGCGGTAGCCGTTAGCGCTGCGCCGGCACCGATGACATCATCAGTGTGCAGAGTGCCCCGGTTCCGCCCCGAAACCGCGCCGATCCCCATATTTAGTTGCGGCCGCCTCCTCCGAAGCGGCCGCAAACAGCGACCAGAAAACGGGGCCGTCCTGCTGCCTTAGTGGGGCGCTTTAAAGTGGAAGGTGCGGCCGGCCGCTTTTGCGGCGGCCGCCTGCCCGCACCTCCTTCCCCGGCCTCCTCCACCCCCCCCCCACCCCCGCGGCATTGCCGGCTGCTTTCTGCGAGCCCGGCACTTCTCCGTGGTGCCGGGCTCATTTGCCGGCACTATCCAGCGGCGATCTCCCCGTTGCAGGCAGCTCCCCCTTAAGAGAAGGAGGAGGCCTGCAGTACCGCAGCCTGCCACTGCGCAGCACCTGGCGCAGCGGCGCCAAGAGCGCTGATATTCAGTGTCAGCGCACCAAGCGGAGGCGGGCACACCCTGGTATAGCGCCCGCTTCCGAATTGGGGCGCTAACAATGAATGTCTGACGATCGCTATAGGCTTCCCACCCAGCGCTAACTTTTGGGCGCTAGGCAGCTGGCGGGGCCATAGTGAATTTCTAGGCCCTAGTGTCAGTAATGGTGACCATGAAACTATCAATATAAACCCATCTGGTTCACTAATGTCCGTTAGGGAAGGAAATCTGCCAACCTTACCTGGTCTGGCCTATAGGTGATTCCAGACCCACAGCAATGTGATTGATTCTTACCTGTCCTCTGAAATGGCCTAGCAAGTCACTCAGTTGTTCACAACCGCTATGTAAAACAATAATAAGAATAAAACCGGATGGACCACTCGGCACCGACTTCGGACACAACAACGGCACACCCAGCCCAGTCGAACCTGCAAAGCCCTCCTCACCAACATCTGGGGACTATTGCCAAAAATGGGAGAGCTGTCCCACAGACTAGTCAAGCAACAGCCTGAAATACTCACAGAATCATACCTTTCAGCCAATGTCCCAGACTCCTCCATCACCATCCCTGGATCCCTGGATATGTCCTGTCCCACCGGCAGGACAGACCCACCAGAGGTGATGGCACAGTGGTATTCAGTCGGGAAGGAGTGGCCCTGGGAGTCCTCAACATTGACTCTGGACCCCAAGAAGTCTCATGGCTTCAGGTCAAGCAGGGGCAAGGAAACCTCTTGCTGATTACCACCTACTGCCCTCCCTCAGCTGATGAATCATGGGTGACTTTAATCTACATATAGAGTGGGCTAACCAAATTAGTAATAATACTGTGGAGGAGGAATCCCTGGAGTGTATACAGGATGGTTTCCTGGACCAATATGTCGAGGAACCAACTAGAGATCAGGCCATCTTAGACTGGGTATTATGTAATGAGAAAGGATTAATTAGCAATCCTGTTGTGTGAGGCCCCTTGGGTCGGAGCGATCATAATATGATACAATTCTTCATTAAGATGGAGAGTGAAGTAGTTGACTCAGAGATTAGGGTCCTGAATTTAAATAAAGGAAACTACGATGGTATGAGGCGCGAGTTGGGTAGGATTGATTGGGGAATGTCACTCAAAGGGTTGACGGTGGATAGGCAATGGCAAACATTCAAAGATCGCATGGATGAACTACAGAATTTGTTCATCCCAGTTTGGCATAAAAATAAAACAAAAAAGGTGACTCAACCGTGGCTAACAAGGAAAATTAGGGATAGCATAAGATCCAAGGAGAGGACATATAAATTGGCCAGAAAAAGCAGTAAGCCTGAGGATTGGGAGCAGTTTAGGATTCAACAAAGGAGGACAAAGGGATTAATTAAGAGGGGGAAAATAGAGTATGAGAGTAAGCTTTCAGGGAACATAAACACTGACTGTAAAAGCTTTTATAGATATGTGAAGAGAAAAAGATTGGTGAAGTCAAGCGTAGGTCCCTTGCAGTCAGAATCAGGGGAAATTATAATGGGGAACAAAGAAATGGCAGACCAATTAAATACATACTTTGGTTCTGTCTTCACAAAGGAGGACACAAATAACCTCCCAGAGATGTCGGGGAACATAGGGTCTAATGAAAGGGAGGAACTGATAGAAATCAGTATTTGTAGGGAAATGGTGTTAGGGAAATTGACGGGATTGAAGGCCGATAAATCCCCAGGGCCTGATAATCTACATCCTAGGGTACTTAAGGAAGTGGCCCTAGAAATAGTAGATGCATTGCTGGCCATCTTCCAGAATTCGATAGACTCTGGAACAGTACCCATGGATTGGCGGGTAGCTAATGTTACCCCACTATTCAAAAAAGGTGGTAGAGAGAAAACGGGGAATTACAGACCGGTAAGCCTGACATCGGTAGTGGGGAAAATGCTAGAGTCCATTATAAAAGATGTAATAGCAGAGCACTTGGAAAACAGTGACCGGACCGGACAAAGTCAACATGGATTTACAAAAGGTAAATCGTGCTTGACTAATCTACTGGAATTTTTTGAGGATGTAACTGGTAAAATAGATAAGGGAGAACCTGTGGATGTGGTGTATTTGGACTTTCAAAAGGCTTTCAATAAGGTCCCGCATAAGAGATTAGCATGTAAAGTTAAGGCACATGGGATTGGGGGTAAGGTATTGTCTTGGATAGAGAACTGGTTGGCAGACAGAAAGCAAAGAGTTGGAATAAACGGCTCTTTTTCCAAGTGGCAGGCAGTGACTAGTGGGGTACCGCAGGGATCGGTCCTTGGACCCCAGCTATTCACAATATATATTAATGATCTGGACGAGGGAACTAGATGTAATATCTCCAAGTTTGCAGACGAGACAAAGCTGGGTGGGCATGTGTGCTGTGAGGAGGATGCCGAGAAACTCCAGTGTGATTTGGACAGGTTGGGTGATTGGGCAGAAGCATGGCAGATGCAATATAACGTGGATAAATGCGAGGTTATCCACTTTGGTGTCAAAAACAGGAAGGCAGATTATTACCTGAATGGCAATAGATTGGGAGAAGGGGAAGTGCAATGAGACCTGGGCATCCTTGTGCACCAGTCGCTGAAGGTAAGCATGCAGGTGCAGCAGGCGGTTAAGAAGGCAAATGGTATGTTGGCCTTCGTAGCAAGAGGGTTCGAGTACAGGAACAAGGATGTCTTGCTACAGTTGTACAGGGCCTTGGTGAGACCGCACCTTGAATATTGTGTGCAGTTTTGGTCGCCTTATCTGAGGAAGGATGTTCTTGCCATGGAAGGAGTGCCGCGAAGCTTCACCAGGCTGATACCTGGGATGGCAGGAATGACGTATGAGGAGCGATTGGGTCGATTGGACTTGTAGTCACTGGAGTTTAGAAGAATGAGAGGGGATCTCATTGAAACTTATAAAATTCTAACAGGACTATACAAACTAGATGCAGGAAGGATGTTCCTGATGGTCGGGGAGTCCAGAACCAGGGGTCACAGTCTAAGGATAAAGGGGTAAGCCATTTAGGACAGAGATGAGGAGGAATTTCTTCACCCAGAGAGTGGTGAACCTGTGGAATTCTCTACCAAAGAAGGCAGTAGAGGCCAATTCATTAAATTTATTCAAGAAGGAGTTAGATATATTTCTTAAGGCTAAAGGGATCACTGGACATGGAGAGAAGGCAGGAACAGGGTACTGAATTTGGATGATCAGCCATGATCTCATTGAATGGCGGAGCAGGCTCGAGGGGCTGAATGGCCTACTCCTGCTCCTATCTTCTATGTTTCTATGTTACTCCTCCATGTTGAACACCACTTGGAAGAAGCACTGAGGGTAGCAAGGGCACTGAATATACTCTGGGTGGGGGACTTCAATGTCCATCACCAAGAGTGGCTTGGTAACAGCACTACTGACCTAGCTGGGCGAGTCCTGAAGGATATAACTGCCAGACTAGGACTGCGGCGGGTGGTGAGAGAACCAACATGAGGGAAAAACCTACTTGACCTCGTCCTCACCAATCTACCTGTCGCAGATGTATCTGTCCATGACAGCATTGGTAGCAGTGACCACTGCACAGTCCTTCTGGAGATGAAATCCCGTCTTCACACTGAGGACACCCTCCATCGTGTTGTGTGGCACTAACACTGTGCTAAATGGGATAGATTCAGAACAGATTGAGCAGCTCAAAACTGGGCTTCCATGAGGTGCTGTGGGCCATCAGCAGCAGCAGAATTGCATTCCACCACAATCTGTAACATCATGGCCTGGCATATCCATCACTCTACCATTACCATTACCATCAAGCCAGGGAACCAACCCTGGTTCTATGAGGAGTGTAAAAGAACATGCCAGGAGCAGCACCTAAAAATGAGGTGCCAACCTGGGGAAGCTGCAACACAGGACTTTGTGCATGCTGAACAGCAGAAGCAGCATGCTATAGACAGAGCTAAGCGATCCCATAATCCATGGATCAGATTAAAGCTCTACAGTCCTGCCACATCCAGTCGTGAATGGTGGTGGACCATTAAACAACTAACAGGAGGAGGAGGTCTCCAGGAATATCTCCATCCTCAATGATGGTGGAGCCCAGCACGTGAGTGCAAAAGGCAAGGCTGAAGCGTTTGCAACCATCTTCAGCCACAAGTGCCGAGTGGATGATCCATATCGGCCTCCTCCTGAGGGCCCCACCATCATAGAAGCCAGTCTTCAGCCAATTCGATTCACTCCACATGATATCAAGAAATGGCTGAGCACACTGGATACAGCAAAGGCTGTGGGCCCCGACAACATGCCGGCTGTCGTGCTGAAGACTTGTGCTCCAGAACTAGCCGCGCCTCTAGCCAAGCTGTTCCAGTACAGCTAAAACACTGGCATCTATCCGACAAAGTGGAAAATTGCCCAGGTATGTCCTGTCCACAAAAAGCAGGACAAATCCAATCCGGTGAATTACTGCCCCATTAGTCTACTCTCAATAATCACTAAAGTAATGGAAGGGGTCGTTGACAGTGTCACTTATCAATAACCTGGTTTCCAATGCTCAGTTTGGTTTCTGCCAGGAGCACTTGGCTCCAGACCTCATTACAGCCTTGGTCCAAACATGGACAAAAGTGCTGAATTCCAGAGGTGAGGTGAGAGTAACTGCCCTTGACATCAAGGCAGCATTTGACCAAGTGTAGCATCAAGGAGCCCTAGTAAAATTGAAGTCAATGGGAATCAGGGGGAAAACTTTCCACTGGCTGGAGTCATACCGAGCACAAAGGAAGATGGTTGTGGTGGTTGGAGGTCAATCATCTCAGCCCCTGGACATCACTACAGGAGTTCCTCAGGGCAGTGTCCGAGGCCCAACCATCTTCAGCTGCTTCATCAATAACCTTCTCTCCATCATAAGGTCAGAAGTGGGGATGTTTGCTGATGATTGCACAGTGTTCAGTGCCATTCACAACTCCTCAGATCCTTCTTCTTAGGCAGTCCCTCGGAACCGAGGATGACTTGCTTCCACATTAAAAATGAGTTCGCAGGTGACTGATTAGTCCAATGCGGGACCTACAGTCTCTGTCACAGGTGGGGCAGACGGTGGTTGAAGGGGCGGGTGGGTGGGGTGCTTGGGTTGACGTGCGCTCCTTGCACTGCCTGTGCTTGGCTTCTGCCTGCTCCCGGCGAAGAGACTCGAGGTGTTCGGCGCCTTCCCGGATGCTTCTCCTCCACTTTGTGCGGTCTTGGGCCAGGGATTCCCAGGTGTCTGTGGGGATGTTACACTTTTTCAAGGAGGCTTTGAGGGTGTCCTTGAAGCATTTCCTCTGCCCATCTGGGGCTCTCTTGCCGTGCCGGAGCTCCGAGTAGAGCGCTTGTTTTGGGAGTCTCGTATCGGGCATGCGGACAATGTGACCCGTCCATCGGAGCTGATCGAGCGTGGTCAAAACTTCGATGCTGGGGATGTTGGCCTGAGCGAGAACACTGACGTTGGTGCGCCTATCCTGCCAATGGATTTGCAGGATCTTGCGGAGGCAGCGTTGGTGGTACCTCTCCAGTGCTTTGAGGTACCTGCTGTACATGGTCCATGTCACTGAGGCATACAGCAGGGCGGGTATCACTGCTGCTCTGTAGACCATGAGCTTAATGCCGGGTTTGATGTCCTGGTCTTCAAACACTCTCTTCCTCAGGTGACCGAAGGCTGCACTGGCACACTGAAGGCGGTGTTGGACTTCGTCATCGAAGTCTGCCCTTGTTGACAGTAGGCTCCTGAGGTATGGAAAGTGGTCCACGTTGTCCAAGGCCTTGTCGTGGAATTTGATAATCGGGGAGCAGTACTGTGTGGCGGGGGCAGGTTGGTAGAGGACCTTTGTCTTACGGATGTTTAGTGTAAGGCCCATGCTCTCGTACGCTTCGGTGAAGGTGTTGACGATGGTTTGGAGTTCGACCTCCGAGTGAGTGCAGACGCAAGCATCATCTGCATACTGTAATTCGACGACAGAGGATGGGACGACCTTGGATCTGGACTGGAGGCGACGGAGGTTGAACAGTTTCCCATTTGTTCTGTAAATTAGCTCCACTCCAGTGGGGAGCATACTGAGGGTGTGATGGAGCATTGCAGCAAGGAAGATCGAGAAGAGCGTTAGTGCGATGACACAGCCTTGCTTGACCCCGGTTTGTACGTGAATTGGGTCTGTGGTGGAACCGTTGGTCAGGATCACAGCTTGCATATCGTCGTGAAGCAGGCGGAGGATAGTGGCAAACTTTTGAGGGCAGCTGAATTTGAGGAGGACACTCCATAATCCCTCACGGTTGACAGTGTCGAAGGCCTTTGTGAGATCAAAGAAGGCCATGTACAGCGGTTGGTGCTGTTCCCTGCATTTCTCTTGTAATTGACGTGCGGTGAAGATCATGTCCATTGTGCCCCTTAGTGGGCAGAATCCGCATTGCGACTCTGGGAGGAGCTCTTCGGCCACTGGAAGAAGGCGATTGAGGAGGATTCTTGCGATGACTTTCCCTGTGGCAGACAGCAGGGAAACTCCTCTGTAATTACCGCAATCGGACTCCTCAGATAATGAAGCAGTCACTGCCCAAATGCAGCAAGACCTGGATGACATTCAGGCTTGGGCTGATAAGTGGCAAGTAACATTATCGCCACACAAGTGCCAGGTAATGACCATCTCCAACAAGCGAGAGTTTAACCACTGCCCCTTGACGTTCAACGGCATTACCATCGCCAAATCCCCACCATCAACATCCTGGAGGTCATCATTGACCAGAAACTTAACTGGACCAGCTTCTTAAATACTGTGGCTACAAGAGCAGGTCAGAGGCTGGGTATTCTGTGGCGAGTGTCTCACCTGACTACCCAAAGCCTTTCCACTATCTACAAGGCACAAGTCAGGAGTGTGATGGAATACTCTCCACTTGCCTGGATGAGTGCAGCTCTAACAACACTCAAGAAGCTCAACACCATCCAGGACAAAGCAGCCTGCTTGACTGGCACCCCAGCCACCACCTTAAACATTCACTCCCTGCACCACTGGTGTACCGTGGCTGCAGTGTGTACCATCTACAAGATGCACTGCAGCAACTCGCCAAGGCTTCTTCGGCAGCACCTCCCAAACCGACGACCTCTACCACCTAGAAGGACAAGGGCAGCAGACACATAGGAACACCATCACCTGCAAGCTCTCCTCCAAGTCACACACCATCCTGACTTAGAAGTATATCGGCCGTTCCTTCATCCTCACTGGGTCAAAATCCTGGAACTCCCTCCTTAACAGCACCATGGGAGTACCTTCACCACAAGGTCTGCAGCAGTTCAAGAAGGTGGCTCACCACCACCTTAATGGCAATTAGGGATGGGCAATAAATGCTGGCCTTGCTAACAATGCCCACATCCCAGGAATGAATTTCTTTTAAATGGCGGCCGCCGCTCTTTCGCCAGCTGGTGGCGGGTCCCGCGATGGCTGCCATATTGCTCTCCCCCTTTGCGCTGCTGGTAACTGGCAGCGCCCTGGGAAAAATGGCGGCGTGGTGACATTAATCGGCATGCAACGCCTACTTAACATCACCAACGCGAACTTCGATCCTAGCATTGAATTAAGTGCTGGGTCCTAAGCACGCCAGGTAAACAGGCTGACAATGGCGATGTCTGCAGCTCCTAAAGGGACACACACATCATTCAGGTAAGTTTGAATTTAAGGGTTTGGACTGGGATTTTTTTAAGTGGTGGCTTGCTGCAATAGATGTGTAAATTTTTTTAAGTGTGTAGGGAGTGCTGCTGGATGCTTGCAAGGGCTCGGATGGTAAATGTAGGCCTTTGAGAAGACAGAACATGCTGCGAATACTCAGCAGGGCATGCAACATCCGTGGAGAGAAAAACAGAGTTCACGTCTCAGGTCAACATGCTGCCTGACCAACTGAGTATTTCCAGCATTTTATGCTGTAATTTTACATTTACAGCATCCACTTACACAGGGAACAGGAAGATGCAGAAGAGGAGGAAGCCAAAGAGGATGAATCAGATGGAAGGATGCATCCCAGACAGCCTCTTTGTGGCCGAGATAGCCGGGATGAAATCATCTGCCTGTGGTCCCACTGGCTGGGTGGGCTGCATTTCTTGGGTTTGTGACATGAGGAAGACACAAGGGTGGAGTTGTGCTGATGGGAGGACGGGAAAGCAAGCGATGCATGCCAGAAAGAGGATAACATACGAGAATACCCGCAACTTGTATTCTTTCAGCCCCGCCGCTGGCCAAGGGCTCAACCATACCCCTACCAAGAATGGCCTGCCCCGTCTCCTCCAAAGGGGGTGAGGTGAGGCTAGGAATGGGAGATGTGCTTCGTCATTGGTGCAAATTGTTGGTAGGTGAGCGATTGGGGGTTGTGCATTGTGCAGTGTGTGAGGCTAGTGGTGCAGTTGGTAGGAGACGGCTTTTGAAGATGCATTCACTGACTTTGACCAGTGATCTGAGGTCATGAAGCTTCTTTGCGCACTGGAGCAAGGTGGTGGAGGCGACAATGATGGCAGTCACGGCCTTAGTGATGCACTCCCACATCGTTCTTTCTGGAGGGTCTCCTGGCCTCTGTGGGTAGAGGATCACTCTTGCAGTGTTGACCCCCTGCACAAAGCTGGAGTGCTGCATGTGGGACCCTCGGTGCCCCTTCCCTGGCTTGCTGAGCTATTTGTGTTAGTGCTGAGGCAGTTTTCCCATTTGTTGAGGTTAGGAAGATAATTCAGCTTTAACAGCTGAATATTCACATTTGGAAATTCTTTTAAATATTGAATATTTCTTAAAAGGCAGAAAGGGCTGAAAAATGTATTGATTCACTGCATTTTATTTTGTATTGCTTCAGTGTGCATGGCCCCTTTAATTCTCAGACCTCTTCATTGCCCACAATTCCTTGCGAGCTCCACAGCTTCGCTCCCAGAGGCTGTGGGAAGCTGCAACACTGGACCTGGACAGGAACTTCGTCCCGGATCCCTCCAGTAATGCCACCAGGACGGCATTGCATGGAAGGTGGGCGCTGCGCCACCTATCTCCATGCTCCCCCAGACCAATTTAATTTGGTTAGCGTTGCAACCATTTCCAGTGGCCTTTAACGTTTGCTGGTGAACATGAATTTTTCCTCCTACATCTTTAACATAAGGGATTTGTAACTTGGAATAATCTTCTGGGCAGGTGCCCGAATCTCTTCCTGAAGCTTTCCTTGACCCCTTTTTTATTATTATTATGAAAGAATGTACTTAGTTGCTCAGCAAGTTCTTCCTAGAAGAACTGTGGACTCCGAGGTTTGGTATCTCCTTGGCCACCCACTCGAAAGGGCGCAGGATCCTTCGCGATTCTCATGGGAAAGTGGGGTTGATAATACAGCACCTTGGAACAATTCTTCGGTGGCATCTCCTGGTTTCCCATATGGCCAGTCAATCATTGTGACCACTGTTGGACATGTTGGGGAGTTAAGAGTTAATAATTGATCTGACTAGTCTAACTATAAATGGTCATAGAGCAATAGGCTTTCTAAGGGTAACAGGAAAAAACCGCGGGGTCCCTTTGAGAAGGAAGGATGGATTATCTCTGCTTCTAATGTCTGATTATTATCTACAAGGACTGCCTGTACAAGGAAATACATGGCTGGGACAATATCGACCATGAGTGATTAATGTATAACTGTAGTGACTAGTGTAATAAACATAGGCTGAGAGATCAGTTAACCATGGTATAATGTACATGTCTATTAAATTTAGGTACATAAGCTTTCAGTAAACTGTTCTTGTAAGGATACGAGAACAGATAAATAATGAGGTCTTATCTGTGAAAGGTACCTTTGAAGTAGGCAAACTGAGGTGTATAAAGGAGGATGGTTGGAGAGCTGGAAAGTTAGAGAAACCCAAAGCTGCTCTTTTGTATGGTATAGATTGATCACCTGTGCTGTACATGAATAAAGTCTGTTCCGTATACTCCACCACCGAGTGTCTCGTGCTTACCCAAAGTGTTTCCTTGTGAACTATAGAAGGAAGGAGGTTGACTAACGGTTGACTCAACAACCACCGCCTCGCCACATATTCCACGATGTTTCCTATCTCAGGCTCTGTAATTTTGTTTTTCAGCTCTCTTGAGTAATGAAGTCCTTTTACGGAATGTTATGCTGTTGATATTACTGCACGGTGGTTGAAGGCCTAATATTGGTTAGTCAAGTGTTTAAAACAGTTATTGAAAAGACGTGGTGCCTGATTGTTTCGCTTACCATTAGAATTACCATGAGGAAACAATGAAAATTATAGGGGGAAAAATTCAGTTGTTTGCGCCTCCCGTTAGCGCCTTAAGAGGGCGCTAATGGGGCACAAAGCAACTAGCGCCCGGGCGCGGCGGTGTTTGCGCCGCTCGCGAAATTAACTAGACATTTTGCGGCGGCGCTAAACACTACCGCCACGATCTCCTGCGCCGGCAGATTGTGGCGTCAGTCGCGTGTGCAACGCCCCGGACCGGATATTGAGTGGCGCCCCCTGCCTTACCGCCTGCCGCTAGCAACGACAGGTTGAGGGGAGCGTTTTGCAGTCAGGAAGGGACTGGGGGAGCGCTATTTAAAGGCGACCGCTTCCTGCCTTTTTTTGTTGGTGACATTTTTGCACCACGCATTCTGAGAGAGAGAGAGAGAGACTTCTGGAGAGATTCAACGCTGTGTGAAGGAGTTTTGAGTACTGAGCAGCACTTTGCAGGTTCATTTTGATTTGCCCTTCCTTGTATCGATTTAGAAGAGACTGTGGGGGCTGCACTCTGAGCTCTTTCCCTGGGTCTCTCCATTGTTCTTTCCAGCAGATTTGATGTACAGGTCTCTCCAGGCCGAGATTCAAGGCTGCAATGGGCAGGATGTGGATGGAGAGCAAAATCAACCCTCCCCTTTAAGATAAAAACAGAAAATGCTGGAGAAACTCAGCAGGTCAAGCAACATCTGTGAAGAGAGAAACAGAGTTAACGTTTCAGGTCGATGACCTTTCATCAGAACTCCCCTTTAAGAACTGGCCGGCGCCAGTGTGCCTGTGTTCCATTGCTGACTGACATCACATGAGCTTCGCCAGCGCTCTGAGGTAGAGCCTTGCTCCTCGGCCTTTGTGCCATAAGAGAGGTGTGAAGCGCCTGATTTAGCGCTCCAATCACCTCCAGGGGCGATAAAAGCCAAGTTTGCCGTTGGAGGCGATAATTAGCACCAGGCGCTAAACTTTGCGCACGGCCGATAATGGCACCCCAAATGGGGCGATACTGAATTTTTCCCCCATATTCTTTTAACAGTTTCCAGTTTCCTGGCCCTAACTGTCTCCTTTTCACCATGGGTGTCCAGTCCCTCTACACCTCCATCCCCCACCAGGATGGCCTTGAATGGAGGCCCAACCAGTCCCCATCCACCACCACCCTCCTCCGCCTGGCTGAACCTGTTCTTACATTGAACAACTTCTCCTTTGACCTGCTGCGTATCTGCAGCATTTTCTGTTTTTAATTTCAGATTTCTAGCATCCGCAGTATTTTGCTTTTATAAAGTTATATTCTCAATGTTTGACCATAACTATTCTCTATTGGCCATGGTCCCTTGCAAAAACAGCTACAATGGCTCCAGACATTACAATTCCCCCGTTGGGGCAAGGTGTAAATGGTTAGCTTCACAAGAGATGATCAATTGCTAACTAACCATTAAAACTTGTTTATCCCGGATCTTTGCCATTTCTTTCCCTTGTTATATTTACCTCCACAGGTTCTACCTCACTGAGACACTCGCCGGGCGGGAAAGCCACAGGATCGGGAGGAAGGCTGGTTTTACACCCCGCCCAATATTACCGTCGACTGATTTCACTGGAGAGGGAAATTGGGCGGAATGTAAAACCAGCATCGCCCCCGGCCCTGCCAGGTTCCTGACAGACAGGATAGGCTAAGATCGCACCAAAAGTAATGCGCTGGGTAGGCGTTAAGCATTCAGACTTGCCTTGTGTGTACACTCTGCACAGATTAATCTCTGCTTTCTCTCCGTCTGGTAACTGGTGCATTTCAATAAAAATGTTATGTGAAAATCTTTACCCAGAGAGTGGTTAGAATATGGAACTTGGAGTGGTTGAGGCGAATAACAGAGATGCCTTTAAAGGAAGCTAGATAACTACATGAGGGAGAAAGGACTAGAAGGTCATGTTGATGGGGTGAGATGAAGCAGAGTGAGAGGAGGCTTGTGTGGCGCATAAACACCGACAGAGACCAGATGGGCCGAATGGTCTGTTTCTGTGCTGTAAATTCTGTAATTTTATGTAAAACTATTACATGTTCTCAGAGTCGGCTTTACAATGGTCTTAACAATTTGACAAATTTTATTGATGTCAACTAGATATTTCAGCCATTATGAATGGTAGTTATACACGCACATACCTACGGACAGGGCTACTGATGTACGGAGTGCCTTCGGACCTGACAAAATGATACCAGGGACGCGGAGAAGGAATGAAATTACACACAAGAGTGAGTGCTGTGATTTAACAAACTGAAAAGTCCTGTGAATTAGGAACATGACCATTCAGCCCTTCGAACCTATTCTGCCATTCAATTAGATCATAAGAACATAAGAATTAGGAACAGGAGGAGGCCATTCAGCCCCTCGAGCCTGCTCCACCATTTAATTAGATCACGGCTGACCTGTACCTCAACTCCATTCACCCGCCTTTGATCCATGTCCCTTAATACCCTTATCTAATAAAAATCTATCAATCTCAGTCTTGAAAATTTCAACTGAGGCCCCTGGGGAACACCACTTGCCACATTCCACCAATCAGAGAACCTTCCCTTTATTCCTACTACATTCCAACCAATGTCATAAGGTTGCCTCCAATTCAGTGTGCTTTCATTTTTGTTAATAAACTCTTGTGTGGGACTTTATCGAATGCCTTCTGGAAGTCCATATAGACAACATCCATAGGCACTCCCCTATCTACAATGTTAATAATCTCCTCAAAAAATTAAACGAGATTAGTCAGATATGATCTACCTTTCATAAATCCATGCTAACTCTCTTTGATCAGCTGATACTTGTCCAGGTGCTCAGTCACTCTGTTCCTGAAGATAGATTCCAGTAACTTCTCTACGACTGATGTTAAACGAGAGGTCTGTAGTGACCTGGTATCTCCCCCCCTTCTTAAATAATGGAGTGATATTTGCAAATTTCCAATCCAAAGGCACAATTCCTGAGTCTAGAGAGTTTTGGAAAATTATGACTAACACATCTGAAATTTTCTCATCTAATTTTATTTTTATTCATTCATGGTATGTGAGTGGCACGGGAAATGCCAGCATTTATTGTCCATCCCTAATCGTCGTTGAGAAGGTGGTGGTGAGCCGTCTTCTTGAACCGTTGCTGTCTGTGTGATGAAGATACTCCCACAGTGCTGTTAGGGAGGGAGTTCCAGGATTTTGAGCCAGCGACAATGAAGGAATGGCTGATATATTTCCAAATCAGGATGGTGTGTAACTTGGAGGGGAACTTGGTTCCTGCACCTGCTGCCCTTGTCCTTCTAGATGGTCGAGATAGCGGGTTTGGGAGGTGCTGCTGATGAAGCCTTGGCAAGTTGCTGCAGTGCATCTTGTAGGTGGTACACACTGCCGCCACGGTATGCTGGTGCTGGAGGGAGTGAATGTTTAAGGTGGTGGATGAGATGCCAATCAAGTGGGCTGCTTTGTCCTGGATGGTGTCGAGCTTCTTGAGTGTTGTTGGAGCTGCACTCATCCAGGCAAGTGACGAGTATAGAATCATAAAATGGTTACAGCACAGAATCACAGAATCACAGAATCACCAGTGCAGATAGAGGCCATTTCGGCCCATCGAGCCTGCACCGACATATATCCCACCCTATCCCCGTAACCCCACGTATTTAATCCCCTAACACTAAGGGTCAATTTATCATAGCCAAATCAACCTAACCTGCACATCTTTGGACTGTGGGAGGAAACCGGAGCACCCGGAGGAAACCCACGCAGACACAGGGAGAATGTGCAAACTCCACACAGACAGTCGCCCGAGGCCAGATTTGAACCCGGGTCCCTGGCGCTGTGAGGCAACAGTGCTAACCACTATGCCACAGAAGGCGGCCATTCGGCCCGTCAAGCCCGTGCCGGCTCTCTGCCAGAGCACTTCAACTAGTCCCACTCCCCCGCCCTTTCCCCATACCCCTACAATTTTTTTCCTTCAGGTACTCATCCAATTCCTTTGTGAAAGCCACGATTGATTCTGCTTCCACCACCCCCTCAGGCAGTGGATTCCAGATCCTAACCACTTGCTGCGTAAAACAGTTTTTCCTCATGGTTCTTTTGCCAATCACCTTAAATCTGTGTCCTTTGGTTCTCGACCCTTCTGCCACTGGGAACAGTTTCTCTCTATCTACTCTGTCCAGACCCCTCATGATTTTGAACACTTCTAGCAAACCTCCTCTCAAGCTTCTCTGCTCCAAGGAGAACAACCCCAGCTTCTCCAGTCTATCCACGTAACTGAAGTCCCTCATCCCTGGAACCATTCTTGTAAATCTTTTCTGCACCCTCTCCAAGGCCTTCACATCCTTCCTAGAGTGCGGTGCCCAGAATTGGACACAATACTCCAGTTGAGGCCAAATCAGTGTTTTATAAAGGCTCATCATAACTTCCTTGCTTCTGTACTCTGTGCCTCTATTTATGAAGCCCAGGATGCTGTAAGCTTTTTTAACCACTTTCTCAACCTGCCCTGCCACCTTCAATGATTTGTGCACATATACCATTGATGTTGCTTATAATTAATTCACACTTGTCCAAGTGATTGTTAATTTTGTCTCTGATTATCGTTTCTAAAAGCTTCCCCACCACCGAGGTTAAACTGACTGGTCTGTAGTTGCTGGGTTTATCCTTACACCCTTTTTTTGAACAAGGGTGTAACATTTGCAATTCTGCAGTCCTCTGGCACCACCCCGGTATCTAAGGAGGATTGGAAGATTATGGCCAGTACCTCTGTGATTTCCACCTTAACTTCCCTCAGCATCCTAGGATGCATCCCATTTGGCCCTGGTAACTTATCTACTTTAAGTACAGCCAGCCTTTCTAGTACCTCCTCTTTATCAATTTTTATCCCATCCAGTGTCTCCACTACCTCCTCTTCCACTATGACTTTGGCAGCATCTTCTTTCTTGGTGAAGTCAGATGCAAAGTACTCATTTAGTATTCCATCACACTCCTGACTTGAGCCTTGTAGATGGTGGAAAGGCTTTGGGGAGTCAGGAGGTGAGACATTCGCCACACCATACCCAGCTTCTGACCTGCTCCAGCAGCCACAATATTTACGTGGCTGGTCCAGTTAAGTTTCTGGTCAGTGACCCCCAGGATGTTGATGGTGGGGAATTCGATGATGGTAATGCTGTTGAATGTCAAGGGGTGGTGGTTAGATTCTCTCTTGTTGGAGATAATCATTGCCTGACACTTGTGTGGCGCGAATGTTACTTGCCACTTACCAGCCCACGGCTGAATGTTGTCAAGGTCTTGCTGCATCTGAGGAGTTGTGAATGGAACTGAACACTGTGCAGTCATCAGCAAACATCCCCACTTCTGACCTTATGAAGAAGGGAAGGTCATTGATGAAGCAGCTGGAGATGGTTGGGCCTAGGATACTGCCTAGAGGAACTCCTGCAGCGATGTCCTGGGGCTGAGATGATTGGCCTCCAACAACCACAACCATCTTCCTTTGTGCTAGGTATGACTCCAGCCAGTGGAGAGTTTTCCCCCTGATTCCCATTGACTTCAATTTTACTGGGGCTCCTTGATGCCACACTTGCTCAAATGCTGCCTTGATGTCAAGGGCAGTCACTCTCACCTCACCTCTGGAATTCAGCTCTTTTGTCCATGTTTGGACCAAGGCTGTAAATGAGGTCTGGAGCCGAGTGGTCCTGGCAGAAGCCAAACTGGGCATTGGTGAGCAGGTTATTGATAAGTGGTGCTTGATAGCACTGTCAACGACCCTTTCCATCACTTTAGTGATTATTGAGAGTAGACTGATGGGGCGGTAATTGGCCAGTTTGCTTTTTGTGGACAGGACATACCTGGGCAGTTTTGCACATTGTTGGTTAGATGCCAGTGTTGTAGCTGTACTGGAACAGCTTGGCTAGAGGTGCGGCTAGTTCTGGAGCACAAGTCTTCAGCACGGCAGCCGGAATGTTGTCAGGGCCCACAGCCTTTGCTGTATCCAGTGCGCTCAGCCGTTTCCTGATATCACGTGGAGTGAATTGAATTGGCTGAAGACTGGCTTCTGTGATGGTGAGGACCTCAGGAGGAGGCCGATATGGATCATCCACTCGGCACTTCTGGCTGAAGATGGTTGCAAATGCTTCAGTCTTGTTTTTTGCAACAGGATTAACATTGAAACGGGATTAATATTTATTTTAAAGTAACCTGTTTAACTAAGATTAAGGTGACCATGGAAGTCCTGTGTGAAATATCCCTGGGCATGGCATTGTCCCCTTGCCTTTATAACATATGGGATTTCTAACCCATGCCTCATTGGCCAAAAAGTTGAACAGGGTAAAGTAGCATAGTGGTTACGTTACTGAACTAGTAATTGAGAGAAATAAAAAACAGAAAATGCTGGAAATACTCAGCAGGTCAGGCAGCATCTGTGGAGAGAGAAACAGAGTTAACGGTTCAGGTCGATGACCCTTTGTCAGAACTGGAAAAAGCTGGAGATGGACCACCTGCTGAGTATTCCAGCATTTTCTGTTTTTATTTCAGATTTCCAGCCTCCGCAGTATTTTGCTTTTCAATTAGTAATTGAGAGGCTTGGATTAATGATCCGGAGACGTGAGTTCAAATCCCACCACAGGCAGCCGGGGAATTTAAATTCCATTAATTAAATATATTTGGAATTAAAAACTGGTATCAGTGATGGTGACCATGTCGTAAAAATCCATCTGGTTCATTAATGTTCTTTAGGGAGGAAAATCTGCCGCCCTTACCCGGTCTGACCTATATGTGACTCCAGACCTACAGCAATGTGGTTGACTCTTAACTGCCCTCTGTGGTTCAAGGGCGATTAGGAACGAATATAAAAAAAAAGTTAATTGGCAATAGGATTCAGTGCAGTTAATAAGCAGTGTACATGGCAGCCAAATACTACCTCACAAATGTTTCTTTTGACCTAAGGATCACTAGAGATAAACACATACTTGGTAGGGTGTGTTGTAAATATATTAATGGACTTGACCTCAAGTCACACTGTTGGTATTCAGAGTGAATACAGTATTCTGGATCACCTTACTGTCTAATGACCTGTATTGGGCGACGTTGTGCTTAGGAGCTGGGAGATCATAGAAACAGTGCAAGCTTCGGTTTCAAGTGACACCGCATGGCAACCTTCATCCACAGCTGTGACACCAGGGCCGAGCCACAAAATTGAACTAAGAGTTTAATTTGTTGCCTGATTCAAATGTCCACAGTAATTGTTTTGAAAACGTTTTTTGCGCGATTAAAATATAAAGGAGCATACGTTAATTGTGGAGCACAAGGGCTGAGAGAACCACAGTGACACAGCAAGGCTCTTGTCTGGAGCTGCCCCCACGCTGCACAGTTGGTAAACAGTGCAAAAGTGGCATCGAAACAAGACAGACAGCGGAAAGCAACGCTGCCATTCATGTCACTGAAACCTCAGGGGAGAGGATGCAGGAAAACACTGCACACATTTCTTCCTCGAGTAAAACACATGGCTATAATACGGAGCCACTGAATGGTGTAGCAACTGGTTACAAAATTGATGAGTAAGAATCTGGGAAGTAGTGTGAGCGATGTTATCGTATGAGCGTTTTAAAATAAATGAATTAACGTCTCCACTAAAGTAGCTGAAAGAGGAATTGGTTACACGTTAGTATGAGAACACTGCTCACAGTCATTACCAGGCTATGGTGTGCAAAGTGGGAAAACTCATTTACACAAGGTTAATCACCTCCTGTATAACAGACATCTTCATTGACCGGTAATATATTTTAACAGCCCCCCAAATTCTCAGCTCTAGGGGCAGAGAAATTGCATGAGCTGGGAAGGCAGACGAGGAGTTTGGGACCGGACATGGTTACACTAGGTCTCCGCCCCTTTCTTTCAGCTTGTGCGCCAGAAGTGGGGGCAGGTGCTTCTTGCTGGTGGGACAATGTCAACCTCTGGAATTCCTGCCAGTTCTGCCTCCCTTGCCCCAATGCGTGGAGCAGGTTTGCCAGGATCTGATCTTGTGGTGCCCACTGATATTTTAAAGGCTGGTTTCCCTAAAGGAATCACTCCCAGGCCATTCGAAGCCCGGTAGACTTGATTTTTGAGGGCGGTGATGGGGTTCAGACGGGGGACTCTTTACCTATTAGCACTGGATGTAGAGTGGTCTCACAAGTGGTCCTTAAAGGGACTGCTGCAGGCTGCTTTGAATATGGCCACAAAATAGTGGTGCCACTTGGGGGCAGGTGGGAGAAGGGTTTTGGGGTTTGGCATTAAACCTACCATTAAAAACCTTGGGGGAGAAATTAATCATAGCCCAGGAATGGGCGGTAACTTTTGAAAAGTTTGAGAGTTAGCGCCAGGCGCTAATGCTTCAGACTGCACGCAAAATTCATTCTCATTGCACAAAGGGTTGGAGTGCTAAATCAAGCCTCTTGTGGGGACATTGTTTGCCCGGGGACACATTACCTCATCCAGGGACAGTCCCCAGAAAACGGGGACGTACGGTCACCCTACATTAATACTTATGCCCAGAGCTGTGACTCTATTCTGAAAGCAGATCCTGCATTCTGAGCATGCGAGGTGTGCACAATTGCCTAAGATGTATCAATAGCATTTAGTCTTCCCAAATGCACCAATATGTTGTTTAGCTTCCAGCAGTACGTATCTGGTTGTTTAAAAAAATAATTTGAAGAAAAGCATCTGGATAAATTTCAACAGCTTTATTAAAGTAAAATTTATATTGAGCATTTTGTTTTAAAACAGAGGCTGTGTCAGAGAAAGATAAAAACATAAACAGGAAGAGAGAAAGAGACAGGAAAAATTTTCCTCATCCTAATTTGAGTTCTTTTTTTCTTTCCTCGAAATAAAAACGAGTTAAATTTTGAAACCTTTTCGGGAAAAAGAAAAGATTTGATTAGCGTCACCTTTGTTTTGTTGATAGTTGTGACCTCCAACTCCTGCCAGCTTGCTTTATATCCTCAACTTCAAAACTGGTAGAGGAATAAAAATTCAATACATACATGAAGGAATATGTATTAAATAAATGCCACTCATTTAAAGTTTTCACAGAATATTGGTCAGAGTGTTAGACTGATCTCCAAAGCACCAGTAAAAATCCTAGGATAACATTTAATCAAAACAGAATTTGACTTATCCAGTCACTGCAAATCAGTGGCCCTGGTGTCAATCTCTCCGTGTCATAATACCTTCACTGTTATAAAAAAGTGTATCTTCTCACTGTGAGCAATGCCATGAAAGGCCTAATAGTCTTTTTAAAAATGGTACGTTAGGTGCGGATCTCCATCACATTTCATGTGCCACACTCAAATTTCCATGTCACGCTTCAAGAAGTAATATCCGACAATGTGGAAAACTGCCCAGGTGTGTCCTGTCCACAAAAAGCAGGACAAATCCAATCCAGCCCATTACCGCCCCATTAGTCTACTCTCAATCATCAGCAAAGTGATGGAAGGTGTTGCCAGCAGTGCTATCAAGCGGCATTTACTCACCAATAACCTGCTTACTGATGCCCAGTTTGGGTTCCGCCAAGACCACTTGGCTCCCGACCTCATTTACAGCCTCAGTCAAAACATGGACAAAGGAGCTGAATTCCAAAGCTGAGGTGAGAGTGACTGCCCTTGACATCAAGGCAGCATTTGACCAAGTCTGGCATCAAGGAGCCCTAGTAAAACTGAAGTCAATGGGAATTGGGGGGGAAATTCTCCACTGGCTGGAGTCATACCCAACACAAAGGAAGATGGTTGTGATGGTTGAAGGTCAATCATCTCGGCCCCAGGACATCGCTGCAGGAGTTCCTCAGGGCAGTGTCCTAGGCCCAACCAGCTTCAGCTGCTTCATCAATAACCACCCCCCCAACATAAGGTCAGAAATGGGGATGTTCGCTGATGACTGCACAATGCTCAGTGCCATTCGCAACTCCTCAGATAATGAAGCAGTCCATGCTGGCATGCAACAAGACCTGGATGACGTTCAGTCTTGGACTGATAAGTGGCAGGTAACATTCGCGCCACAGAAGTGCCAGGCAATGACTATCTCCAACAAGCGAGAGTCTAACCACCGCCCCTTGACATTCAACGGCATTACCATCACTGAATCCCCCACCATCAACATCCTGGGGGGTCACCATTGACCAGAAACTTAACTGGACCAGCCACATAAATACTGTGGCTACAAGAGCAGGTCAGAGGCTAGGTATTCTGCGGCGAGTGTCTCACCTCCTGACTCCCCAAAGCCTTTCCACCATCTACAAGGCACAAGTCAGGAGTGTGATGGAATACTCTCCACTTGCCTGGATGAGTGCAGCTCCAACAACACTCAAGAAGCTCAACACCATCCAGGACAAAGCAGCCTGCTTGATTGGCACCCCATCCACTACCTTAAACATTCACTACTTCCACCACCGGCGTACCGTGGCTGCAGTGTGTACCATCTACAAGATGCACTGCAGCAACTCACCAAGGTTTCTTTGGCAGCACCTCCCAAACCTGCGACCTCTACCACCGAGAAGGACAAGGGCAGCAGGTGCATGGGAACACCATCACCTGCAAGTTCCCCTCCAAGTCACACACCATCCTGACTTGGAAGTATATTGCCGATCCTTCATCGTCGCTGGGTCAAAATCCTGGAACTCCCTCCCTGACAGCACTGTGGGAGTACCTTCCCCACACGGACTGCAGCGGTTCAAGAAAGCGGCTCACCACCACCTTCTCGAGGGCAATTAGGGATGGGCAATAAATGCCGGCCTTGCCAGTGACGCCCACATCCCATAAACTAATACAAAAAATAAAGGAACCAAGGTGGTCATAGGACACAAGAACCTGAATTCTGAGTGACCTTATCAGTCACACTTAAAAAAAAAAGAGGAAGCAAGCCAGAGTTGGGACCTGCAGCCTGATGAGGAATGAATTCTGAACTCACCCAGTGTTTCTTGTAACATAATTAGTCTTTGTGGCCTTATAGAGGGACACAGCTTCCCCTCGGCAGCAGAATACTACATTCTATACAGTCCCTGTAAAACAGCATATCACTTGACTTGCTATGGGAGACACAGTGGGTGTTATATTCAACTTCACCACCTCGGGAGTAATATGGCTGAGCAGATCGTTAGGCCATTATAGAAATCGTCCGATTTTAATCCCATTGATTTGAAGGAGGTGATGATCAGGTGAGTTCTATATGGATGGGTGATCCGATCTGCCATATTACCACACTGGCATTGATATTGAAAATTCCCACCCCCGTGTATCTTTCGCACCACAGGTGTCACATTTCCAAGTGACGCACACTTTGTTAGAAATGTGAAAGGATCTTAAAGGGAAAGACCAGGGGGCCTAAACATCAATATGATAGCAAAATACTGCGGATGCTGGAAATCTGAAATAACAGAAAACACTGGAAAAACTCAGCAGGCCAGGCAACATCTGTGGAGAGAGAAACCGTAAGGGGGACCCCGAGCTTCCGGTCGTCTGTCATTTCAATTCACCGCTCCATTCCCACTCAGACCTCATCGTCCGCGGCCTCTTGCATTGTTTCAGGGAAGCTCAGCGTAAGCTCGAGGAACAGCACCTCACCTTCTGATTAGGCACTTTACAGCCTTCCGGACTCAAAATCGAGTTCAACAATTTCAGATCATAACCTCGGCCCCTAAGATATTTTTATATAATTTTATCCACACTTTAGGTTTGTGCCTTTTCCTTTTCTCTCTCTCCCACATGGCAGCTGTCTCTCACTCTGCCAGCGCATTTCACACTTCATCTAGAGCCATCCTTTGTCTCTTTACCTGTCCTATTACCATCTCGTCTCGCCTTGAATATCTCTTAATGTCTCTTCACCTCCCACATACCTTCCCTTTTGTTCTTTCATCCTGTTGTATCCGTGTATCTTAATGTTGTGTCCTTCAATAATCAGACAAAAGACTGCAGGGAACGATCAACAGGTGTTTACTGAATGAGGGTTCAAACTGCAACTGACTGTACAGATCACTACTCAGGGTTTATATACAGGTGTGGTCACTGCCGGTACTACAGGAGCTGTAAAAAGTAGTTCTCCCCCTTAAAGGTACATACATTACAATTCCTCCCCTTTTAGATTAACAGTACCATAACACTCATTTAACAATTAAATATCAAACTAATTACAATTAACACTTTTAACATGCAACATTAACTGAAAATAGTCGATTTATAAATTCAGTCTTTGGGGAGGCTTCCTGATTCTTTCTGGATAACGCCGTTCCCGAGTGTCTCGCTCTTGGTGCGGAGGCGATTCTAACACCCTGTCATCAGTTGATTCATCAGCTTCCAATGCTATTGTTTCTGAGGTAGATGCGACCTGTACGTCGGGTTCCTCACCAGGTACGTATGGCCGAGACATGGGGTTGACTCGTTCCTGTGATTCTAGGATCAGGATAATGAAACAGTTTGGGTGGAGGTAAGGAATAATAAGGGGAAAAAAACACTAGTGGGCGTAGTCTATAGGCCTCCGAAAAGTTGCAACTCTGTTGGACGGAGTATCAATCAGGAAATAGTTGAGGCTTGTAATAAGGGAGCATCTATAATTATGGGGGATTTTAACTATCATATTAATTGGACAAATCAAATTGGGCAGGGCTGCCTTGAGGATGAGTTCATTGAGTGTACTAGGGATGGGTTTCTTGAGCAGTATGCAACTGAACCGACCAGGGGGCAAGCAACCTTAGATCTGGTCCTGTGTAACGAGACAGGATTAATTAAAAATGTCCTAGTAAAGGATCCCCTTGGAATGAGTGACCATAACATGGTTGAATTCCATATTCAATTAGAGGGTGAGAAGGTTGGATCTCAAACAAGCGTGCTAAGCTTGAATAAAGGAGACTATGAAGGTATGAGAGCGGAATTGAGTAGAGTGGATTGGGAAAATAGATTAAAGGGTAAGACGATACATGATCAGTGGTGTACATTTAAAGAGTTATTTTACAACTTCCAAAAAAAATATATTCCACTGAGAAGAAAAGGGTGTAAAAGAAAAGACAGCCATCCGTGGATAAGTAAAGAAATTAAGGATAGTATTCGACTAAAAAAAAGGGCATATAAGGTAGCCAAATCTAGTGGGAGGATAGAGGATTGGGAAAACTTTAAAAGACAGCAAAAAAATAACAAAAAGATTAAATAAGAAAGGGAAGATAGATTATGAAAGTAAATTAGCAAAAAATATAAAAACAGATAGTAAGAGTTTTTATAGTTATATCTATATATATAAATCAGTCGATCTGTCTGTCCTTCTGTCCTTCTGTCTGTCTGTCATCACGTGTGCGTCTGGCGGGCTATGCGCTCGAAAGTTACAGGGCGTACCTACGCGTGCGTTACGTCGAAAGAAAGCTTACCTTTCCAAAACGGTCTTAAGCGTATTTACGTTTCGGCCGGGCTAAAATCGCGCCCGCGGTATCCGAAAAACCTTCAACATTCCGCTCATTAGCATCTCATTATCCGCTCATTAGCGACAGAGTGACCTCGAGGTCGACCAATCGTACGCCGGGTTGCTGCCGCGTGCGGCCGGGCCCTCCTACGGTCGAGTGACGGGACGATTGACCAATCCTACGCTTTGGTCACCTGACGGTCGACCAATCGGTGCATGTGTGGGCGGGCCGTATCGTTCTGAACTGAGGTGAGTGGCCGCCATCTTTATTCTCACCTTCTGTGTGTTTATTTGTTAGGAGCGATTTTTTTTTTAATGTGTAAAACGTCAAAACACAATGTCTAAAACGTTAAAACACAATGAAGATGGTGTCCCATCTTCTTAACAGCCATTTAAAAAAAAATAACTTTTGGTGTTTTCAGCAAGAATGCGCGTTCCTTCTCCGTGGCAGCTTTTTAAAAACATTAAAAAACTTTCAAGATGGCCTCCCATCTTAACATCCGTTTATTAAAAAAAATTAAAAAAAAAATTCTGTTGCTTTCACAGACTGCGCGTTCCTTCTCCGTGGAAGCTTTAAAAAAAAAAAAAAAAAAAATTTTTCTCTTGGTTTCACAGACTGCGCGGGTTACCCCGGCAACCGGGCCCGCCGGCCGTCTCTCTCAGCCGCAATCGGTGGACTGCAAGCCTACTCGGCCGGGGGGCGGGGCTCGGAGAGCGGGGCTCTCAGGAGAGCGGGGCTCTCGGGAGTGCGGGGCTCGGAGAGCGGGGCTCTCGGGAGTGCGGGGCGGGGCTGGGCGGCTGGGGCTCGGAGAGCGGGGCTCTCGGGAGTGCGGGGCGCGGCGGCGCGGCAGGGTTACCCCGGCAACCGGGCGTGGCCGTGGCCGTGGCCGTCTCTCAGCCTCAAGACGGCTCACGCCTGTTCTCGGCTCGGGAGTGCGGGGCGGGGCGGCTGGGGCTTGGAGAGCGGGCTCTCGGGAGTGCGGGGCGGGGCGGCGCGGCAGGGTTACCCCGGCAACCGGGCGTGGCCGTGGCTGTCTCTCAGCCTCAAGCCGGCTCACGCCTGTTCTCGGGGCTTGGTTCCATTTGCGGCCGCGGGCCACTCGCCCTCTCTCTCTCCTTCCCTCTGTCTCTCTCCCCCTCTCCCCCCCTTCTCTCCCACGCTCCCCCCTTCTCTCCCCTTCTCACCCCCGCTCCCCCTTCTCTCCCTCCCCCCCTCCTCCCCCCCTCCCCCCCTCCCTGCCCTCCCTCCTCCCTCCCCCCGCCCTCCCTTCCCGCCCCCCGCGCCCTCCCTTCCCGCCCCCCGCGCCCTCCCTTCCCACCCGCCCCCCGCCCTCCCTCCCCCCCGCCCTCCCTTCCCGCCCCCCGCGCCCTCCCTTCCCCCCCCGCCCTCCCTTCCCACCCGCCCCCCGCCCTCCCTTCCCCCCCCGCCCTCCCTTCCCCCCAGTCGCGCGCTCTCTTACCCCCCCGTCGTGCGCTCTCTTACCCCCCGTCGCTCTCTCTCTTCCCCCCAGTCGCTCTCTCTCTTCCCCCCAGTCGCGCTCTCCCTTCCCCCCAGTCGCTCTCTCTCTTCCCCCCAGTCGCTCTCTCTCTTCCCCCCAGTCGCTCTCTCTCTCTTCCAACAACAACATGCCCTCGAAAAAGCCTCGGCACCGCCGGGCACTTCAGCTAGTCTATATATATAAAGCGATGCTTCTGTCTGTCCTTCTGTCTGTCTGTCATCACGTGTGCGTCTGTCTGGTATGCGCTCGAAAGTTATAGAGCGTACCTACGCGTGCGTTACGTCGAAAGAAAGCTTACCTTTCCAAAACGGTCTTAAGCGTATTTACGTTTCAGCCGGGCAAAAATCGCGCCCGCGGTATCCGAAAAACCTTCAACATTCCGCTCATTAGCATCTCATTATCCGCTCATTAGCGACAGAGTGACCTCGAGGTCGACCAATCGTACGCCGGCTTGCTGCCGCGTGCGGCCGGGCCCTCCTACGGTTGAGTGACGGGACGATTGACCAATCCTACGCTTTGGTCACCTGACGGTCGACCAATCGGTGCGTGTGTGGGCGGGCCTTATCGTTCTGAACCGAGGTGAGTAGCCGCCATCTTGCTTCCATTCTTTTTCCTGCTTTCTGCGTCTTTCTTTTCAAATATACATTTCCAGCAAAATAAAATTGAATTTATTAAATTGTTTTAAAAAAAATCACTCATTTGTAAATATTTTCTCTAACCTGAAGATTCTTTTTCCTACCTTTCCCCATTTTTTTCTTAGGCCTGAAAGCCTGGGCCTTTCTTGCCCAGCCAGGCCCGAGCTAGGTAATTGGGCTTCTGCTAAGCTCCTCACCCCCCCTGCGTCACGTTACCCGGGGCAACGGCGTCAGCCATGAGGGTCAGGGTGCGCGCGCAGCAGGAGCAGGTGAGACGCGGCATCTCTCTCTGTTCCGCGCTCGGCTCGGGCGGGGGGGGCGGGGCTCTCGAGAGTGCGGATCTCGGCCTTGGTGAGCAGGGCTCTCGGGAGTGCGGGGCGGGGCGGCTGGGGCTTGGAGAGCGGGGCTCTCGGCCGGGGGGGGGGGCGGGGCTCGGAGAGCGGGGCTCTCGGGAGTGCGGGGCTCGGAGAGCGGGGCTCTCAGGAGTGCGGGGTGGGGCGGCGCGGCAGGGTTACCCCGGCAACCGGTCGTGGCCGTGGCCGTCTCTCAGCCTCAAGCCCTCCCTTCCTCCCTCCCCCCCGCCCTCCCTCCCCCCCCTTCCCCTCCCTCCCTCCCCCCCCTTCCCCTCCCCCTCCTCTCCCCTCCCCCCCTTCCCCTTTCCCCCCCCTCCCATGTTCTGGCATGGATAGAGGATTGGCTATCTAACAGAAGACAGAGAGTTGGGATAAATGGTTCATTCTCGGACTGGCAATCAGTAACTAGTGGTGTTCCACAGGGGTCAGTGCTGGGTCCCCAACTCTTTACAATCTATATTAACGATTTGGAGGAGGGGATCGAGTGTAACATATCAAAGTTTGCAGATGATACTAAGATGGGAGGGAAAGTAGTGAGTGAGGAGGACATAAAAAACCTGCAAGGGGACATAGACAGGCTAAGTAAGTGGGCAGAGATTTGGCAGATGGAATACAATACTGGAAAGTGTGAGGTTATGCACTTTGGCAGGAAAAATCGTAGAGCAAGTTATTATCTTAATGGCAAGAAACTGGAAAGTACTGAAGTACAAAGGGATCTGGGGGTCCTGGTGCACGAAACTCAAAAGGTTAGTATGCAGGTGCAGCAAGTGATTAAGGAGGTCAATGGAATGTTGGCTTTCATTGCTAGGGGGATAGAATATAAAAATAGGGAGGTATTGCTTCAGTTGTACAAGGTATTGGTGAGACCGCACCTGGAATACTGCATACAGTTTTGGTGTCCATACTTAAGAAAAGACACACTTGCTCTCGAGTCAGTACAAAGAAGGTTCATTCGGTTAATCCCGGGGATGAGGGGATGGACATATGAGGAGAGGTTGAGTAGATTGGGACTCTACTCATTGGAGTTCAGAAGAAGGAGAGGCGATCTTATTGAAACATATAAGATTGTGAAGGGGTTGGATCGGGTGGATGCGGGGAGGATGTTCCCGATGATGGGTGAAACTAGAACTAGGGGGCATAGTCTTAGAATAAGGGGCTGCTCTTTCAAAACTGAGATGAGGAGGAACTACTTCACTCAGAGGGTGGTAGGTCCATGGAATATGCTGCCCCAAAAAGCTGTAGAAGCTACATCATTACATAAATTTAAAACAGAAGTAGACAGTTTCCTAGAAGTAAAGGGAATTAAGGGTTACGGGGAGCGGGCAGGAATTTGGACATGAGTCTAGGTTCGGATCGGTCATGGCCCTGTGGGTAGCGGAGCGGGCCCAAGGGCCGTGTAGCCTGATCCTGCTCCTATTTCGTGTGTCTAATTCTGTTAGATTCAGGAGATGGTTCTGTGATAGTGGATTGGCGGTTAGGATCAGATCAGCCATGATCTTACTCCTGCTCCTATTTCTTATGTTCTTATGTTGTTATGGTCAGCATGGCGTCTCACAATGTTCTCCCCAACATCCACTGTGTACATTAGTGGCCCCTGCCGTGTGCATATCGTTCCTGGTTGCCATTTCTCTGTTCGGTAGTCGCGGGCCAAGACTGGTTGCCCTACATTGAAGCTCCTTGTCGGCTTCTCATTGATGTGCTGGAATTGCTTACGCTCAACATCTCTTCGTACATTTGGTCTGAGCAAATCCAGACGAGATCTCAACCTTCGGTTAAAGAACATCATGGCCGGGGCCTGGTTGGTGACTGCATGTGTCGCACATCTGTGGGCTAACAGGAAATTGTCCACCTTATGCTGCAGTGGAATGTCGTCATCGCACATCGCCTTTACTGCTTTTAAAGGTTTGTATGAACCTCTCAGCCAATCCATTTGTGGCTGGATGATACGGGGCGGATGTGTAATGCCTTACCCCATTCCTTTTCATAAATCTTCGAAACTCTTCGGACAGAAACTGTGGTCCGTTATCAGAGCAAATCTGCTCTGGCAAGCCGTTCCTGGCAAAAATGGTCCGTAGGACTGCAATAGTTTTCTCCGTGGTGGTGGAGGACATTTTGATCACCTCAGGCCATTTCGAGTGCGCATCCACGGCTATTAAAAACATTGAGTCCATGAATGGACCAGCAAAATCAATATGCACCCGTTGCCATGGAGCTGAGGGCCACTCCCATGGGTGTAGAGGGGCATGTGGTGGTGCATTTTGGACCTTCTGGCATCCTGAGCAGCTCTTTGTCAGGTCCTCGATTTGCTGATCGATTCCCGGCCACCACACATAAGCCCTAGCAAGGCTTTTCATTTTCACCCCTCCCAGATGACCTTCGTGAAGCTCATTGAGCACTCTCTCCCTTAACTTGGGTGGAATTACCACTCGGGATTCACACATCAAGGTCCCTTGGCATACTGACAACTGTTCTCTTCTGGATGAGAATGCTGGCAACAGTGAGTCGCCATGCGCTGGCCATCCCTTCACCGTCAAATCATATACCTGAGACAGTGTCGGGTCATTTCGGGTCTCCTTCTCTATACCAGCGTTAGTTACTGGCAAGCATTCAATTATAGTCGAATGAAATATTTCGACAGGATCCACTGCTGGTGCTTCCTCCGCAGTAGGCAGTGGCAGGCGTGATAGCCCATCAGCGTTTCCATGCTGTTTCGTGCCCTTATACTCAATTTCATATTGGTGCGCCCCTAGAAAAAGGGACCATCTTTGTAGCCGTTGCGCAGTCATCACCGGAACGCCCTTCTTTGGATTAAAGATGGAGACAAGTGGTTGGTGGTCAGTCAGCAAGGTCTTTGCCCGTGCAGATAGTGATTGAACTTTTTCACTCCCACACTAGGCTGAGGGCCTCCCTGTCAATCTGGGCCTAGTTACGCTCGGCTGAGTTTAGTGACCGAGACGCAAAGGCTGCTGGCCTCTCCAAGCCGTCCGGGAATTTGTGCGACAGCACCGCTCCAATGCCATAGGGTGATGCATCACACGCCAACTGAATTGGTAGTGCTGGGTTGAAATGAGCCAACACCTCTTTTGATGCGATCAATGCTTTGCTCTTCTGGAAAGCTTGTTTACATTCGTCACTCCACTTCCATGGTACCCCCGTTTGCAGTAGGGTGTTCAGTGGGTGTAGTACGGTAGACAAATTCGGCAAGAACTTATGGTAGTAGTTCACCAGCCCAAGGAACGACCTCAGTTGTGACACATTTTCCGGTGCTGGAGCCTTGACTACTGCCTCAATCTTTTCAGGGGACTTATGTAACCCCTCTTCATCGATAACGTGGCCACAATACGAGATCTGCTTCTGGAAAAACTCGCATTTGTGGCGATTAGCTCGGAGCCCATATTCCTTCAATCTAGTGAGCACCTGCTCCAGGTTGGCGAGGTGATCACTGTCATTTTCGCCCGTGACCAGGATGTCGTCCAAATAACACTGGGTCCCTGGAATCCCTTGCAGGACTTGTTCCATTGCCCTTTGCCAAATAGCCGGAGCTGATGCTACCCCGAACACCAGCCGGTTGTATTGGTAGAGACCTTGATGAGTGTTGATCGTGAGGTACTGTTTCGAGGCTTCTTCTACCTCCATTTGCAGGTACGCCTGGGCCAGATCAATCTTAGTGAAGCGTTTCCCTCCAGATAGCGAGGCGAAAATATCTTCAATCCGCGGAAGCAGATATTGTACAGTGTGAAGGACTGGGTTCACTGTCACCTTAAAGTCCCCACAGATGCGAACTTTCTTTGGTTCCCCAGGCGTATTACTCAACGACCTCTTCATTACAGGAACGATGGGTGTAGCCCACTCGCTCCAGTCCACTTTGGACAGTACTCCTGAACGTTCCAAACCTTCCAGCTCTGCTTTGACGGCTGGGTGGATCGCATAAGGTACCGGTCTGGCCTTAAAAAACTTTGGGCTTGCATTTTCCTCATTTTGATCGTCGCTGTTATGCCTTTTAGTGTTCTGAGTCCCTGCTGGAACACTTCTTGTGCGTCAGTTAGCATTTTTGACAGTCGTCCAGGTGTGACGTCGTCATTCTTTTTGGCATCTACAGTCAGTGCTTGTATGGAATGCCAATCTAGCTGTATCTTCCGGATCCATTCACGTCCTAGTAGTGGTGGTCCTCCATCTGGCAATACATATAGGTCCATTTTTGGTGTTTTCTTGCCATTATATATAACGTTCACCCTTATTTTTCCTTTGGGGTAGACTTTTTGCCCCGTGTACGTCTTCAAGACAATCTTTGTATCTCTCAAGGGTATATGTGAGAATAGCCGCTTGTAGTCCCTTTGGTTTATGACTGTTAGGGCTGATCCTGTGTCCAATTCCATTTTCACTTGGACTCCTGCTATCTTGAGCGTGACCCAGATAGTTTGGTGATCCTCCGTTTTGATCACATTATGCAGTTTCAGACAACCCAGCTCCTTGCTTCCGGAGTCTGTATCACTCTTCTGTTCGTCTGAACTACTCTCCGTCACCTTATGTACCTTCTTGTACTTCTCCTGTGGAGATTTCTTGCTGATGGTTTTCTTTCCCGACCTGCAGACTCTTGCTATGTGTCCTACTTTTCCACACTGTCTGCACGCTTTGTCCTTGAACCAGCAATCATTATGGTCATGTGTTGTTCTGCCGCAGCGATAGCACTTCACTGTTCCGTATGACATTTCATTTGTGCCATATTCTTGCGGTCTCCGTTGTATCTCTGCAGCGCCCCGTGCTGCTGCTTCGTGTGATACTGCAATGCTGAAAGCCTTGTCCAGCGTAAGGTCCTTTTCTGATAGAAGCCGTTTCTGGGTTCCTTCACTTTGAAGCCCACATACAAACTTGCCCCTTAAAGTATCTGCTAGTCCCGTTCCAAACTGGCAGTGTTTCGATAGCTTGCGCAGTTCCATTAAATACTCAGCATTACTTTCATCTTTATGCTGGTTCCTTTTGTGAAACTTAAATCTTTCTGCTATCAGCAGCGGTGTGGGGTTTAAGTGGTCCTGTAGGATTGACACTATGTTTTCAAAATCCTTTTCTACTGGCTTCTCTGGGGTTACTAGGTTTTGCACCCATTGAATTCAACAATACCAGCGCTTTCTTGTCATCTGGCACTTCAGTCGCCTTGCAGTATACTTCAATGCGTTCGACATATGTCGTCCAATCTTCGACTTCATTGTCGAACGCTGTGATACTGCCACCCTTCGGCATTTTTGGGTGTGGTTAGACTGGCTTAAAATGGCGTCTCCCGCGCTTTCCTTTCTTCCCCGCTGCGGCTTAAAATGGCGTCTCCCGCACTTTGCTTTCTTCCCCGCTGCGGCTTAAAATGGCGTCTCCCGCGCTGCTGCCAACGCTGCTCTCGGCGGTCCTCGTGGCAAATGGCGACACCCTGCGGGTTTTGTGCGCTGCTCCTGCGCTGCTGCCAATGCCGCTCTCTGCGGTCCTCGTGGCAATGGCAGCGCCTCGCGTTTTCCTGCGCGCCTCTCTCCCCCGTTGATGCCACTCGGTCCTTGAACACCGGCTGCGCTCTGCTCTCTCTCGCCTCTCTCCCCCATTGACGCTGCTCGGCCCTTGAACACCGGCTGCGCTCTGCTCTCTCTCGTCTCTCTCCCCCATTGACGCTGCTCGGCCCTTGAACACCGGCTGCGCTCTGCTCTCTCTCGTCTCTCTCCCCCGTTGACGCCGCTCGGTCCTGAACACCGGCTGCGCCCTGTGCACTCTGCCCTCTCTCTCTCCCCCGTCGACGCTGCTCGGCCTTTTTCTGTGCCGCTCAGTCGGCTCTAGCCGCCGCTGTCCGGGAAGGGTTTGCGCAGTACCTGTTGCCAGCCCGTTTCGCTGGACTACCGTGACTGGAAAGCCAAGCCTGGCTCTCGACAGCCTCCCCTGCAATGCTCAAATCTCCGCTGGATGACTGGGCGGTTGCCCGTGGTCAACGCCCGTGCTTCTGGACTCGACCTCCTTCCACTGTTCTCCAGGAGCGAATCCCTGGGAGGTGATGCAGAGTTGCAGGTAGGTTCGAATCTGCGTCGTCGCCAATGTTGTATCCGTGTATCTTAATGTTGTGTCCTTCAATAATCAGACAAAAGACTGCAGGGAACGATCAACAGGTGTTTACTGAATGAGGGTTCAAACTGCAACTGACTGTACAGATCACTACTCAGGGTTTATATACAGGTGTGGTCACCGCCGGTACTACAGGATACAGGAGCTGTAAAAAGTAGTTCTTGTAAAGTATGTGACTAAACTTAATACAATAATGAGGAGACAGCTTGGAAGGTTCAACTTAGGTCTTTACTTCATACCAACAGGCGGGAACTGAGGGGAGATCAGTACCCACAGTATTATTTATACCCCTATGGCCAGGAGTGGTACTACGGTATCACTACGCCCTACAAAGTAGTGCCGCCCTGGCCATAGGTTTAAAGTAACATACATATTACATACACAACATTCCTCCCCTTTTAATTAAAACGTACCCGTGCAATTAAATCAACAGATGCACCATAACTAGGGCTAATAACATTTGGTAACACAACATACATAACATATTTACATCAGAGTTGTCTACCTATATATATATATAAAAAGAAACATGTTATAGATTCAGTCTCTGAGGAGGCCTCCTGTCTCGACTAGGATAACGTCTTTCTCTAGTCGGTCTCGGTGTAGGCGGCGGTACTTCCGTCACCACTTCATCGCTGGAGTCGTCGGTGTCTGATGGCACATCCTGTGCCATGGAGCTCACTGGAGTGATGAACTCCTCGCAATCCTGAGACTTCTGTAGCGACGAGCTGGGCCGTGATTCCGCTGGAACAATGTGCTGAGACGTTTGAGGTAGTGAATCAGTTGGGTTTCTGGACTCCACAACTTGATCAGCATGTCGTCTGATTATGCCGTCCCCTGTATCCACTATGTACATCAAGGGTCCCTGGCGGGCCTTTATCGTACCAGACCGCCACTTTTCATTTCTATAATCACGGGCCAACACTTGCTGCCCCACCTCGAAGCTCCGTGTCTGTCTGTCAGGAGCCCTACGAAATACTCGGTTTTCCACATCTCTCCGGATGTTTGGTCTGAGCAATTCGAGGCGCGACCTTAACCTTCTATTAAAGAACATGACGGCGGGGGCCTGGTTGGTCACCGTATGTGCAGCATTACGGTACGCGAATAGGAAATTGTCCACCTTGTGTTGTAGTGGCAACCTTTCCTCCCCCATCGCCTTGATGACCTTTTTAAAAGTCTGTACAAATCGCTCTGCCAGCCCATTTGTAGCCGGATGATATGGTGCGGACATATAGTGTCGCACTCCATTCCTTTTTAGGAATGCTTGAAATTCTTCTGCCACAAATTGTGGCCCATTGTCCGAACAGACTTGCTCGGGCACCCCGTTTTGGGCAAAAATGGTCCTTAAGGCTGCAACCGTCTTTTCGGCTGTCGTTGATGACATCTTTATGACCTCCGGCCATTTTGAGTGGGCGTCCACTACAATAAGGAACATCGCATCCAGGAAGGGCCCAGCGAAGTCCACGTGGATCCTTTGCCACGGCGTTGAGGGCCACTCCCACGGATGTAGTGGGGCTTGGGGTGGTACGTTCTGTACCATCTGGCACCCTTGGCATGCTTTTGCTACTTCCTCGATGTCCCTGTCAATGCCGGGCCACCAGACGTAGGCTCTGGCGAGGCTTTTCATTTTGACACCCCCCAGATGACCTTCGTGTAAGTCCCGCAACACTTTATGTTGTAATTTTTGAGGGACCACCACCCTGGCTCCGCACATCAATGTGCCCCGGCAGACGGACAACTGGTCTTTCCTTGCCGAAAACGCCGGCAATGATGCGTCACCCTGCACCGGCCAGCCTTTCACGGTCAATTCGTAAACCCTTGCCAGTGTCGGGTCGTTCTGTGTTTCCCGCTCGATACATTGGCTGGTGATGGGCAAGTGTTCCATAACAGCCGTATGATATATTTCCACGGGGTCCTGTACTATCTCTTCGATCTCGGCAGGCAATGGTAGCTGCAACAGGCCATCCGCATTGCCATGCTGTTTGGTACCCTTATATTCGATAAGGTACTGGTGTGCTCCTAAGAACAGTGACCATCTCTGTAGCCTTTGGGCCGTCATCAGGGGCACCCCTTTTGTTGGATTAAATATGGACACCAACGGTTGATGATCCGTCAGTAGTGTGAAACGTTGCCCATGTAGATAGTGGTGGAATTTTTTTACACCCCACACCAGACTGCGGGCCTCCCTGTCGATTTGCGCGTAGTTTCTTTCGGCTGTAGTTAACGACCTTGAGGCAAATGCTATTGGCCTCTCCGTCCCATTGGGAAATTTGTGTGACAACACTGCCCCTATACCATATGGGGAGGCGTCACATGCCAACCTCATTGGCATTTTTGGGTCAAAGTGTGCGAGCACTTCCTTTGATGTAATGAGTTGTTTACCCTTTTTAAAAGCAGCCTCACACGCTTCGTCCCAATTCCAGGAGACTCCCTTTTGCAGCAATGAATTTAGTGGATGTAAAATGGACGATAAGTTCGGGAGGAACTTATGGTAATAGTTTATAAGGCCTAAGAATGATCGTAACTGAGATACATTCTCAGGGGGCGGGGCCTTCACTACTGCCTTGATCTTTTCCGGGGACTTATGCAGGCCTTCCTTATCTATAATGTGACCACAGTATGAGATACGTTCCTGGAAAAACTCACATTTCTGCTTGTTCGCCCTGAGTCCGTATTGTTGCAACCGCAGAAGTACTCGCTCTAGGTTAGCGAGGTGGTCGTTATCCGTTTGTCCTGTCACCAGGATGTCATCCAGGTAGCACTGCGTTCCTGGAATGCCCTGTAGGACCTGTTCCATGGTCCTCTGCCATATTGCTGGGGCGGACGCCACACCAAATACCAGGCGATTGTACTGGTACAATCCCTTGTGTGTGTTAATCGTTAGGAGCTTTTTCGAGTCCTGCTCCACCTCCATCTGTAAATAAGCTTGACAAAGGTCAATCTTCGTAAAGTGTCTACCCCCAGCTAACGATGCGAATATGTCCTCTATCCGCGGCAGCGGATACTGTACCGTGTGCAGGACTGGGTTAATAGTTATCTTAAAATCCCCGCAAATGCGAACCTTCTTTGGTTCCCCCGGCGTGTTATTTGCAGATTTCTTTATAACTGGGATGATGGGCGTGGCCCACTCACTCCACTCAATCTTTGTAAGGACACCTGCACTCTCTAAGGCATCCAGTTCTGCTTCCACAGCTGGCTGAATGGCGTAAGGCACCGGTCTGGCCTTACAAAACTTGGGGTTTGCGTCTTGAGCAATAGTTATTTTTGCTCTAATGTCCTTTAAGGTCCCCAGCCCTTGTTGGAACACCTCTGGTGTTTTTGCCAATATTTTCGACAGCCTGCTTGTAATGGTTGTATCATCCGTGGTGGTCTCTACTTTTATCTCGTGTATCGACTTCCAGTCGAAATGGATTTTTCTTATCCATTCCCTACCCAAAAGTGGTGGTCCACCGTTTGGTAGGACGTATAAATAAAGTCCTGGCACTTTTCTGCCGTTGTATTTAACTGTTACTTGCATTTTTCCCTTCGGGTAAACTTTTTGTCCTGTATATGTTTTTAATTTGATTTCGGTATCCTTTAAGGGAATACGTTTGAACAGCCTGTTATAATCTTGTTCATTAATTACTGATAGGGCTGAACCCGTGTCCAGCTCCATATTAACTTCGACGCCTGCTACCTTCATTTTAACCCACATTGTGCTGTGGTCCTCCGTTTTGTCTACACCATATAACTTGAGACATCCCAGACCTTTAGGCTCTGCTTTTGTGCCTTCCTGTGACTCGTCTGAGCTACTGTCAGATATCTTATGTATTTTTGTCCTTGCCTTGGTACTGCTCGGATTGCCCCCACTATTGGGTTTCGTACCCGACCGACAAACTTTCGCTATATGCCCCTTTTTCCCACACTGCTGGCATATTTTATCACGAAACCAACAATTACTTTGGTCGTGGGTGGTTTTGCCACAATGGTAGCATTTACCTTTGTGAAATGTCACCTCATGGGTGTCATAGCCGGTTGTGTTTTGTCGTATTTGGGCCGCACCCTGTGCTGCTGCTTCATGTGCGATGCTATTTCCATCGCCTGATCTAGGCTGAGCTGTTTCTTGGCCAGCAACCGTTTTCGTGTACTCTCATTTAACATGCCACAGACAAATCTATCTCTGATCGCTTCCGCCAAAAAGGCTCCAAACTGGCAATGTTTGGACAACCGTCTGAGCTCAGCCAAATAGGCTGCCTGCGACTCATCATTCCTTTGGTCGCGTCTGTAAAAGCGGTACCTTTCCGCTATAAATGGTGGCTTAGGGTTTAAATGTTCCCTTAACGTATCAACAATTTGGGCATACGTTTTGTCTGCTGGCTTTTCTGGAGTAAGAAGATTCCTCAGCAGACCGTATGTTTTTGCCCCCATAGAATTTAATAAGGTTGCTGCCTTTTCGTCATCTTTCACCTTGTTTACTACGCAATAAAGTTCATGCCTTTCGACATATGCGTCCCATTCTTCTGTGTCTACAACAAATTCTGACAACCAAGCTTCTCTGGACATTTTAAAACTGCTGAAGAGGTTTTTCCGCCTTTTGTCCACTAGATGGCGTTTGTTTTTATTTTAAACTGCTGAAGAGAAAAACTTTTCCCCTTTTGTCCACTAGATGGCGGTTTTTTTTTTACTGAAGAGAAAAACTTTTCCCCTTTGTCCACTAGATGGCGCTTTTCCCGCCTTTTCTCCCTCTGCTGTCAACGACCTCTCTCCAGCGTCGTTAGTTTTTTTTTTCTTGCAGCTCCCGTTATTGCCACCGCCGCTATTACAATGACCTTCCCCTCTCGTGGCCCGCTAGTCCTCGTGGCTCCGTTTGTTCCCCAGATCGCCTGCCCGTTCTGGCCCTTGCAGCTCGCGTTCCCCGGGAAGGATTGCAGTTTACCTGGCCCTGGGTGGACTTTTGCCCCATGTCTGGAGCGCCCGTTCAGCCTCTTCTCTCAGCTGCTGCAGCCTCCGCTGGAAACCTCTCTCTCTCGCTCCGTTGCTGCCGCTCCTCCCGAACTGGGCGGCCTCCTTCGGTCGACGCTGGACTCCGCAGGCTGGCTGGTAAGAAGCTTCTCTCCTTCTCTCCCCGTACTGCTACCGATCCTTTGTTGCACCGTGTACTGGTGAGTTCGAACGTAACTCGTCGCCAGTGTAAAGTATGTGACTAAACTTAATACAATAATGAGGAGACAGCTTGGAAGGTTCAACTTAGGTCTTTACTTCATACCAACAGGCGGGAACTGAGGGGAGATCAGTACCCACAGTACTATTTATACCCCTATGGCCAGGAGTGGTACTACGGTATCACTACGCCCTACAAAGTAGTGCTGCCCTGGCCATAGGTTTAAAGTAACATACATATTACATACACAACAGTTCTCCCCCTTAAAGGTACATACATTACACATCCCCTCCCCCATTTCACAGCCCCCAAACTTGCTTTTTAATCTGTTTCATTTCCTGCTTTTTTCTCAGTTCTGACGAAGGGTCTTCGACCTGAAACATTAACTCTGTTTCTCTCTCCATGGATGTTGCCTGGACTGCTAAGTTTTTCCAGCGTTTTCTGTTGCCTAAACATTAAACCTTGCTCCAGATCCCAGACCTCCTGTAAACAACACAAGGGGGAATCCGCTGCTTGTGATAGCGTATGCAGTCCTTTAAATTATGTGTGAATGGGGACCCAGGAGGTAGTGGTGGAGGAGCCTCAGCCCTTGCTCTTGTCCAACAGTTACGAGGTTCTTACTCTCTGTGTGGGCGAGAGCAGGGACTGCAGTGAGGACGAGCAAACTGACCACGGCACTGTGGTACAGGGAGCCATTCAAATGGAGGGAGCAAAAAGAAATGTGGTAGTGGTAGGGGACAGTATAGTTAGGGGCATAGTCACTGTTCTCTGCAGCCAAGAGCATGAGTAACGAAGGCTGTGTTGCCTGCCCGGTGCCAGAGTAAAGGACATCTCCTCTGGGCTGGAGAGGAACTTAGAGGCTGGTTGCGAACAGGGGGAGTGCTGCATTGCGGACGGGAATCCCGGGAGAACGGGTTTCCCTCAGGCCCTGCCGAATTTAACGGAAGAGCCTGATTTACATTTTTTTTAAATCTGCTTCCCACCCACAGCCAGCCAGATTGAGAGCCAGCCAGACAGAGTGAATACACACGCTGAAGATGGGCTGCTGAATTTTTAGTGTTTTTAGTGTTTAAAGTGGGGGAAAAAAAGGTTCATTTCAAGTTTAAAAAGGTTTTAAAGTTAAATTTAGTTCTAGTTAAGTTAGTTTAGTTTGTTTAGTTAAGTTTAAGTTTAGTTTAGTCTAGATTAAGTAAGGAAGGAAAAGAGCACCAAAGAGACCACCAAAGGAAAAAAACCCAGAGGAAATTAGAAAAAAAAAAGCCAAAGAAAAAAAAATAAGGGAAAAAAAAAATATACAAACCAAAGAACAGCGGCCGCACGGGGCCACAGCAGCAGCAGAAGCGAGGTGACTCGGCCGCATCGGGAACCGAGGCGCGAAGGCCACACGGAGACGCAGCGGCAGCCGGAGCGAGGAGACTCGGGGAGGCCGCTTCGGGAAACGAGGCGAATCGGGGAGGCCGCACGGAGACTCAGCGGCAGCCGGAACGAGGTGACTCGGGGAGCCCGAGCGGCGAACGAGACACGGCCCGATCGGCGGCCGCAGTCCAGCACCCGAGCGACGACCGCAGTCCAGCACCCGAGCGACGGCCGCAGTCCAGCACCCGAACGGCGAACGAGGCACAGCCCGAGCGGCGGCTGGGCTAGAAAGCCCGGGAAAGGCCCGAGGAGCCAGGCCCAGAGACCTCTGAGGAGAAGGGGAGCAACCAGAAGGCTTCCAGAAGCAAACCAAGACTGTGAGTACAGGGCCCAGGGAGGGAGACTGAAGCCAGGGAAAGGCCCGAGGAGCCAGGCCGAGGCAGAGGCACAGAGACCTCTGAGGGGGAGGGGAACAGCCCGAAGGCACCGGGAAACAGCGGCTCACAGACCCAGACCTGAGAAGGGTGAACCCAGAAGCCGAGGCCCAGGGACCACGGGGTCGGAGAGGGGGACCGGGAAAGTTCGCGAACAGGGAGAGGGAAACACCAAACCCGGGGCCCCAGAAAAGCTTATTCTAAGATCAACAATACTTTACCAAAAATGAGCGAATCAGAAGATCCACAACAGCCCCGCTTCCAGATTCCCCCCAACACCGCAAAAAAAGCTATAAAAGCGATCAAGCATGAGCAGATGAGAGAAAAACCAGAAACACTTTTTGCTGACTGTTACAACAATGGGACAAAAAGTGACCTCATTTTCTACTCAGATCAGCCAGTGGCTTGGATCACAGCAATAAAATCACACTATACCAATGTTAAGCTAGATAATACCGCAAATGGGTCCATAATGAAAATTAACACACCAGGAGACAGTTCAACTACGACGGTCAACGCGTACAATACCGGAACAATATTAGTGCAAGGCAACCTCGACAAATTTGCAACGGCCTTCAGGACACTGAAAAAATTAACTAAGGGGGGAAGGAACAGCCCCAGAGTGGCCCGCACTCCCCCCAACATTGACAACTTACCAGGAGAAAATCTGCCTGGTCAGGAGGTGAACGAGCCACACAGTTCAAACCAGACACTAACCCCGGGGAACCACAGCCACACGATACAACTGACAAACCCCAGCATAACTACCAGGGAGGAAGCCACACATAGTCCCCCTACCATTCCCAGCTCACCAAGAGAAGAGCAGCATAGCCAGGAAGTGAGTGAGCCCTCCAGGGCCGACCAGCCTAGCCAGGAAGTGAGTGAGCCTTCCAGGGCCGACCAGACACATACCCCGGGATCACACAGCCAGATACAACCAAAAGATAAATTTAATCAATTAGAGATAGAGATGGTTAAACTTAGAGAGGACTTCCTCAAAATGAATGACGATCAAAATCAGGAGAGGGAGAGACACAAGAGAGAGCTGAAGCTACTTGAGAACCAGGTGAATCTACTTAGGAATCAGGTGAAAGAGCTGCAGGAAAAAGAAGAGAGCCATAGAGGAGAGATAACACCATTAGACCAGCAACCAGAGGCTAGAGATAAGACAAGACAGAGCCGGACGGAACAGCTGCACTCCCACACGGAACAAAAGCAACAGACACACAATACAAGGGGTGCCACACAGGCCGACCAGCATACTGATTCGCAATCTTCCCCCACCACCGTGGAACCACAAGCGGGCCGCTCACAAGAGGTACGCACACACCAGACACCCCAGCCCAGCACACACACTATGAGTCCAAGCGAAAGCCACCAGACAGTAAACACAAACAAGGCTGACGTCGTAATACTCATAGACTCAAATGGGAAATTTCTATGGGAGAAAAAGCTATTCCCTAGAAGTAAAGTAGAAAAGATCTGGTGCCCAACAACAAACAGAGCCATGGGATGGCTGACCAAAGCCAGATTAGGCTCCCCCCAACACATAATAATACACACGGGCACAAATGACCTAAAGACCCAACAGAAAGAAGTAGCAACATCGCTCAGAGCAATGATTAGGAAAGCAAGCAGTACATTTCCAAACACTAGAATCACTGTTTCCACAATATTGCCGAGAACAGACTTCAACAACAACACAATTCATGAGATAAATGCCAGCATAGCAAGAGACTGCGAATCAAACCACAACGTACACCTGGCCCAACACCCCACCCTCGATGAGGAATGTCTTTACGACCACGTCCACATCCAAAGGCAAAGAATATCGATCTTTGCTAAAGCCCTGAAGGACGTCGCTTTTAACCGGGTCCATACCCAGACTCCAAGAGGACCCCCCCCCCGACCACCAGAGATCAGCGGGGTACATATCAGGAACACTACAAGGACCACCAACACACCAACCGAGACCAGAGAGGATCCCCATGCAAAACAACAATATCAGACCTGCACCACTCCTGTCCCACAGGGGAATAGGACTGCTCCCAGCCAGACAGAGGGAGAGATGCACAGGACGTACGCAATACCTCAGACAGAAACAATCCATTAAGAGACAATAAGCAGATGTGCAGCAGCATCTACTTCTGCCTTATGGATCAAGGACTAATTAATAGAAAGAACTGTAACCAAATTGTATTAACTTTTGTAGACAACTGATGTGATCTTTTTTTTCCCACACTTAGACACGACAAACACGTACCACTCTTTAACCTATCATAGTAAAAGATCAAACTTAACATGAAATCCTTATATATTTCGACCTGGAATATCCAAGGTCTACGCTCTTCACTGCGAGAAGTGAAAAGTAGGACCCCAGAGTTCATAGATGAAACTAAAGACCTAGATATTATCATTTTACAGGAAACTTGGTATAAAGGAAAAGGACACACTGGCTGTCCCCAAGGGTACACTGAGCTAGTGGTCCCCTCCAATAAATTACCAAGTGTAACCCAAGGCAGAGACTCCGGAGGCATACTGATCTGGTTTAAAACAGAACTTAAGAATTACATCAAATTTATAAAAAAGGGCGAAAACCATATGTGGCTCAAACTTGAGAGGGAGATTATCTCAAACACCCAAGATGTTTACATTTGCGCACTTTATATCCCTCCAATCGATTCCCCGTACTTTAAAGAGGACACCTTCTCCAACATGGAGGGGGAAATTATCCAATACCAGGCCCAGGGGAACGTGTTGATCTGTGGGGACCTCAATTCAAGAACGGGCGAAGAACCAGACTTCACCAATAATCAGGGAAACAATTACGTTTTCGGGAATAACCACTTTGACATCCCTTCCCTTCCATACAGGCATAACTGCGACAAGCAGTCAAATACCAACGGAAAACAGCTACTACAGCTCTGTCGAAACCTGGGTCTGTACATTGTCAATGGTAGGTTCATAGGAGACCTCCTAGGAAGATCGACCTATTGCTCACCTCTTGGCTGCAGCACAGTAGACTATATGATTACAGACTTAGACCCATCCTCTTTCAGAGCATTCACAGTCAAACCACAAACAACACTGTCAGATCACAGTCAAATTACTATGTTCCTCAAAAAGACAGAAACAAACAACATAGAAACACAACCCAGTAAACTGTACAACACCAAAAAATCGTACAGATGGGCCAAAAACGACACGGAAAAATACCAGAAAACAATTAGCAATGCATCAACTCAAGCTCTCTTAGACACCTTTCTGGATAACATATACACTCACAATAAAGAAGGCGTAAACCGGGCAGTTAGTAAACTAAACAATATTTTTGATAATTTGGCAACAAATGCAAACTTGAAAGCTCGCAAGAACAAACCCAAAACAAAAAACTATGAAAAATTGTTTGACCGAGATTGCCATAACATGAGGAAAAAACTTAGAAAAATATCAAACCAAAAACACAGACATCCAGAAAACGAGGAACTACGCCTTACTTATTGTCAGACACTAACACAATACAGAAACACACTCAGAACCAAAAAAGAGCAATATATTAAGAATACACTCAGCTCCATGGAGGAATCCATTGATTCCAATTGTTTCTGGGAAAACTTGAAAACACTACACAAAAAACAACACGACGATTTGGCCATTCAAAATGGGGACACATGGGTAAACCACTTTGAAAAATTATACCAGAAAAACACACTAAGACCAGAGCAACACCAAATATGCAAAAAACTGGAAAAGCTAGAAATGGCCATAAAAGATAACCAAAACCCGCTGGACGCCATAATAACAGAAAAAGAACTTCTTGAAAAACTCAAGGACCTGCGACCAGGAAAAGCCTGCGGGACAGACGGCATACTAAACGAGATGATTAAACACACAGACAACAAAATGAAACTGGCTATCCTAAAACTCTTCAACTTGGTTCTGAGTGTCGGTTATTTCCCTGATATCTGGAACAAAGGACTCATAACGCCCATATACAAAAGTGGGGACAAAATCGACCCAAACAACTATCGAGGCATCTGTGTAAACAGTAACCTGGGGAAGGTATTCTGTAGCATCATAAACAAAAGACTTATAAACTTCCTTGAGGAGCACAATGTCTTGAGTAAAAGCCAAATTGGATTCCTGCCAAACTATAGAACATCCGATCATATCTTCACCCTACAGACCCTAATTGACAAACACGTTCACCATAACAAAAGCAAAATCTACGCATGCTTTGTAGATTTCCAGAAGGCTTTCGACTCCATCTGGCATGACGGTTTATTCCTGAAACTTATCGAAAGCGGGGTAGGAGGGAAAACATATGATGTAATTAAATCAATGTGTACAAACAACAAATGTGCAGTTAAAATTGGAGACAAACAAACAAAATACTTCCCACAGGGGCGGGGGGTGACGCAGGGCTCGCCAATCTCACCGACACTCTTTAATATTTACATAAATGGATTGGCAAAACTACTTGAACAATCTACAGCACCCGGCCTCACCCTATATGAATCCAAGGTTAAATTCCTCCTCTATGCAGACGACCTGGTTCTGCTGTCACCTACTAAAGAGGGGCTACAGCAAAACCTGGACCTGCTGGAGTCGTACTGCCAGACTTGGGCCCTGACAATAAATCCCCAAAAAACCAAAGTCCTTGTGTTCCAGCAAAGATCCAAACATCAGGGACCCAAAATAAATTTCACAGTAGGAACAACCAAAATTGAACAAACCACTAACTACACATACTTGGGCTTAAAAATCAGTTCTACGGGAAACTTCAAACTGGCTGTGAATGAACTGAAAGAGAAAGCAAGAAGGGCTTTCTATGCCATCAAAAAATCAATCCAAATAGAAATCCCAATTAGCATTTGGCTCAAAATTTTCAAATCAGTAATTGAACCAATTGCACTCTATGGCAGTGAGGTATGGGGACCGCTAACTCAACAAGAATTTGCAAAATGGGACAAACACCCAATTGAGATCCTACATGCAGAATTCTGTAAAAGTATCCTCCGGACTCAAAGGAAAACAGTAAACAATGCATGCAGGGCGGAACTAGGCCAATATCCATTAATAATCACTATCCAAAAAAGAGCCACCAAATTTTGGAATCACCTACAAATGAGCAATCCCCAATGCTATCACTACGACGCCCTGAAATGCCAAGAGCTGACCATAAAGAAGAATACCCTCAGTCAACTAGTCCTGGGACTCAGTGAAGTAACTACTAACAATACTAACAATAACCAGCCCCAGGACAGTGACAGGGTAACACAAAGAATTCGACCCAACACAATCGTCGCTAAGCAAAAGGAAAAATATCTGACATATTGGGCAGAAACAACAAAAACCCAAAGCAAACTCAATTGCTACTTGGCCCTAAACAGACAATACAACATAGCTGATTACCTGACCATGGTAAAGGATAACAAACTGAGAAGAACCTTGACAAGGTACAGACTTAGCGAACATAGCCTAGCGATCGAAAAAGGCAGACACAGGCAGACCAGGCTGCCAAGAGAGGACAGGATATGCTCTCACTGCAGTCAGGGAGTGGTGGAGACAGAGATGCACTTCCTCACAGCTTGTGGAAAATATCAGGGCATCAGGGAGAATTTCTACCAAAAATTCTCACAAATATGCCCTGATTTCAGAAATCTGAATGACAACCAAAAACTCCCATTCCTACTGGGAGAGGAGAGAAGCTGTATAACACTGGCGGCACACTATGTTACAGCTTGCCATGAACAGAGGGACAACCAGTAAACTAAGAAAAGAATATATATAAACAATGCAAATGTATATTTATACACTCAGGGATATACCTGTTTATACACTGTATGAATAGAACTGCGTTTATGTGCTAAACCATAAATGTATTTTGATGCTTTGGCAACATAAGATGTAACTTATCATGCCAATAAAGCGATTTGAATTGTGAATTGTGAATTGAGAGGCTTTCTGGCAGGTAGGCCCGCGGCACTAGACCGCAGAGAGGAGGAAGGCCGGGATTATCGGAGGGTGTGGGGGGGGCCAGGGATTGTCGGAGGGTGGGGGGGGGTGGGGGGCCAGGGATTGTCGGAGGGTTGGGGGGGGGGGGGACCAGGGATTGTCGGAGGGTGTGGGGGGGGGCTGGGATTGTCGGTGGGTGTGGGGGCGGGGGGGGCCAGGGATTGTCGGAGGGGGTGGGGGGGCCAGGGATTGTCGGAGGGTGTGGGGGTGGGGGGGACCAGGGATTGTCGGAGGGTGTGGGGGGGCGGGGCCGGGATTGTCGGCGGGTGTGGGGAGGGCGGGGCCAGGGATTGTCGGAGGGGGTCGGGGGGTGCCAGAGATTGTCGGAGGGGGTCGGGGGCAAGGACCGTCGGGGGGTGGTGGGACCAGGGATCGTTGGAGGGTGGAGGGGGCTGGAAGGTTGGGATTGGCGGGGTGGGGGGGATGTCGGAAGGCTGGAGGGTGGGGCCGGCGGTCGGTACAAGGTGGGGGGGGAAATTGGAAGGTGGAGGGGGCCGGATCGGAGGCCGGTGGGGAGATCAGTGGGTGGTCAGAAGGGTCGGTTTGATTTTTACTTTAACCTCCCACCCGACCCCAACCCACCCATTTTATGGGGGTTAAAATTCTCCCCAGTGTATCATTGCCAGAAAGGTTCTCTCTCCATTCCAAAGCACTTGAGATAAACACCTGCATCTTTATCATGACATGTGCCATGAGAGAGAACACTGCTCGACAGCAGTCCATTGCGATTTAATTAAAATGGTGACCTTGGGAATGAGATGAGGAAGCTGAGAATCTTGAAAGCAGATGATTGAAGGATTAAGTCATCTTCATCCATGTCAATCAATAGTACAACTTTACCCATTGGTTTTATATTACATATAGTTTGGAGAGGTAGTTGAATGCCTTATATGGGTGTTTAGATTAGTGATTTATGGCCAAGAAAAGTATATAAAGCAACAAAATGTAACAGGACATCAGGTTACACCTGGGAAGACCCGAATACTTGATACAGTTCATTTCCCCGAATCAATTCACCGAGTTGTAAATACTTTACCTTACTTGGAAGATTAAACTTTGAATAAGCAAAACTTTGCGTGCGAGTGAATTGTCTTACAAAGTGAATTGAATTGAACAAACTCACCAAAATCTAACCAGTTGGCTAACACCCTCAGGAGCGGAGGGGTTATCCTCCTGTCTTTCTTCTCTGCTGGTTATTTCTTCAGCTATTTCCTAAACATTATTACAAATATTAGTAGTTTGTCAGTGGAGAAGTCATCAAAATCCTTTCCCTTTCTTAGTGAGATATTAGTCATCAGTCATAGATACGTTAGGAACAGGAGTAGGCCATTCAGCCCCTCTAGCCTGCTCCGCCATTCAATTAGATCACGGCTGATCTGTACCTCAAATCCATTTACCTGCCATTGATCCATATCCCATGATGTCCTTACTTAATAAAAAATCTGTCGCTCAGTCTTGAAAATTTCAATTGACCCTTGGCATCCACAGCCTTTTGGGAGAGTGTTCCGGATTTCCACTACCCTTTGCGTGGAAAAGTGCTTCCTGATTTCACTCATAAAAGGCCTAGCTCCAATTTTAAGTTTATGCCCTTTGTTCTGGATTCTCCCACCAGAAGGAGCCTGCTGCTGCTTCTAGAAAGCTAGGATAGTTTGTGTAATTTCTTCCAATGTTAGCGTGCAGCCGTCTAGGTTAGGTCGATGTGCATACCAATGGAGGGTAATGTAAAGTCTGTGGGTTGTATAGCGAAGTAATACGCAGACTACAAGAGTAACTTAAACAGGACTTTACTATTCGAAGGTCAGGGCGAATCTGCCCAATAAGTTCTGCCACAGCACTTATATACCGGTGTGGTCACCGTCGGTATTACAGTATACAGCAGCCAGGATAAAGTAGTGCCACACCTAAAATAGTTCTCTTAAAGGTGGACGGTTACATGCAATAGTTCTCTTAAAGGTAGAACAGTTACATACACTACAATCCTCCCTTTTTAGCTTACAACATACTTATTCCCCATTAACATAACATCATAACATATCCAACTTCATGTTACAACAGTTCACAGAGGTAGTCTCTGCGGAAACAGTTCACAGATTCAGTCTCTGCGGGAAACAGTTCACAGGTTCATTCTCTGATCTTCTTGACTCGGTCCGGACCACGCCTCCGTGGTGTAGTCGGGTCACCTTGCGAGAGGGACTCATCCCCTAGTCCTTCCCTAGACTTAACAGCTTTACTTCCATCACTTCTGAACCAGCATTGCTGACTTTTTAAAACAAACAAAAAACAGTTGGATTGCCTTGGGAAATTTTCCTACTTTCCAACTGATTTGGCTCCGTTCGGGGGACCACGTGTGTGATCTGATAGAGGTAATAATGGTTCAGATGGTTATCATCTTCTGCTTCGTCTTTTCCTTTTTTGCTTCTTGGAGACTCTCAGGGCTCCATTGTCAGCTGCCAGTTGTAACGCCACCATCTCCCTATGTTCCTTAGACTTTAAGTGATTCATCCTGATTTCGGCACTTTGGGAGTTCTCGGCACAAGCTGGGCAGACCAGGTCCTCGTAATATTCAGTGTCACTCAACAGATCATGGTAATATTCGGTGTCGTCCTGAGCTAGGCCAGCGAGGGGGTCTTCTATTTCCTCCTTACCCAGCTGGACGTTAGCCGACTTTTGTTCCAAATCCCGACATCTGTCCTGAAGAGACTTCATCATGCGTTCAGATTCATCCCGCTTTTTCTGGGCTTCCTGCAAGTCTTTTACTAATGACCTCATTTGTGATTTCAATACTTCAACTTCATTCGGAGGTTGATTGATCGGACTATTCAATCCCTCTACTGAAGTAGCTGTTTCAGTATTCTGTTGTCCTACATTGCCGTGCGTCAGCGTACGTTTGGCATCCAAGGGCTGTTCTGCTGCAGACTTCTCAGTCTGGGTTGCCACCTCAGCTCTTCCAATGACTTTTGAGAGCTCCGGCTGTTCTGCTGCAGACTTCTCAGTCTGGGTTGCCACCTCAGCTCTTCCAATGACTTTTGAGAGCTCCCTTCCCTTTGAAGATTGAGGCTCGTATTTAAGTTTTTCCCATTTTAGAGTTTTATCCCTCAGCATATGAATGAGTTGGTTGACTGTTAACTCTTCTGCCATCATCCCTTTTCCATTAACTGCAGGGCTGTTTAGAACCTTGTCCTGGGGCTCCTTTGCTGCTTCTACTTCACCATCATCCGCAGGCCCCATCCTTCGAATTTCCACAAATGAATCGTCTGGTGATGCTGCACCCAACTTCAGTAGGAGCTCGGAAGTCATGTCGACCAACTCAGCTTTTTCTGCCTGCAACCTGCTAACCAGCGCCTTCAGTTGCGGCACATCTTGTTCCACCGGATTGGAGCACGCCCCTTCAGAAGCCGAATCCGCTTTGATTCGTTTGGCCTCCTCGTGCAGACGGTTTGTGTGCTCCTGCTCCCTTTTCTTCCCCAGCTGCTTCTGTTGTCTTTCCAGATTCTCCCATTCGGTATCATAGAACATTTTCATTGCTTTCATCTCTTGCTCGAGACGGCAATTCAATTGTTCTAATTGCTGTCGTAATCTGAAATAAGTTTGCGTTCGAGCTCGATGTTCCTCAGTAATATATATCTCTGTAACTTGAACAGACTCAGAATTCTCTGTCGAGCTATGTTGTTGTTGCTCAGAGGAATTCTGTTCTGAAACTTTGTTCTCCTCTGGAGCATAAGCCTTTAGGCCCACATTCGTTCTACCAACCTTAGTCAGCAAGTTCATTTTAGACTTGTCTTTCATGCTTGGGCTGGTCTTATCGTCATCTGTTTCAGAGTCTGAGCTGATTGTCTGCCCCGAGTCCTCACTCGTTATTGCTTTGAGGTAGTGCCATTCCATGTCTATTTTCTTGATCCACTCCCGTCCTAGAAGTGGTGGTCCTCCCTCAGGTAGTACGTATAAGTCCATTCCGGGGTGTTCTTTGCCCCTGTCTCTCACCTTGACTCTTATCTTTCCCATGGGGTATACTTTATGCCCCGTGTATGTCTGCAATATGAACTTGGTATCTCTCAAGGGTATATGTGAGAATAGCCGGTTGTAATCCCTTCGATTTATGACGGATAGGGCTGATCCAGTGTCCAATTCCATTCTCACTTGGACTCCGGCTATTTTTAGCATGACCCAGATAGCTTGTAGGTCAGCTTCCTTACTCACATTATGAATTCTCAGACTACCCAGTTCCTGGCCACTTGGGTCTGAGTCTGAATTCTGTTCATCTGCACTCTTCTCAACCACCTTGTGTACTTTGTTGTACCTTTCCTGTGATGGCTTTTTTTTTTGGTTGTTGGTCTTCTTCCCTGACCGGCATACTTTGGCTATGTGACCCAGTTTGCCACATTTCCTACAGTCCTGGTTTTTAAACCAGCATTGGTTCTGGTCGTGTGTTGTCTTCCCACAACGATAACATTTCGTTGCACCCGAAGTAATTTGATCCACACTGAGGACCGCTGCCTTCAGCTGCATTTCCGCAGTTCCTTTCGCTGCGGCTTCGTGTGATGCTGCAATAAGGACAGCCCTATCCAGTGTAAGGTCGTTCTCTTCGAGCAGTCGCTTTTGCGTTCCTTCCTTTGACAACCCGCACACGAACTTGTCTCGCAATGCCTCTGTCAGGTTTCCTCCAAACTGGCAGTATTTCGCTAGCCTACGCAGTTCGACCAAGTATTCCGCGTTGCTTTCCTCTTTCCGTTGCGTTCTCGCATAAAATTTGAATCGTTCCGCCAACATCAGCGGTGTGGGGTTCAAGTGATCCTTCAGAACAGCAATAATATTATCGAAGGTTTGATCCGCCGGTTTAACTGGTGCTAGAAGATGCTTTAATAGCCCGTATGTCTTCGCCCCCATCGAGTTTAGCAAGGTTATAGCTTTATCATCATCTTCTATTTTATTGGCCTCACAATATATCTCGATACGTTCTACGTACGTGGCCCAATCTTCCACCTCGGCATCGAAGTTGTTGATGTTACCATGCTTAGGCATTTTCACTATCTCCCACTATCTTTCTGCGAAACAACAGGATTTCTCTTTAACTTTTTAACTTTTTCTTTTTTTTTTCAAAAATGGCGGTTTCCCGCGCTTGTCTTCTTCCCCGCCTACTGGCAAAATGGCGGTTTCCCGCGCTTGTCTTCTTCCCCGCCTCCGAAAATGGCGGTTTCCCGCGCTTGTCTTCTTCTGGTGGGAGGGTAAGCTTTGCCCTCGGGCGCCGACCGCTGGTTTACGGGGTTTGCGGTCTGTGCGCCGGCTTCAGTTTATTCTGAAGCGCGCGCTAGAAAAGCCGATCGCGTTCCTTGTTCCCCCCCCCCTTCTTCTTTTCGGCAGGGGCAACCGGCGCTGGGGACAACCAGTTGGCGCCGGACAGATCCAGCTCCTGGTCCTTCACGGCAGCTGCTGTGAGCCGCTGGCCGGAACCTCACTCGGTCTCTCTCTCAGGCTCTGTCTCTCCCGCTCGCGCGGCTCTCGCTCGCTCTTTCTCGGGCTCTGTCTCTCCCGCTTGCGCGGCTCTCGCTCGCTCTCTCTCAGGCTCTGTCTCTCCTGCTCGCTCGCTCGCTCTCTCTCGGGCTCTGTCTCTCCCGCTTGCGCGGCTCTCGCTCGCTCTCTCTCAGCGGCTTTAAACGCCTCTCCCAGACCTCCCGCAGTCCGGTCCTTTCCTCCCCGGCTGCGGCTGATTCTTCGCGGGTTATTTAGTTATTTATTTATTTATTGCCTCCGCGCCTTATGATCCCGGTCGCAGCGCCTTGTGGTCGCGGTAGTTGTCCGGCCTTTTTCGCCGTCGCGGTCTAGCCGTCTCACAACGCTCCCCAGCCCGCTTGTACCGCGGCTTCCGTGCTCCACGCTGCCCCGTCTCAGCGCCTCTGGGCCCGACTTCTGTCCGGCTCCTTTCCCCCTCGACCGTGGTCGAGTTCACTGCCCTTATCCTCCGTTTATTTTTTTTTCTATTTTCTCTTTACTCACAGTCACCGTGGCCGAATTGCTTCTCGTGCTAATCGGCTCACTCCCCACCGTGGCAGAAGGGACAATCAGTGCCTGTTGCTGATGGAAGGCGTCTTGTTTGAAGTCTTCCTTCCTTCTTGCTCTGCAGCCTCGAGTTTTCTCTCAGCAAAACGATGAGGGCGGTTGCCTCTTCTCGACGCTCGTTAACTGTTTCAGAAGTATTGTTGCCGCAGGGTACGATCGAACTCGTCGCCACTGTAAAGTCTGTGGGTTGTATAGCGAAGTAATACACAGACTACAAAAGTAACTTAAACAGGACTTTACTATTCGAAGGTCAGGGCGAATCTGCCCAATAAGTTCTGCCACAGCACTTATGTGTGGTCACCGTCGGTATTACAGTATACAGCAGCCAGGATAAAGTAGTGCCACACCTAAAATAGTTCTCTTAAAAGGTGGACGGTTACATACAATAGTTCTCTTAAAGGTAGAACAGTTACATACACTACAGGTAAAGATTCTGATTGGCGAACATCATCTGCCTTGGAGCAGAGAAAGCCAAGAGGAGATTTGATAGAGGTGTTTAAAATCATGAAGGGTTTAGTTAGAGGAAATAAAGAGAAACCGTTTCCAGTGGTAACCAGAGGGCACAGATTTAAGGTGGTTGGCAAATGAACCAGAGGCAACATGAGGAAAACCCTTTTTACACAACGAGTGGTTAGGATTTGGAATGCACTGCCTGATAGGGCGGTGGATACAGATTCAATAGTAGCCTTCAAAAGGGAATTGGATAAATACTTGAAGGAGAAAAAATTTGCTGGGATATGGGGAAAGAGCGGGGGAGTGGGCCTAACTGGATTGCTCTTCGAAAGAACCAGTGGAGACTCGATGGGCTGAATGGCCTCCTTCTGTGCTGTACTATTCTAGGATTCTATGATGTGCAATTGAATGTACTACCTTCCTGTGAGCTATTTTTCTTCAGGCGTTAACCAGTATAAATACAGCCCGCACATACCAGTAGCCTCTCCGCCAGTAGACACTCTGCTCCAATGGGGTCTGCAACGATGGAGTTATTTCTTCTTCTTAGGCAGTCCCTCGGAACCGAGGATGACTTGCTTCCACACTAAAAATGAGTTTTCAGGTGACTGATGAGTCCAATGCGGGACCTACTGTCTCTGTCACAGGTGGGGCAGACGGTGGTTGAAGGGGCGGGTGGGTGGGGTGCTAGGGTTGACGTGCGCTCCTTCCGCAGTTTGCGCTTGGCTTCCGCTTGCTCCTGGCGAAGAGACTCGAGGTGTTCGGCGCCTTCCCAGATACTTCTCCTCCACTTTGTGCGGTCTTGGGCCAGGGATTCCCAGGTGTCGGTGAGGATGTTGCACTTTTTCCAAGGAGGCTTTGAGGGTGTCCTTGAAGCGTTCCCTCGGCCCACCTGGGGCTCTCTTGCCGTGTCGGAGCTCCGAGTAGAGCACTTGTTTTGGGAGTCTCGTATCGGGAATCCTGCAGCAGCTACAGGAAGCAAATCGATTCTTAAAAAATAAGGGGTGATACAATTCTACTTTAAATAAGATGACTGTAGTTTTGTGCAAATTCAGGATAGGGGAGCTAAAGGAGAGAATTGTAAATTGATAAAGAAGGCTCCCCTAAGTCCATCCAGTGAATAGAAGAGCTATATACACTACGACACTCCCAGATCTGTGCCGAATTAACTGACCTAAACCAGGGCAGCACTGGGGCTTAACAATCGACCTCCGCATCCCTTGAGCAGGGAAGGTTACATCCGTCCGACATTTTGCCCCCGATCATTATCTGGCAGCCCTCGCCGCAGGTGTTGCCTTCAGGGGAGAATGGAATCGGAGTTCAGCTGTGACATAGCCCCCCCAACACTTGCTATCAAAGCTCACTCTTAAACCACAGTCACTTGGCCAAGGTAGCAAAGCATGCCGGCACCTGTGGAAAAGCACGTCAGTAATCAGTCAGGAAAGGGGGGGGAGGGCAGAAGAATTGGCAGAGAAAAAAAATACTGAAGAAGCCTCGAGCTAAACTTAGCTTCAGAAATAGTAGCCTGGAGATTCCATATGGGTTCATTTATGGGAGAGGGGGGGTTGGCAGGAACGAGGTCCACGCAACAGTCTGACCCAGCGCTGACCCCCTCCCAAATCCCGAGCAGGAGGTCATTAGCATAAAAGACAGCACCCGTCCCACAGAGGGGTGGAGAACAACGAGCAATTTCAGAGCGATACCTTGCAAGCAAAGTGTGCCCACATCACGCAGGTACACTTAACATTCAGGGCAAAGCTGGCAGGATTTGGTGCGTGACATCACCTTGCCAGTCCTGCCTCCGTGTCTAATGTGAGCATGGGGGTGGCACAAACTCAAGGATTACCCCCCACCGTCCCTGGGTGGGCTTTCGGAACATCCACAAACAGGGGCGGAACTCCCCCAAAACCCCTCCCCAGATAACTGTGCCTGTACATTGCTGGAGGGCAGGGATTTCTAGCCTTGTCTCTTTATGTTTAAAGTCACTGATTTATGGGACAGACTGCCACCTGGTGTTGTAAACACTGCCTGTCAAACTATTCAAAAGAGGAAATAACAACAGAAAATGCTGGAAAAACTCAGCAGGCCAGGCAACATCTGTGGAGAGAAAATAGAGTCAACGTTTTGGGTGAACCCTTTGTCAAGACAAAGATTTTGCTATCGTATGCAAAAGAGGAAGTAGACCCAACGAAGAGAGGCAAGGGTCAGATCAGGTCCAGAGTAAGAACTTGGGTGATGGAAGTGAACTGGATGGGCGGAATGGGGATCGAGCTCACCCAGTCACCCATCAAAAAACTGGCCGAGAAATCTGTGTTGACTCAAACAAAAGCAAAATACTGCGGATGCTGGAAATAAAAACAGAAAATGCTGGAAATACTCAGCAGGTCAGGCAGCATCTGTGGAGCAAGAAACAGAGTTAACGTTTCAGGTCGATGACCCTTCGAAGGGTTAACGTTAACTCTGTTTCTCTCTCCACAGATGCTGCCTGACAAGCTGTGTTGACTGTTAGTGTTGTGCATTGGGGTCACTGCAGGGGTTAGATTGTTGTCCATGTGGTGGACCTCAGACCCGAGCTGGTGTCGGGACAAAAGGCACAATGTGATTTCATTCTTTAATTTGGGGAAATGCCTTTTTTATCTCCAAATTTATTTTATTTTAATGAGCTCTTCTTTATCCTAATAAGAAACTCGAGGTATAAACGATGGCTTTAAAAGAAAAGGAGTATTTATTATAGACCAGACAAATACAGAACTAGAGTCAAACAATATCCACAGTTCATACACGATTTAGAAGTCCATGAAACAAATAAAAAGAAAAACTTTTAACTCCCAAAACGCATATCCTTAATTAGAGAAAAAAGCCCTCTATTATACTAATCCCTTAACAGAAAGTTTTCCGTACACTTTGGGCGGGCTCAGGCTTGGTGATGTGTCTCGGTGCCCGTGGGTAGTTTCGTAGCACACGCTCTCTTCTCAGGATCAGGGCAGTGTCGGGTCGCCAACCCTCCAGGATTGCCCTGGAGTCTCCAGGAATGAAAGACTAATCTCCCGGACACTGCGGCCAGCAAACCCAGGAGATCAGAGGGGCATTAAATAAATACCGTGTATTTTTCCAGACTCATACATTCATTAGTTATAAAAAAAAATCTCGCCCGGTGGGCGATGGAATGCCAGGGAGTGTCTGGATAGTGCGATGGAATGCCAGGGAGTGTCCGGATGATGGGATGGAACGCCAGGGAGTGTCCGGATGATGCGATGGAATGCCAGGGAGTGTCTAGATGATGGGATGGAACGCCAGGGAATGTCCGGATGATGGGATGGAACGCCAGGGAATGTCCGGATGATGGGATGGAACGCCAGGGAATGTCCAGATGATGCAATGGAATGCCAGGGAGTGTCCAGATGATGGGATGGAACGCCAGGGAGTGTTCGGATGATGTGATGGAATGCCAGGGAGTGTCCGGACGGAAGATGAGGGCGAGGAAGTAAAGAGTGTGCAGGAGCAGCCCGTACAGGAAATCCCTCAGCGCATTGTGGAATAGCATGGAGGGAATTCCCAAAAGTCGGCTCAAGTTGTGACACGCAGGTTCCCGAGGGAGGATTCGAGGCTTCCTATCGATGCCAAATTCCGCTCCTTTGGGGCCAAGATCGGACGGGATCCCTCCACGTACTCGAGCCTCCTCGACACACCTGGTGGAGTCAGGGCCGAGTGCAACGTTCAATGGCTTTGGCCGTGGGCTGGACGCAGCGCCGGGACATCCGGGCTTCCAGCGCCTCTGGAGCCATCCAGTCCGCTCCGCCACCATCCAGTACATCCCTGACTCTGCTCACCATCGCAGTCTGGGGCCTTCTCTCCACCAGACACCGCTCACCAAACCGGGCCACGCGGAGGCGCAGCGCTCAGAGTCGCGGCTCCGTCAGGACGGCCCGTTACCTCTGATGGAGGGAAGAGGTCCTGCTGGAGGCAGCCAGGTTCCAGACACTGATTAGATCCTGATAAAAGCCAGGCAGTTCCTGCAAGGACGCACGTGTGCTCTGCACTGTGATAAAGAGCACAATCCGAACAGAACAAGCGGCAAGTGGGGAAAAAAACCAAGTAGAAGAAAGCTGTCTGAATAATTGATAGAAATCCATTCTCACTGACATATGAAATCACCACGCCAAATATATTGACTAACATTTCAACTATCATTAAAATATTTCTGTCTGTACAAAGAAAGCTCACGAAGATGCTACCAGAATTGCATCGTATCAACGGGACACCGCATTAACAAGACTCTGTACAAAACAGCCACAACAGTACTCACCCAAAATAAAATTTGCCAACCTTGCAAGAAAATATGTCTAGTTATAATAAAATAGAATTGTGCGAATATTTTCTCTTTACAACAAGCCAATATTAAGGAAACAATATGAAGGCGGGAGACTGTGATTCATGACAAACAGGAGGCACACATTCAGGTGAAGAAGAACAATGCATGGTAATCCCATCGAGTTAATGATTTCAGCAGCGATCAGGATTATATGAAAGCGGGCTCTCCCTTTGGGTACCGAGGACGGTTTTAGTGCCCAGCCCTGTGTCTGACTTCATGGTGTGTGGCGGGACAGGAGGATACCGGCCCAACAGAAATACTAACCACCTGAAACCCTTCCTTCCACTGATGGGAGAGTTTTAGAAAAACTGATTATAGTTCTTTAAATTCTGTTACTGGGCCAAAATATTTGTATAAGAAAAGCCTGTATATCGTAGCTCATTAATTTAGCTAATTACTGATCTTTAACAACCGTGATAGGGCTAATAATATGCAGGATTCCATTCATACCATTTCACTTCCTTCAGGAATATCATTAGACATAAATTAAAATTTCAATGCGTTGGAAAATGAGGTTTGCAGTTAAATACATTTCCTGTGACACTATGGCCCTGGTTATCTCTCTTCGTCTCTCCTCCCCGCGGCCCTGACTCATGCTGCCATCTTTGGGATTGAATTTCAGCACCTTCACCCCTATAGGGTGCCAACTCTGGTCGGACGTATTCCAGGTTTCATCCCATGACCTCTCACGGCCCTAGTCTCGGCCCCACCATTGATTACCTGACTCCTCTATTTTCACAGCGACCCGCCTTCTCACCCAAGTGGAAAGTGAACAGACTCCTCGGTACCTGGTTGGATGAATCTTTCACCGTCAGTCAAACAGCTTTTTCCCATCCCCCATCTCCAATGTGACTAATAAAACAAGTGTTCAAAGAAAACAACTGTTTCTTTAACACAAAAGCAAAATACTGCGGATGCTGGAAATCTGAAATAAAAACAGAAAATGCTGGAAATGCTCAGCAGGTCAGGCAGCATCTGTGGAGAGAGAAACAGAGTTAACGTTTCAGGTCAATGACCCTTCGTCAGGACTGGGAAAAGCTGGAGATGGAACAGGTTTTTGAGCACGTGTAGGGGTCGGGAAAGGGGGGAGGGGAGGAAAGAACAAAAGGGAAGGTCTGTGATAGGATGGAAGGCAGGAGAGATTAAGAGACAAAAGGAATGATGGTGCAAGGCAAAAGGAGATGGTAATGGGACAAGTTAAGAAACAAAAGATGAGTCTAGGTGAAGTGTAAATGGCGATGGCAGAATGATCGACAGCTGCCATGTGAGAGAGAAAAAAAATGGGAAAAAAAGATAGGGGCTGAGGTTATGGTCTGCCCCTATCTTTTTTTCCTCCCTTTTGTCTCTGAATCTCTCCTGCCTTCCATCCTATCACAGACCTTCCCTTTTGTTCTTTCCCCCCCTCCCCACTTTCCCTGCCCCTGCACTTGCTTAAAACCTGTTCCATCTCCAGGATTTCCCAGTCCTGACGAAGGGTCATCGACCTGAAACGTTAACTCCGTTTCTCTCTCCACAGACGCTGCCTGACCTGCTGAGTATTTCCAGCGTTGTTTCTTTAACGCCCCCCCCCCCCCCATGATTGTTCTCCCGGGTTGTTCGCAGCAGTGTCCTGGAGATGAATCCTACTAGCCATTCTGCATCCGCAAGCCTAGGCACCGAGGGTTGGCACGTTATATTACCACAAACAGCCTCCCCGCTGGTCTCTCACATGTGCGCACTTTCCAGCACCAATTGCAATCAGAAACAGGAATGCCGGGCGATTTCGGCCGGGTGACCTGCCGAGTATTTCCAGCATTTTCTGTTTTTATTTCAGATTTCCAGCATCCGCAGTATTTTGCTTTTGTAACCCAAATTTCTAGTCCTATATACCCGGGTATATACAGCACTTGCATCAGGCCTTCACCTGGACCTGTGGCTGTATCCAATTCCATTGAACTATTTGGGACCATTGCTACACATCACTCGGTGCTCTGACAGAGAGCGGCAACTGGCTGTAAGGCGATTGGTTGGCAGTTGGAGCTTAATTTGCATGCTGAGTTGCAATTGGTTGCAGGCAAGTGACTGACAGTACTCGCAGCTCACACGAGGGCCCCCCCCTCCAGACCGCGCTGTGTTTGAACCTTTCCACACCACATGGGTTCTGACTGTCACAATGGATTTATTCAGCACTCGAACAACCCAACCTGCTCACGTCGAAACTATCTTTGTAACTGGGTTTGTTTTCTTTGGAACAGGAGGAGGCTGAGGGGAGACCTTATTGAGGTGTATAAAATTATGAGGGCCCGAGAAGGACACTGCCTCCAAAAATGCAGCGCTCTTTTTAAGTATTGCATTGATCTGTCTGCCTAGACTGCGAGCTCAGACTCCAGACGTGGGGCTCCAGCCCACAGACTCTGATCCACAGCTACTAGTGCTATCAACTGAGCCAAGCTGCACCATAGCTTATCCAGAGGGACCTTGGAGTGCATGTCCACAGATCCCTGAAGGTAGCAGGACAGGTAGTTAAGAAGGTATACGGGATACTTGCCTTTATTAGCCGAGGCATAGAATATAAGAGCAGGGAGGTTATGCTTGAACTGTATAAAACATTAGTTAGGCCACAGCTAGAATGCTGCGCGCAGTTCTGGTCACCACATTACAGGAAGGATGTGATTGCACTAGAGGTGGTGCAGAGGAGATTTACGAGGATGTTGCCTGGGCTGGGGAATTTTAGCTATGAGGAAAGATTGGATAGGCTGGGGTTGTTTTCTTTGGAACGGAGGAGGCTGAGGGGAGACCTTATTAAGGTGTATAAAATTATGAGGGGCCTGGATAGAGTGGATAAGAAGGACCTATTTCCCTTAGCAGAAGGGTCAATAAGCAGGGGGCACAGATTTAAAGTAATTGGTCGTAAGTTTATAGGGGATTTGAGGAGAAGTTCTTTCACCCAGAGGGTGGTGGGGGTCTGGAACTCACTGCCTGAAAGGGTGGTAGAGGCAGAAACCCTCATTACATTTAAAAAGTACTTGGATATGCACTTGAAGTGCCGTAACCCACAGGGCTACGGACCAAGAGCTGGAAATTGGGATTAAGGTGGATAGCTCTTTGTCGGCTGGGATGGACAAGATGGGCCGAATGGCCTCCGTCCGTGCTGTAAATTTCTATGATTCCCCTCCGGCAAAGGTGAACCTTCGAATGGCTTGGCTTGTATCGGATTCGATAGGGTAGATACAGAGAAAATACTTCCTCTGGGGGAATCCAAAACTAGGGGACATAATCTTAAAGTTAGAACTAGGCCACTTAGCAGAGAAATCGGGATACACTTTTTCCACACAAAGGTCGGTAGAAATTTGGAACCCTCTCCTCCAGAAGTCTGTGGATGCTGAAGGCAATTAGAGCTGTCAAGATTTGAGATCGCTAGATTTTTGTTAGATACGGGTATCAAGGGATATGGAGCAAAAAGTGGGTCAATGGAGTTGAGGTACAGAGCAGCCATGATCTAATTGAATGGTGGAACAGGCTCGAGGGGCTGAATGGCCTCCTCCTGTTCCTATCAATGAAGGACTCGCATCAAATGGCTAATGAGAGATCTAATTTCAGACACATTGGGCCAGTAATTCCGGTCCCAACGCGTGAGTACGGACGGGGTACTCACGCGTGGGCCCGTTGGAAGTGCCGGATTTCAGCATGCACAGCGCATGCGCGGGAAACCGGCATTTCCTCTCCATCGAACCAAGGGGTTAAGAGGTCCAACGCTTGCGCGCAGGACTCTGCGCGCATGCGTTGAACTTCCTTCTTTTTGACAGGTTTGCGCGTGTGCAAGGGCCTGAACTTTTTAGAAATGAAAAAAGGAGGCGTAAGGAGTGGATTCTTGAAGGTGAGTGGTCTATTATTTAAAATTATTACATTTTTTCCACAGATTCATTGTTTATAAGGACTTTACAGTAAGGTAAGTTTATTTTTAGACCCGATTTCGTAAAAAATTATTTTTTTCAAAAATTTTATTAATTGTTTTAAATAGTTTTTTAAAGTTATTTATAGTTTATTTAATTATTGGGATGTTTTTTAAAATTTTAATTAAAGTTAAACTAGTCTTTTGGGTGTCCGTACTTTTCATGAGTTTGACAGTCTTTACTATCAAACTCATGAATGAGTTTCCCTTCCCCTGATTGGCTGCAGAGTGCTCACCTGATCCCAGCCGGCACATCGAACTAACTACGCCGCTGGATCAGGTAAGCACATCGCGCCGACTGCTGAACCGGGCCAGTGACAGGAAATGCAAGCAGGCCCAGGCTTCAGATGTCGGCGCGCCGGGTGAGTGCACATCGGGGGCTTGCACGCGCGGCAAGCACCCAATCCTAACTTCTGGCCCATTGTTAATGTCACATGTTGAGTATTGTGGGCTTGTTTTCTTGTAGCGTGACTGACCTTCTCTCCAGGTTCAAGTTGAATGATGGAAATGATGATGCTCTATCTGGAGTGATGGGTAATAAATCCCAAACACCGGATTGGAATCAGTACCATCTCAGGTGTAGCAGACAGGTCAGGAAACCTTGAATCATTACACCCTCACTAATCGAACTTCCAGCCCACACACGTGCGTGCGTTCCTGCACACAGTACTCGCAGGTTTACACAAATCAGCTGTACATCTGTTTCGAGTATCAGATAAGGCGACGTCAGGTCTAGAAAAGGAAAACATTTTCAACCAGCTCCACTGAAATTTGAGGCATCAGGTCTAGCGTGGAATTGGTTTACAGTTTCCTACTATTACTTTAATTAAAACACCCACTGGTTCAAGTACCAGAATTTCTGGAAGATAAATCACTGGTCAGATTGTAGAATCATGCAGCACAGAAGGAGCCCATTCAGCCCATCGTGCCTGTGCCGGCTCTTTGAAAGAGCTCTCCAATTAGTCCCACTCCCCTGCTCTTTCCCCGTAACCCTGCAAATTATTCCCCTTCAAGTTTTTATCCAATTCCCTTTTGAAAGTTACTATTGAATCTGCTTCCACCGCCCTTTCAGGCAGCGCGTTCCAGATCACAACAACTCGCTGCGTAAAAGAAATTTACTGGCTCTTTTCCCAGTTACCTTAAATCCGTGTCCTCTGGTTACCAAACCTTCTGCCAGTGGAAAGTTTTCCCTATTTGCTCTATCAAAACCCCTCATAATTTTGAAAACTTCTATTAAATCTGCTCTAAGGAGAACAATCCCAGCTTCTCCACGTAACTGAAGCCCCTCATCCCTGGTACCATTCTAGTAAAACTCCTCTGCACCTTTTCCAAGGCTTTGACATCCTTCCTAAAGTGTGATGCCCAGAATTGAACACAATACTTCCGCTGAGACCCAACCCATGATCTATAATATCTCATTAAAATGGTAGAAGGCTGTTATTGGGTACATTGTGTATAAATTATGCCATTTTCCCCTCTGTGCTATTTGGGCTTCTCCAGCATCAAGCATTAATACCACGTGACAATGCTGGCTGCAAACTACACATGTATGGGTCATCAAGAAACACAAGCCTTAGCTTACACAACAAAAATGTACAGGTTTCAATGAAATACCCAGAGAGCGGTGGGAATGTGGAACTTGCTACCACAAGGAGAAGCTGAGGAGCAGCATAGATGCATTTAAGGGGAAGCTGGATAAACACACGAGGGAGAAAGGAATAAAAGTTTATACTGATAGGGTTAGATGAACAGGTGTGGGAGGAGGCTCGTGTGGAGCATAAACTCCGGCACGGCCCAGTTGGGCCGAATGGCCTGTTTCTACGCTGTACACGTAGTGTAAATGACTTCAACCCATGGTGGAAAATAGGAAAATGCTTTTCCTGTCAATTTTCTCCTTTCCTCCTGATTTCACCCTGGGGTACAGTTCCAAAAGGTCTCCAGCAACCTCTCTAGTCCTTCACTCAAGTACCCGTTCTTGATGCATTAACAGACGGCAGAGTCCAGTCCTGTGCTTACCCGACACCCACGCCAGCGGGCAGTAAGCGGGAGCAGCGACTCTGGCCTGACCAGTGGGCAGTAAGCGGGAGCAGCGACTCTGGCCTGACCAGTGGGCAGTAAGCGGGAGCAGCGACTCCGGCTCAACAGCTACTTGTTAAGCGTGAAGAGGATCACACAAGAGTCATATTAGCAGAACATTAGAGTATTTGACTTGCCCGTGAGTTTTCTATTATACTGCTAACAGTACACTAGGTACTGCCCCCCGATTATCAAAATCTACGACAAGGCCTTGGGCAACGTGGACCACTTTCCATACCTCGGGAGCCTACTGTCAACAAGGGCAGACGTCGATGACGAAGTCCAACACCGCCTTCAGTGTGCCAGTGCAGCCTTCGGTCGCCTGAGGAAGAGAGTGTTTGAAGACCAGGACCTCAAACCCGGCACTAAGCTCATGGTCTACAGAGCAGCAGTGATACCCGCCCTCCTGTATGTCTCAGAGACATGGACCATGTACAGCAGGCACCTCAAAGCACTGGAGAGGTACCACCAACGCTGCCTCCGCAAGATCCTGCAAATCCATTGGCAGGATAGGCGCACCAACGTCAGTGTTCTCGCTCAGGCCAACATCCCCAGCATCGAAGCTTTGACCACGCTCGATCAGCTCCGATGGACGGGCCACATCGTCCGCATGCCCGATACGAGACTCTCAAAACAAGCGCTCTACTCGGAGCTCCGACTTGGCAAGACAGCCCCAGGTGGGTAGAGGAAACGCTTCAAGGACACCCTCAAAGCCTCCTTGAAAAAGTGCAACATCACCATTGACACCTGGGAATCCCTGGCCCTAAACCGCACAAAGTGGAGGAGAAGCATCCGGGAAGGCGCCGAACACCTCGAGTCTCTTCGCTGGGAGCAAGCGGAAGCCAAGCGCAACTAGCGGAAGGAGCGTCAACCCAAGCACCCCACCCACCCGCCCCTTCAACCACCGTCTGCCCCACCTGTGACAGAGACTGTGGGTCCCGCATTGGACTCATCAGTCACCTGAGAACTCATTTTTAATGTGGAAGCAAGTCATCCTCGGTTCCAAGGGACTGCCTAAGAAGAAGTAAGCCAAGTGGGGATCGGACAAAGTCAACATGGACTTACAAAAGGTAAATCGTGCTTGACTAATCTACTGGAATTTTTTGAGGATGTAACTGATAGTCTAGCTAAGGGAGAACCAGTGGATGTGGTGTATTCGGACTTTCAGAAGGCTTTCGATAAGGTCCCGCATAAGAGATTAGAGTGCAAAGTTAAAGCACATGGGATTGGAGGTAAGGTACTGACTTGGATAGAGAACTGGTTGGCAGACAGGAAGCAAAGAGTTGGAATAAACGGGTCTTTTTCCAAGTGGCAGGCAGTGACTAGGGGGGTACCACAGGGATCGGTGCTATTCACAATATATATTAATGATCTAGACAAGGGAACTAGATGTAATATCTCCAAGTTTGCAGATGACATAAAGCTGGGTGGGCGTGTGTGCTGTGAGGAGGATGCAGAGAAACTCCAGTATGATTTGGACAGGTTGGGTGATTATACTGCATCTGCCATGCATCTGCCCAATGTGGATAAATACGAGGTTATCCACTTTGGTGGCAAAAACAGGAAGGCAGATTATTATCTGAACGGCAATAGATTGGGAATAGGGAAAGTGCAACGAGACCTGGGTGTCCTTGTGCACCAGTCGCTGAAGGTAAGCATGCAGGTGCAGCAGGCGGTTAAGAAGGCAAATGGTATGTTGGCCTTCATAGCCAGAGGATTCGAGTACAGGAGCAAGGATGTCTTGCTGCAGTTGTACAGGGCCTTGGTGAGACCACACCTTCAGTATTGTGTGCAGTTTTGGTTGCCTTATCTGAGGAAGGATGTTCTTGCCATGGAGGGAGCGCAGCGAAGATTCACCAGACTGATACCTGGGATGGCAGGAATGATGTATGAGGAGAGATTGGGTCGATTGGGCTTATATTCGCTGGAGTTTAGAAGAATGAGAAGGGATCTCATTGAAACTTATAAAATTCTAACAGGACTAGACAAACTAGATGCAGGAAGGATGTTCCCGATGGCCGGGGAGTCCAGAACCAGGGGTCACAGTCTAAGGATAAGGGGTAAGCCATTTAGGACTGAGATGAGGAGGAATTTCTTCACCCAGAGAGTGGTGAACCTGTGGAATTCTCTACCACAGAAGGCAGTAGAGGCCAATTCATTAAATATATTCAAGGAGGAGTTGGATATATTTCTTAAGGCTAAAGGGATCAAGGGATATGGGGAGAAAGCAGGGACAGGGTACTGAGTTTGGATGATCAGCCATGATCTCATTGAATGGCGGAGCAGGCTCGAGGGGCCGAATGGCCTACTCCTGCTCCTATCTTCTGTGTTTCTATGTTTCTAGTTCTGTGTTTCTATGGGGCACAATTGCTCATTGTTATAGATGTTAAAAGTGACGGGGGTAGAATTAATCGTGGAGCGTTTTCTCAAAACAGTGCACAGGGCACTTAAATCCATGTTGAGTTGTTTTGTGTGTACAACAAGTTAAAGTGACTTTTATTTTTTCTTGGCAAACCTGCAATGCTTAGTAATAGACCTGGAACCGCCAGCAGCAGACCTGGTGTTCTGCACTTCAAATTGCTTTCTCCAAACACCGCTCAAGTTGGGAGGGCCGAGTTTGTAATTGTAATGCTGGCTATTCTTCACAGTTCAAAGAGACAGACATTTTAGTGGCCAGAGAATCACGGGCTGGGGTTAGACGATTTCACGACAAGCTCCCCCCACCCCCCCAGGATGTGCCAGAAATGCCGAAGTGGAGAATCGCCTCACAGTTCACCCGCCCGCCATTCCATCAAATGAAATCCTAGTGACAACACGGCATCAGTTTTAGTTCAGTATAGTGTGGAACATTTCAACATTTTCTACACGTTTCACAAAGCAAACAAACAAAAAGAAAAAAGATCATTTATTCGGCGTGCCAGAGCTGCGCAAGTCCAACCGCCCGCTCACCGCGATCTAACGACGGAGATCTCCTGCTCCACAGGATAACGCGGGAGGCAGCAATGAAGCAAGGCGAAGAGCGATCCCGGTGACAGTGCAGCAGGGGATTCACGTCCTTTCATTAGCAGCTGAAGTTACATTTGTGCAGAAGAAGCAAAAAGATGCAAAGCAGCGGGATGGGTCATCAAACATAATAAGGAAAAATCTAGCCCACGTACCAACCATATACATATATAGGTATATTACAACTCTGTGGCAAAGGCCATTGGAATTCAGGTAAATTCACAATGCTACCTTTTCACATTGCCTTTAACTCTCTTCAGTATCATGTGTTTTCTTCCCCCAAGGTGATTGACTTCCCCTCTCCCATTCTCAACAAGCTAACTGTGGCCTCGTCATTGGGAAGATGAAGTAAATAATAACTGGTGAAATTTAGCCGGAGAAAGGCTGCACTGTGAGGTGGGGGAAAGCGGAAACTCTCTTGTAATTGGTGATGAGAATGAAGTGGACTCCGCACCTGTTGGGCGTAGTGGCAACTCTTAGCCAGGAGGAGGAAGATTGGCGGGGGTTGGGGGGGGGGGGGGAAATCGAAACATGTATTAGTGGTTACTCAGCATAATATTGTCCAGTAAAATATGAACTTTCAGCTTTAAAATCACATTTATGACAAATGAATGGGAATTTAAATAAATGGATATAACATTTCACAAAGCAGCAACCTATTGAAGCAGAGCCTAAATGTTCCGGGTCTGTGGCGGTGCCAGTGAGGAGGTAGCTCGCCACCACCAGCGGGCTTTGTGCCCGCTATCTTGTGTTAGGGGCTGGGGGTGGGGTGGGTGGATGGCCGTCAGCCACCTGCACACACTTGTGAAACATCCGCCCACACTAGCGTGAGTTGACCATTTAACGCAGGCTTTTCAAAGGCATGGCGTCGGTGTTTGCTTCCAAACCGTTCGTGTGCTTGACGAGCAAACCTTCCAGCTACTAAAGTTCACCACCCACCCCTGCCCCAATCCAACCCCTCCAGTTTCTCCTGTCCTGTCCTGTTGGGGGCCAGCAATGCTGGGAGCCCGGCAGTTTCTAACCCAAGTGGCAATTCTTCATGGATGAACTTATTTACGAGTGTCAGTGGGTTATTTCACCACGTGACTTGGTGTTATAGTTGTGGGCACTGTAGACAAGTCCCGTCCCGTCCTCAGTGGAGGTCTGTACACCTGAACACACATAGGCACATACACTCTGCAGCCGGGATCACTGAATAGTCATCAGAAGCAACAATATGTATAATTTTGTCTCCATCCTAGGCAGGGGGCACGCAGATCATGTGCTTACACACCTCTCTCCACTCCAGCTACGATCACCCAACTCAACACAGACTCGGGCTCGTATCTGGGACCTTCTTGGCTTGCATCAGAGCAACCAGTACAGTTACCCACTGAGCAGACAGTTACTAGAGTTGCATTTGTCGCAGGTTTTAGTAAGGGGACACTGTCTGTCTGTCCTGGCCTTGGGTCTGCCTCCTCCTGATACTGCCAGTGAACTCAGGACAGAAGCCCACGGCTGGTGCTGCAATGCTTTGCTTACATTCGAAAGTTAGCCACGATAGCATCGCAGCACTAAGATGCTAACATTGCGAAGCTGAATTTGCAGACTCAAGTTCTAGGACACTGGCCATAGTGAGCTAGCTTTGGAGATGGGCTGGGGATGAATACAAGCAAATGCCAGTTTTTAAAAAGATCCTGCCACGCTTTGATGGAACCAATCTAAAAGCAAGGGCTTAAATAAGACCAAGACGCACTTTCTCTCCACCATTGCCTCGCTCTCCCAATCCCCTCCACCCCATGGCGAAACAGGAAGTTGGTGCGGACTGAGGTTTTCGCTCTACTGTCGACCTGCGGGTATTGTGGGCGGTTGGGGGGGGCGGGTGGGAGGGGGTAAGTTGGCTGATCAATTAGTTAATCCAAGTTAGTTAGGAGGCGGTTTAATCATCTGTCTTCACCTGACACCTCCCCGCTGCCCGCTGAAGGTGGCAGAACGGGCACAGAAGGCAAAACTCGGACAAACGAGCGGGCAGAAACCCTCGGGAACGGACGGAGGCCTCGTCTGCAGATAATATTCACGATTCCCCCGTTGGATTAGGTCAGACTGAGGTGGATACATTGGGCCCGGCTACAAACTACGGCCAATAATTAAAAACCTGTGCTGGGAATTTCCTCGGGACTTGTCAACTTTGGCGGATGATCGGCGGAAGTGCCGTCTGTGTAGTGCGGACGAGGATCCCGCCGTATTTAGAGACCAATCGCGAACCCCCCCGCCCCCCGCCCCCGAGGGAATCCCCCAACGTCATTCTGTAAGATTTTAAATATTCAATTTACTAAAATAAAAACAGTTACTAAAGTGTAAAATGTTCTGAAGCGAATCAGCAATGATTGTTTTTGGTAACGATCGGCCTCCAGTCTTCGAACGACGACACCAAATGTCACCTGTTTTTTTTTTTGGTTGCTTGCTCTTTTCCCCCCGCAGATTCCAGTATCATCCACAGATCGGGAAACCGAATAAAAAAAATTCACACTGTGCAATCCACAGGCTTTTGAATCAAAGTACAGCCAAATAAATTTCCCTTTGTCGCAAGGCGGAGAAACGTCCGGTTTAGTCGAGGTGGGGGTCCACCGGTCCAATCGATCCCGCTTCGCTCTTCCAGGAATTGTGGGTTTTGCACTCTCTCTCTCTCTCTCTCTCTCTCCCCCTTTCGAATCACCACACCTCACACTTTCTCACAGGGTTCATCAGGCTTCCCGGCCTACAGTTGAAATGCGCGGCGAATTCGACAGAGTTGGCCACGGTTCCGATCACCCTGTACATCGAAGGGCTGTGGGGGTCTGTGATGAGCCCTTCGTAGGCGCTCTCTGGGGTCCGCACCGAGCACCAAACCTGAGGGGGCAGAAACACCGCATTTCTTATATTACAACAGTGACTACACTTCAAAATTACTTCATTGGCTGTAAAGCGCTTTGGGGCGTCCTGAGGTTGTGAAAGGTGCTATATAAATGTAAGTTACTATGAAAGCAGGTTCAACAATAAATTTCAAAAGGCAACTGGATCGCTAATTATTGCAGGGAAAATTTGCAGGGCTACGGGGAAAGAGCAGGGGAGTGGGACTAATTGGAGAGCTCTTTCAATGAGCCAGCACAGGCAGGATGGGCTGAATGGCCTCCTTCTGTGCTGTAAGAAATCCCTGGCCCAAGACCGCACAAAGTGGAGGAGAAGCATCCGGGAAGGCGCCGAACACCTCGAGTCTCTTCGCCGGGAGCAAGCGGAAGCCAAGCGCAAACAGCGGAAGGAGCGCACGTCAACCCAAGCACCCCACCCACCCGCCCCTTCAACCACCGTCTGCCCCACCTGTGACAGAGACTGTAGGTCCCCCATTGGACTCATCAGTCACCTGAGAACTCATTTTTAGTGTGGAAGCAAGTCATCCTCAGTTCCGAGGGACTGTCCAAGAGAAGATGATTCTAGGATTCAAAGCCTTTCTATTTCTTTTCGAACTAGCAAGTACACTTTAAAAAAAATTAATTTTCTGTCTGTTTTATCCCTGATTTTGAGTCTCTCAGTCCCTCAGCACAGCTCTTCCAAGGCAATGTAAACACCTGTGATGAAATAACTCTGTGTTCTGATATTTGTACTTGTAATGTCTGGAATGTTCCACCGGGGGGAACCACTAATGCTCCTCCCTGGCCCCGCCCCTCTTCTGGTATGTTCTACCAAGGGCTCGGTCGATGATGAACTCTGTTAACTCTGCCATGATTCTTACTTAATAAAAGCCTTCAGTCTTAAACTTTAACTTCACGGATTCGGGCAGTTATTCGGAACATCAACACCCCAAATGGCCTATTGGCCCGAGGACTATTGAACAGAGGTACTGTAAGAAAGCACGTTTTAACATTGAGTTCTTCACATTATGGGAACATTGCACCCAAACAATAAACGTACAAGAGTTCAGTGCCGTACAATACATGGACCAGACTCCATAACACATCTCACAAAGTTACCCATTACCTTTTCCTCCTCCATTCCCCCTCCTTTCCTTAAATAAAAAGGAATTTTCCTTCCCGGCTGCTTTACACCCTAAATGACAGATTTCTAGATCCAAAGGATCCTTGACCAATACTGTTCCAACAGCAAAACTGTTCACATGGTCCATGGGATATGCAAACAGCAATGAAGCAGATTCTGTTACTGAATCCTTAACACCGGAGGAACAATATTGCACCAAAATGTGTCATTATTCAATCAAAGAGTGAAAGCCCAAGTGGAAATGTCGGTCGTGACTGGGATTTGAAGCCTGGTTGGAAATCCAGCCCTCCCAGCTTCCGAGTGTCCCATCACTTCGAGACTTGCATACAATTAAATATAATGCACCTCACCTGTGCAAATCCAAGGAAGAAGAGCTGTCTATTGGTGAGGCCCAGGGTGGGCAGAACCATCTCTTCACCATTCTTTTTCACCCAGCTCTCGTAGGCCTGAAAAGCAGATTTTTTTTTTTAGCTGGAGTATTGACCTCTCATTACAGATTCATTTGAACAATCCCTTTAGCATCTTCTCTGGATTATAATCAAAACCGCTGTTTACTATTTCTAGTCATTTACTGAGAATCAGTCAGTAAAAACAAATTTGCATTTACATGGTGCCTTTCGCATCCTCGGGACATTTGAATAGTGCCGTGGGATCCTTTACGTCCACCTGAGAGAGTAGACGGGGCCTCGGCCTAATGTCTCATCTGAAAGACGGCACCTCCGACACTGCAGCAGTCCCTTAGTACTGCAGTGGAGTGTCAGCCTAGTTGCGAGCTCAAGTCGAAGCCACAACCTACAGACTCAGGGACCAAGGCTGACACCACATTGCAGCACAGGGGAGCTCTCCGGGGCAGGCTCAGTTTCAGCAGCGCCCTGCTTTGAAGGTTTAGTTTTGTAGACACTGCCCCGGTTGCTGGGATGGTTTATGCTGCAGCAGACGTTGGGGGAGATTCTCGGTGGGGGGGGGCGCCAAAACAAGTTGCGCACTAGGAAGTCATGAAGGAAGCGAGGCCCAGGCTGATTTTAACAGCCGGGCCTCCTTTTAATTCCTGAAATCGGTCGCCCTCAAAAAGCCAACGGGAATGAGGTGAAGGCCGGTGGATGGCAGCGGGAATTGGGCCGGGAGATGGCCATCGCCGGGGACCCAAAAGAACCGTCCCCATCACATGGCAAGTGCTTGGGGGATGGCGGTGTAGGGAGGACTGGGACAGGGGGAGGACAGAGGGATCCTTCTAGGGTTTGAAGGAGCACTCCTGCCCCTCCTGGCTCCCGAGGAACCTTCCCAAAGAATAAAAAAACATGACTTAACTTGGCCTTTTCTGGCCACACTCCTGCTTCCAGCCAGATTTTTACGCCGGGGTCACCACGAGTTGCTGCTCAAATCACATTGGAACACCGATGACGTCACCTTTAAGTTTATTTGGAGGGAAGAGTCTGATGGCACTTTCACAATGATGATATCACGTGCAAGTGACTCAATGATGTCCTCCAATATGATGTCTGCCATTGCTTCTTGTTTTCTTAAACATGAGCCATTTAATTCATGAATTCAATTACCACATCCAAATCCATGAATCAATGACCTGAAGACAAGACACCCGAGACTCTCCCTTCATTTGTAATGCCCAACAGGAAAGTTCCACCTGTGACTACCAGAGAGGTGTCTACAATCGGAAGTCTAACAGATACCACTGGTGTGTGCCAGGCACCCTGACGAGCTACAGGTACTTGCATGGTAAGCTGCTTTCAGACCTCCATTGTCAGCGATATTTTCACCCAGCGTCTGCTTGCCATTCACTTGCTCGCTGTTGATGGTGTAGTTATTGTACTGTTCGATCATGCACTCGGTCTGATGTTTGAAGGCTTCAACTGAGGAGTTCTTCCACCATGACCTCAGGTTGCCGTCTTTGTCGTACTCCCTCCCTGCCACAATAGTGAACAAGGAGTTACTTCAGTGCCAAGTACAGCTTTTGAGGAGATGCCTTTAGGAAGCAGAACGGCCAGCTTCAACAGTGATGAAGGGTTTTGACAGAGCAAATAAGGAGAAACAGTTCCTACTGGCAGAAGGGCCGGTAACCAGAGGACACAGATTTAAGATAATCGGCAAAAGAGCCAGCGGGGAGATGAGGAGAATGTTTTTTTACGCAGCGAGTTGTTGTGATCGGGAATGCGCTGCCTGAAGGGCGGTGGAAGCAGATTCAATAGTAACTTTCAAAAGGGAATTGGATAAATACTTGATGGTGAAAAAATTGCAGGGCTTTGGGGAAGAGCAGGGGGGGGTGGGACTAATGGCATAGCTCTTTCAAAGAGATGGCACAGGCACGATGGGCTGAATGGCCTCCTTCTGTGCTGTGTGATTCTGAGAGAGAAAAGGATACACAAACGTCTACTCCACTAAGTCCTTTTGGAATTTTTTTTCTAATATGTCTCATTTGTACTACCTCAGGGTCAGCTGCTGTGATGGAACCCTATCGAGAGTAAGGCAGCTGTTGAGAGAAGAATTCAAAAACAATGGGGATAGACAACAGGCTGGGAGACCGAGCGGAATTTCCCTCTGCAGTGCCGTGGCATACAGGAGGGCGGCACATTGGGAAGGCGTTAGCATGCAGGCACAGCAAGCAATTAGGAAGGCAAATGGCATGTTGGCCTTTATTGCTAGAGGGTTGGAGTGCAAGAGTAAAGAAGTCTTACTACAATTGTACAGGGCCTTGGTGAGACCACACCTGGAGTATTGTGCACAGTTTTGGTCTCCTTATCTAAGGATATACTTGCCTTAGCGACAGTGCAATGAAGGTTCACTAGATTGCTCCCTGGGATGAGAGGGTTGCCCTATGAGGAGAGATTGAGTAGATTGGGCCGATACTCTCTGGTGTTTAGAAGAATGGAGGTGACCTCATTGAAGCATATTGGATTCTGAGGGGTTGACACAGCCCTCGACCGTTCTATCTGCCGCACTTCTGCCCTCACCCCTGCTCCTCCCTCCCGGAACCACGATAGGGTTCCCCTTGTCCTCACCTTTCACCCCACCAGCCTCCACATTCAACGGATCATCCTCTGCCATTTCCGCCACCACCAAACGCATCTTCCCCTCCCTTCCCCTTTCAGCATTCCATAGCGACCGCTCCCTCCGTGACACCCTAGTCCACTCCTCTATCACCCCCAGCACCCCTTCCCCTTCGCCCGGCACCTTCCCGTGCAAGCACAGGAGATGCAACACCTGCCCTTATACCTCCTCTCTTCCCACTGTCCAGGGCCCCAAACACCCCTTCCAGGTGAAACAGCGGTTTACTTGTACTTCTTGCAATCTAGTATACTGTATTCGCTGTTCATGATGTGGTCTCCTCTACATTGGGGAGACCAAACGCAGATTGGGTGACCGCTTTGCAGAACACCTCCGTTCAGTCCATAAGGATGACCCCAAGCTTCCGGTCGCCTGTCACTTTAATTCACCGCCCCATTCCCACTCAGACCTCACCGTCCTTGGCCTCTTGTATTGTTCCACGGAAGCTCAACGTAAACTCGAGGAACAGCACCTCATCTTCCGATTAGGCACTTTACAGCCTTCCGGACTCAACATCGAGTTCAACAATTTCAGATCATAACCTCGGCCCCTATTACAGTTTTACTTATATTTTTTATCCACACCTTTGTTTTGGCCCTTTCCCTACCCCTTTTTTTCTCTCCCACATGGCAGCTGTCTCCCATTCTGCCAGCACATTTCACACCTAATCTAGAGCCGTCTTTTGTCTCCACTAGTCCGATCACCATCTCATCTCGTTTTGAATACCTCTTAATGTCTCTTCACTTCTCTTTTGTTCTCTCCCAGCCTCCAAACTGGCCTTTTAATTTCTTTCATTGCCTGTGCTTTTTCAGTCTTGACAAAGGGTTTTGACCCGAAACGTTGACTCTATTTTCTCTCCACGGATGTTGCCTGGCCTGCTGAGTTTTTCCAGCATTTTCTGTTGTTATTGAGGATTCTGAGGGGGATTGACAGGGTAGATGTTGAGAGATTGTTTCCCCTGGCTGGAGCGTCTAGAACTAGGGGGCACAGTCTCAGGATAAGGGAGCTAAGACTGAGATGAGGAGGAATTTCTTCACTCAGGGTGGTGAATCTTTGGAATTCTCTACCCCAGAGGGCTGTGGAGGCTCAGTCGTTGAGTATATTCAAGGCTGAGATTGATGGATTTTTGGATATTACGGGAATCAAGGGATATGGGGATAGTGCAGGAAAGTGGAATTGAGGTTGAATATCAGCCTTGATCTAATTGAATGGCGGAGCAGGCTCAAGGGGCCGTATGGCCTACTCCTGCTCCTATTTCTTATGTTCTTATTAAGGTGCCCCTGGCCTGTCATTGTCCATCAGTTTGGGGGGGGGTGGGGGGGGGCGGCGGTACAGACTTTCCTGATAGCCGTTTCCGGTGTGCGACAGGAGTCCTGAAATGGAAAATCCTGTACGATTATAAGGAGATGGACTTCTGCTGACTTTGCTTCTGGCGGGTTGCAATTCTTCCAGGGTTCCATTGGCCTCCTGATGTACCTCGGAGGGAGATCAGTGAAACCCCTGCAGCGTTTCCGTGCTTGAGGTTATATCCCCATTATGTTGGCATCCCTCCTTTACCAAGCAGGGTGTAATGGAGAGAAATTACCCACACGGAAATGGGTAAGTGTTAGTGGCTTGCAATGTTTATAGATTGTATTTAATTCGAGTTTAGCAATGGCTGCTTATCAAGAGATGCTAATGGCTGTATCAATTAAATTGTATTGGTTTCTATCGAGCGCGAGAAAGTGAGAGAGAGGGAGAGAGCGCAAGAGGGGGAGAGAGAGAGAGCATGAGAGAGAGAGAGAGAGAGAGCGCATGAGAGAGAGAGCGAGAGAGAGAGCATGAGAGAGGGCAAGAGAGAGAGCGGGAGAGAGCGCGCGCGCACAAGGAAGAGATAGAGTGTGCGAGAGCAGGAGAGGGGGTGGGAGAGAGGGAGAAAGTGAAAGAGCAAGAGAGAAAGTGAGTCGAGAGAAAGTAAAAGAGCGAGAAAGAGAAAGCGAGAAAGAAAGCAAGAGAAAGCGAGAAAAAGAAAAAGACTTGCACTTATAAAATGCCTTTCACAAGCTCAGCACATCCCAAAGCACTTTACAGTCAATTAAGTGCTTTTTTTTGCAGTGCAGTCACTGTTGTAATGTGGGAAACGCGGCAGTCTATTTGCGCACAGCAAGCTCCCACAAACAGCAATGTGATAATGCCCAGATAATCTGTTTGTGTGATGTTGAGTGAGAGATAAATATTGGCCAGGACACCGGGGAGAACACCCCTGCTCTTCTTCAAAATAGTGCCGTGGGATCTTTGATGTCCACCCGAGAGAGCAGACGGGGCTTCGGTATAACGTCTCATCAAAACAAATGCACCAATCATCGATCCAGTCTGAATGCCTGCAGACTTGTGCACTGAATGAATCTCAACAGACACAAATCCAGTTTCCTGCCAACTGGATTGCGCGAATCTGGTCGCATTCCACTTTCATGTTCACATTGCTAATCGTGGCTTTTGTATTATTGTCCATGCAAAAGACCCCAAAAGGGTTTAAAACGGAGACAGTCTTACAGTTCTGATGATTTATGTTGTTTGGAAAGTTGGATCTTTCACTTTCTAGTTGGGAAGGACCTTTTCTTATGTTCCACCGATACCGAAGAAAGATTCGGAAGGAGCAAAAACGACTGAACTCATTTTTCCAGGAACGAGGCGGTTGCTTTCCAAAACCCAAATGACTTTGGGAGTGAATTCCCTCGAAATTTGAGATGGGGTTTACGCTGCGGACCTGCTGCCGAAGTTATGGTGATGGCGATTTCACCGCATCGCTTCGGAAGAATTCCTCATGAACCCATTACTGGCTTTTGTCCGTGTATTTGTTTGACGTTATACTCGGGTTTAATTTTGCCAAATGCTACGTGATTCATATCTTTATTTAATTCATTGTATTATTTATGATGATGATAAGCCGGTCTGATTGTAATCTCTACCAATCCAAAGGGGATAGTGCGGTGTAACATGTTTACGCTGTTGGTCAGAATGTGGAAGTAGGGTATTGTAAATCTTCAGGGCTATTCTGTCAAGAGATTAACAATAATAATTTATGGATTGTAGGAGACAGGTTCCACTGATGAGAACGACAGTGACAGGGAAACCTGAAACAGTCAATAATCTTTCAGTGTCGTTTATAGGGTTGGCCACACAACTTGGCAACGAGTGGGGATGGACAATGAATGAAACTCCAAAATGCTGCCCAATCGAGAGGGAGATTGTTATTTGATTTGACAGTTCAAGTCTTGTAGATTTCAGTAAAGAACATGCAGAAATGTCACAGAGTTAGAATCATAGAAAGTTACAGCACGGAAGGAGGCCATTTCGGCCCATCGTGTCCGTGCCGGCCAACAAAGAGCTATCCAGCCTAATCCCACTTCCCAGCTCTTGGTCCGTAGCCCTGCAGGTTACAACATCCCAAGTGCACACCCAAGTACTTTTTAAATGTGGTTAGGGTTCCTGCCTCTACCACCCTTTCAGGCAGTGAGTTCCAGACCCCCACAACCCTCTGGGTGAAGAAATTTGCCCTCAAATCCCCTCTAAACCTTCCACCAATTACTTTAAATCTGTGCCCCCTGGTTTTTGACCCCTCTGCTGAGGGAAATAGGTCCTTTCTATCCACTTTATCTCGGCCCCTCATAATTTTATACACCTCAATAAAGGTCTCCCCTCAGCCTCCTCTGTTCCAAGGAAAACAGACCCAGCCTATCCAGTCTTTCCTCATAGCGAAGATTCTCTACTCCCGGCAACATCCTTGTAAATCTCCTCTGTACCCTCTCTAGTGCAATCACATCTTTCCTGTAATGTGGGGACCAGAACTGCACACAATACTCTAGCTGAGGCCTAACTAGTGTTTTATACAGTTGAAGCATAATCCCCCGGCTCTTGTATTCTATGCCACGGCTAATAAAGGCAAGCATTCCGTATGCCTTCTTAACCACCTTCTCTACCTGACCTGCTACCTTCAGGGATCTGTGGACATGCACTCCAAGATCCCTTTGTTCCTCTACACTACTCAGTGTCCTACCATTTAATGTGTATTCCCTTTTCTTGTTAGCCCTCCCCAAATGCATTACCTCACACTTCTCCGGAGTGAATTCCATTTACCACTGTCCTGCCCAATTTATTGATATAAGAACATAAGAAGTAGGAGCAGGAGTAGGCCATACGGCCCCTCGGGCCTGCTCCGCCATTCAATAGGATCATGGCTGATCCGAATCTAGGCTCACGTCCACTTCCCTGCCCACTCTCCGTAACCCCTAATTCCCTTATCAGCTAGGAAACTGTCTATCTCCGTTTTAAATTTATTTAATGTCGCAGCTTCCACAGCTCTCTGAGGTAGCAAATTCCATAGATTTACTGCCCTCTGAGTGAAGAAGTTTCTCCTCATCTCAGTTTTGAAAGGGCAGCCCCTTATTCTAAGAATATGCCCCCTAGTTCTAGTCTCACCCATCAGTGGAAACATCCTCCCCACATCCACCCGATCAAGCCCCCTCACAATCTTATATGTTTCGATAAGATCGCCTCTCATTCTTCTGAATTCCAATGAGTAGAGGCCCAACTACTCAACCTTTCCTCATAAGTCAACCCCCTCATCTCCGGAATCAACCGAGTGAACCTTCTCTGAACTGCCTCGAGAGCAAGTATATCTTTTCTTAAATATGGAAACCAAAACTGCACGCAGTATTCCAGGTGTGGCCTCACCAGTACCCTGTATAACTGAAGCAAGACTTCCCTGCTTTTATACTCCATCCCCCTTGCAATATAAGCCAAGATTCCATTGGCCTTCCTGATCACCTGCTGTACCTGCATACTAACCTTCTGTGTTTCATGCACCAGGACCCCCAGATCCCTTTGTACTGTAGCACTTTGCAGTTTCTCTCCATTTAGATAATAACTTGCTCTTTGATTTTTTCTGCCAAAGTGCATAACCTCACACTTTCCAACATTATATTCCATCTGCCAAATTTCTGCCCACTCACTTAGCCTATCTATGCCCTTTTGCAGGTTTTTTTATGTCCTCCTCACTCACTGCTTTCCCTCCCATCTTTGTATCGTTGGCAAACTTGGATACGTTGCACTTGGTCCCTTCCTCCAAATCGTTAATATAGATTGTAAAGAGTTGGGGTCCCAGCACTGACCCCTGCGGAACACCACTAGTTACTAATTGCCAACCCGAGAATGAACCATTTATCCCAACTCTCTGTTTTCTGTTAAATAGCCAATCTTCCACCCATGCCAGTATATTACCCCAATCCCGTGATTTTTTATCTTGTGCAGTAATCTTTTGTGTGGCACCTTGTCAAATGCCTTTTGGAAGTCCAAATACACCACATCTGTTCTGAACCAATGGACTTTTTACATGCAGTGAACATTTTATATGCAGATAGCACCCTCTGGTGGTGGTTATTGTGTTAGCAGTTTGTATGCTGGAAAGGTCATCTGACCTTTCTACCTTTCTTCCTGTGTGAGGTCATTTGACTTTTGTTCCTTTCTTCCTGTGAGAGGTCATTTGACCTTCGTACCTTTCTTCCTGTGTAACCCAGGAAGTAGAATTTCAGGAAGAACCTGGCAGTAATGGAGGATTCCATAAGGGATTCACAATCCAATGTAATCTGATTTCATATGTTAGGCCAAGCGCAATGTCTGTGAGTATCTTTGTTTCTTAGCATAATAGCAACGTTGTCAGAGTAGTATTTTGATAACACTATGTTTATAAAAGGTTAATATTTGATAGTTACAGAAGTGAGTCCAAATGTTAGTTAGTTATACAATTAATCTATTCTACTGTTGTAAATATGTTATACCTTATGTAATATCGAATGTATAGTACTCAGTTTATGTACAAAACATACTTTATCTTTGTTTACAGTTTCACAAAATTTGTTCAAGTAAAGCTTCAAAACAGCAAACGGCTTCACGAAGAATTATTTTTGAATAAGTGTTTAACTTGCTGGATAACTAGATAGGAGCACGTCTAGCGCGGCCAGTACAGTGAAAAGATATTGCGCTTGGCCTAACATATGAAATCAGATTACATTGGATTGTGAATCCCTTATGGAATCATCCACTGGTTACCCTTTATCCACCCTGTTTGTTACGTCCTCAAAGAATTCGAGCAAATTTGTCAAACATGACTTCCCCTTAATAAAACCATGCTGACTCTGTCCGATTAAATTATGCTTATCCAAATGTCCTGTTACTTATCTTCCTGCAGTCTACAGCTTCCTTCTTCAGTAGCAACCACACAGCCAATTTTAGTATCATCTGCAAACTTCTTAATCATACCACCTATATTCCAGTCAAGATCGTTGATACCACAAAAAGCAAGGGACCTAGTACTGAGCCCTGTGGAACCCCACTGGAAACAGCCTTCCAGTCACAAAAACACCCATCAACCATTACCCTCTGCTTCCTGTCTCCAAGCCAGTTTTGAATCCAACTTGACTCTTTGCCCTGGATCCCATGGGCTTTTAACTTAGTGACCAGTCTGCCATGTGGAACCTTATCAAAAGCCTTGCTAAAGTCCATATAAACTACATCAAGCGCACTACCCTCATCTACCCTCCTTGTTACCTCCTCAAAAAATTCAATCAAGTTTGTCAGACACGACCTTCCCTTAACAAATCCGTGCTGACTATCCTTGATTAATCTGTGTCTTTCTAAATGAAGATTATCCTGTTCTTCAGAATTCTTTTCAATAATTTTCCCACCACCGAGGTTAGGCTGACTGGCCTGTAATTACTCGGTCTATCCTTTTCTCCCTTTTTAAACAAGGGTACCACATTAGCAGTCCTCCGGCACCACACCTGAAGCCAGTGAGGATTGGAAAATGATGGTCAGGGCCTCTGCTATTTCCTCTTTTGCTTCACTTAACAGCCTGGGATACATTTCATCTGGGCCTGGGGATTTATCCACTTTTAAAACTTATAAACCCCTTAATACTTCCTCTCTCACTATGTTTATTTCATCTAACATTTCACACTCCTCCCCACCGATAGCAATGTCTGCTTCGCCCCTCTCCTTTGTGAAAACAGACGCAAAATATTCATTAAGAACCCTACCGACGTCTCCCGCCTCCACACACAGATTACCCCCATGATCTCTAATAGGCCCTACCCTTTCTTTAGTTATCTTCTTACTCTTAATATATTTCTAAAACATCTTTGGGTTTTCCTTGATTTTACTTGCCAAGAATTTTTCATGCTCTCTCTTTGCTTTCCTAACATCCTTTTTAATTGCACCCCTGCACTTTCTGTACTCCTCTAAAGATTCTGGGGTATTTAGCCCTCGGTATCTGTCATACGCCTCCCTTTTTTTCTTTATCCTACCCTGTATGTCCCTAGACATCCAGGGGGCTCTAGATTTGTTAGTCCCACCTTTTTTCTTTAAGGGCACATATTTGGTTTGAACCCTCCGGATCTACTCCTTGAATGCCTCCCACTGCTCTGACACTGATTTACCTTCAAGTAGCTGTTTCCAGTCCCGTATGGCTAAATCCCCTCTGAGCTTAGCAAAATTTGTTTTTCCCCAATTTTGAATTTCTATTCCTGGTCTATCCTTGTCCTTTTCCATAACTACCTTAAATCTAACTGAATTATGGTCACTAGCACCAAAATGCCCCCCCCACTGATATGCCTTCTACCTGCCCAGCTTCACTCCCTAAAACTAAGTCCCGAACCGCCCCCTCCCTTGTTGGGCTTGCTACATACTGGCTAAAAAAGTTCTCCTGGATGCATTTTAGGAATTCCACACCCTCTATACCCTTCACACTAATTTTATCCCAGTTAATATTGGGGTAGTTGAAATCCCCTACTATTACTGCCCTATAGTTGTTGCACTTCTCCGAAATTTGTCTACATATTTGTTTGGGGGTCTGTAGTACACTCCCAGCAGTGTGATCGCCCCTTTTTTGTTTTTCAATTCGACCCATATGGCCTTGTTTGATGATCCCTCCAAAATATCATCCCTCCTCACAGCTGTAATAGTTTCTTTAATCAATACCGTGACCACCCCTCCCTTTTTACCTCCATCTCTATCCCATCTGAAAATCATGTAACCAGGAATGTTGAGCTGCCATACCTGCCCCTCTTTCAGCCACGTCTCTGTAATAGCTATAATGTCATTGTCCCAAGTATCTGTGCCCTCAGCTCATCTGCCTTGTTCGCGATACTCCTTGCATTGAAGTATATACCATTTAATACAGGCAAACCTCCTTGTTGACTACTATCTAGCCCTTGATTCCTCTGTCCTTCCAATTTACTTTCTACGTTTTTGTTTTCCAATTCCAGTTTTTCTTCCCTCCCTATTGACTCTATACTTAGGTTCCCATCCCCCTGTCAAGCTAGTTTAAACCCTCCCCAACAGCACTAGCAAACCCTCCCGCGAGGATATTGGTCCCGTTCCCGTTGAGGTGCAAACCGTCTGGGTTGTAGAGTTCCCACCTCCCCCAGAAACGGTTCCAGTTTCTCAGGAATCTAAAGCCCTCCCTCCTACACCATCTCTCCAGTCACGCATTCATCTGCTCTTTCTTCTTATTTCTGTATTCACTAGCACGTGGGACTGGTACCTTTGAGGTCCTGCTTTTTAACCTCTTTCCTAGCTCCCTAAACTCTGCCTGCAGGACCTCATCCCTCTTCCTACCTATGCCGTTGGTACTGATATGGACCACGACCTCTGGCTGTTCACCCTCCCCCCTCAGAATGCCCTGCAGCCACTCAGTGACATCCTTGGCCCTGGAATCAGGGAGGCAACATACCATCCTGGAGTCACGTCTGCGGCCGCAGAAACGCCTGTCTGTTCCCCTAACTATTGAATCCCCCATCACAATTGCTCTCCCTCTCCTCTTCCCCCCCACCCTGTGCAGCTGAGCCTTCCGTGGTGCTGTGGACTTGGCTCTGGCTGCACTCCCCAGAGGAACCATCGCCCTCACCAGTACTCAGCACCGAATACTGGTTGGTGAGCAAGATGGGCTCAGGGGACTCCTGCACTACCTGCCTGGTCCTCCTCTTCTGTCTGATGGTCACCCATTCCCTCTCTGCCTGCACACTCTTAAGCTGCGGGGTGACCACCTCCCGAAACGTGCTATCCACGTAGCTCTCAGCCTCGCGGAGGCACAGCAGTGACTGCAGCCGCCGCTCAAGCTCCGTAACCCGGTGCTCGAGCTGCTGTAGCTGGTGACTCTTCCCGCACATGTGGTCATCTAGACCACGGGAGGTGTCCAGGACTTCCCACATGGCACAGGATGTGCATTCCACGGGTGTGAGCTGCCCTGCTATACCTCTATTAACAGACTATTTACTAACCTAGCTGGAATAAACTTTAAAAACTTTAAGAAAGCCAAGTATAAACACTTACCAGATACTCACCTATCAGCTCCCTCTTTTTGAATGTTTAGTTTTTAATCCCGGCTCTTAATTTAAACTAATGCCGAAGATAAAGAGAGAAATACTGATCAACCAATCACTTCCCTGCTTTCCTGTGACGTCACACCTTGTTTTTTGGACTGCTGGATTTTCCCTCTCTGCTCCGGTTCCTGGCTCGGTCCGCTCTCCCCGGCTGCTCATAGTGAGTTCAGGCCCCTCTCTGACCCCGCTCTTTATTTACTGGCCTCTGCTCCAGTTCCCGGCTCGGTCCGCTCCCCCTCGGCTGCTCATAGTGAGTTCAGGCCCCTCTCTGACCGCGCTCTTTATTTACTGGCCTCTGCTCCAGTTCCCGGCTCGGTCCGCTCCCCCTCGGCTGCTCAGTGAGTTCAGGCCCCTCTCTGACCCCGCTCTTTATTTACTTGCCTCTGCTCCAGTTCCCGGCTCGGTCCGCTCCCCCTCGGCTGCTCAGTGAGTTCAGGCCCCTCTCTGACCCCGCTCTTTATTTACTGGCCTCTGCTGCGGTTCCCGGCTCGGTCCGCTCCCCCTCGGCTGCTCATAGTGAGTTCAGGCCCCTCTCTGACCGCGCTCTTTATTTACTGGCCTCTGCTGCGGTTCCTGGCTCGGTCCGCTCCCCCTCGGCTGCTCACAGTGAGTTCAGGCCCCTCTCTGACCCCGCTCTTTATTTACTGGCCTCTGCTCCGGTTCCCGGCTCGGTCCGCTCCCCCTCGGCTGCTCACAGTGAGTTCAGGCCCCTCTCCGACCCCGCTCTTTATTTATCAGCCTCTGCTCCGGTTCCCGGCTCGGTCCGCTCCTCCTGGGCTGCTCGCAGTGAGTTCAGGCCCCTCTCCGACCCCGCTCTTTATTTATCAGCCTCTGCTCCGGTTCCCGGCTCGGTCCGCTCCTCCTGGGCTGCTCAGTGAGTTCAGGCCCCTCTCTGACCCCGCTCTTTATTTACTGGCCTCTGCTCCGGTTCCCGGCTCGGTCCGCTCCTCCTGGGCTGCTCGCAGTGAGATCTGCTGAATCTGTGGAGTTTCTGAGATGAAGATTCCCAATGAACTTACCAATGGCGGAGCAGGGCCAGGATCAAAACGGACTGTGACCCAAAAAACTTAGTTGGGTTACTAAATGCTGAATACGAGGGACCCACTGGACTCTTAAAACTAATGATGGGAAAATCTATTTGCCCACACTGGGAGTGGGGAATTCAGAAAAAAGACCATTCCATGTCCCAGCACGGAGACAGTCATCTCATGTGATGGCCACGCACTGAAAACTGATGAACTACATTGGGTTCACACCATTTGGAGACTGCTGCAAGTGTAATTTAAACCCGACCTCTATCTGTTGCACCGACTGAAATAAGTCAATTCTGTAGCACCTTCAGCCTCCTACATCAGAGTGCAGGAGTGAATGGGCTCACCGCTGATCGAGTATCTTCGGCTAAAACAATCTCGAGATGGCCGCCAAATTTGACAATTAAACAGACCGACTAATTACTGGTGGGGGGTGGGGAATCCCAAAGGTAAGTTTCCATCTTTGAACACAAGATCAGCAATAACCGAGATCCACGTACAAACATTTAACGTGCTCGTGTCGAATTTCTCTCTGCACTAATTTGACCGAGCTGTTAAACTGTTAATTTTAAACTAGCAGATCTCCCCTGGTTGTAAGTTGGCAGATATATTTTACAAGGACAGGAATGGCGTACCATCACTCTATTACTAAAGTGAAGCATGTGTTTCCCTTTAAGGTTATAACCTGCGTGAGGTTAAGAACATAATAAATAGGAGCAGGAGTTGGCCATTCAGCCCCTCGAACCTGCTCCGCCATTCAATAAGATCATGGCTGATCTGATTTTGGCCTCAACTCCACTTTCCTGCCCGTGCCCCATAACTTTTCGACTCCCTTGTTGCTGAAAAATCTGTCCATCTCCGCCTTGAATATATTCAATGACTCCGCCTCCACAGCTCTCCAGAGTAAAGATTAGGTAACTAGAGATGAATTGCTCTAAGCAGATCCTGAGGTCAATTAATGGTCAGATTCTTTTTTTTTTTAATACCTTTTTGCTCGGTGTGACTTGTGGTTCGTTAGAAGGTATTTTCTGATGGTTTAAATAGGAGGTGATTGTCTTCCTTACCTTTTAAAATGCTTTTTACAAAACATGTGACAATTTGCACATGTAAAAACGTGACAGTTGAAGTATGACAGACACTTCGCAGATCTTTTGTATCCATAATATACTAATTTTTATGTAACTTTCTGTCACACGCTTTCTGTCGTGTAGCTCTTTATTGATATTACTTTGAGCCAATCAGAACTGAAGGGGTTTAGAACATGCACATCGGAAACGAGGCAGGCAGCTCAAAAACTACCCAGGAAAAATGAGCTGCCGCACTTACAACGTGGCCGCACAGCACTCCGCAGCTCCCGCGCAGCCGGCTCACCAGCTTTTAAATGGGGAAAACCCACGCATGCGCGGTGTCGTGAATGGGCCGCGCTCCCCCCGCAAAAAAAATGAAAGGGAACTGACATGAATCAGTCATTCATGAAAGAAAGACTTATGAAATAATACTGAGTGGCCTGCGGGTGGCGCTGTCCAGGGAGAGTATAAATACTCGGGCACGGGCCCAGCTTGCGCAGGACATTCTTAACAGGAACTAATGAAGGACACAACTAGACCTCCATGTTGTAAAACAGTTGATTAAAGCCTTGTTTAACGCTTAGACCAAGTGCCTAGTAGTTTTCTTACGTCAGGAACATTGAGCGCTTACGAAAATTCTTAATGATCAGTCAGAAGATCCTATGAAATAAAAAAAGGTGAACCAATCACATTGCTCAAACAAAATTGCTAAGTCCTTTTGTCCATCATTTTTCCTCAGCAACTGAAATGTCTAATGGCCAAAATAAGATTTTGAACAAAATGAAAATGTTTAACTATTGCTCGTTCCACAATAATCTGATTAAACTTTCCCACTGAATTTTCTTTCATGTGTTTTAACGGCTCAAGATGTTTCAGGATTTTTTTGACCACTTTTCTGTGGAAAGGTTCGAGGTACGGGTTCAGTTAAAGCTCGCTTTAAAAAGGGGTAAAAATGAGCAGGCCGCAGGGTTGGCACGCATGTTCTAAGATTCAGACGGGGTGCCTGAACCAGGGCCCTGAAGTCCACTCGACATTCCAGCCACCATTTGCTCACCGCTGCTGCGACAGTCGCATTCATTTGAACTCAACAGGGGTCCGTCCCACGTTGGGCTGGTGGCTGGGGGTTGAGCGGGTCGTCCAGTTTTATTAAAAACGGACGCGGGAGTCGGGCTTTTAAAAAGAAACACCGATACCAGAAAGTCAGTCAGTCGGATAGTCAAGTGCTCAGAGAAGATTAAAAGAGGGACTGCCGAGAGAGCAGATCTGCCCGAGCCGTCGGTCAGAATGCAGAGCAGTTAATCTGTTTAAGTCAAGCAAGGCAAGGCACTGAAGTGAGGTAGAAAAGCACATTGCGTAGTAATGTAAAAATACCCAAAGATAAGCTGCATTGATTGAACTAACTGAATCTGCTTGAAACTACTGCCCTCGATGTTGATTTGACTGTGGAATGACGTAGCTGAACGATTCATACTAAAAACTGCCACAGCGACTGTTAACTCGGTCTCCCCGAGAGGTTGAAGACAAACATGCTCATGAGACATGGGTATTCGGTGCTGATCCCCAGGGTGCCACCACTGTACAAGTAGATATGACCTGAGAGTCAACCCCCACAACAGGAAGCCACACAGAACACTTCCAGGAGTGACTGATGCCACTGAACTCAATAACGTATCTACAGCAGACCTGAATTCGTAACGTGCCTTTATTAGGTTTTACCTGAAGGCCTAGGCTACAAGAGTAATGGCCACAGGGGGGGGGTCAGCCTTGGCTCAGTGGGCCACACTCTCCAGTCTGAGTCAAAGTATTGTGGGTTCAAGCCCCACTCCAGAGGTTTGTGCACATGATCCAGGCCGACACTCCAGTGCAGTACCGAGGGAGTGCTGCTCTGTCAGAGGTGCCGTCTTTCAGCTGAGGCATTAAACCGAGGCCCCGTCTGCTCTCTCAGCTGGACACAGAAGATCCCATGGCGCTATTTCGAAGAAGAGCAGGGGGAGTTCTCCCCGGTGTCCTGGCCAATATTTATCCCTCAACCAACATTATGAAAACAGTTAATCTGGTCATTATCACATTGCTGTTTGTGGGAGCTTGCTGTGCGCAAATTGGCTGCCGCGTTTCCTACTTTACAACAGTGACTACACTTCAAGAGGTACTTCATTGGCTGCAAAGCGCTTTGGGACATTCCGAGGTGATGAAAGACGCTGGAGAAATGCAAGTTCCATCTTTCACACACTATAAAGCTGCTTTTCCGAATAGGGTCCACCCCTCAGTTTACTCAGTTTTTAAAAAGCGAAGCTGATCGGTACTCGAGCTCGGGTAAAGTTCCAGCCTCTGGTCCCTCACACAAGTCTCCTGTCTACATATGCGAGCTTCAACTTTGCGTGCTGGCCAGCTATTCAACTATGGGGATCATGACAGCAAAGCCGGATCATTTCCTGCCGGGCTCACCAGATACTGCTCGAAGCTGCCAGCGAAGAGAAAGCATTTGTAAAGGAAACACGAACAATGAATTCTCTCTGCAGTTTACTTTCTCTCTCTCTCTCTCTCTGACTCGCGTACACTCCTTGCTGTGTAGGTGTCTACCAGGAACTTCTCTCTCATACGCAATACAAACCTCTTCCTGTTCTCGGCCAACGTGCGCACACATACATTCACCAGCAGTGGTCACTGGACTGTCAGCAGGTTAGAGCACACGAAGGTTAGAACATCGGAACAGAAGGAGGCCGTTCAGCCCCTCGAGCCCTTTCCGCCATTCAATTAGATCATTTGTAATCTGTATCTGAACTCCATCTACCCGCCTTGGTTCCATAACCCTTAATCCCCTTGCCCAACAAAAATCGATGGTGGGGGTGGGAGGGCGTGAAAGAGTTCCAGATTTCCACCCCCCTTTGTGTGAAGGACTTCCTGACTTCAGCCCTGAACGGCCTGGCTCTAATTTTAAGGTTCTGCCCCCTTGTTCTGGACTCCCCCCACCAGAGGAAATAGTCTCTCTCTCTCGACCCTATCAACTCCTTTAATCATTTTAAACACCCTTTAATCTTCTATCCTCGAGGGAATACAAGTTCAGTCTGTGCATAATCCTCATAATTTAACCCTTTTAGTCCCAATATCATTCTGGTGAATCGAGGCCATTAAAGGCCGGGAGGTTGGGTGACACTCCCGAGCTCTCCAATGTAAAGCACAAGAACACGGCAGACACACTGTGATTCGCCAGAACAGGCACAACGGGAATCGACCTTTGCCCCTCCAGAAACATCTTAACCGGGAGTGATCCCAACAGGAGTTAGCGCCTCCGTACCTTGATCGTCAAACGCGTGCGTTAACTCATGGCCCATGACCACACCAATGCCTCCAAAATTTAAAGACCTATTAAAAGAGAAGAAATATTTCCCGTTAGATGTTGGACGGTTCTCCCGGTGAGGTCAGACCCACGGTCGCTGATACAACCTTCCCCTGTCCACGGGCTGGTCACATTTTTATACTAGTGAACAGTCAAAGCCCACAGGGCAGGACACTATCCAATGAAAAGTGTGACAGAGGACAGGATCAGTTAACAAGCTTTGCACCAAACCTTGGTTTCAAAGACCTGTGGTTTGCAAGAGGAAGGGACGGTGGGTGGGGAATTCCAGAGATCAGAGGCCTGGGAAAAGAACGAGTGGGAGTAAACACTGGAAAGGGAAGCAACCTTTCGGGATGTCAACTACCGCACACAGGGAGGGCCCAGGACATCTCACACAGGGAGGCCCAACAAACACACACACACACACACACACACACACACAGGGGGGCCCAGCACACCACACAGGGGGGCCCAACAAACACACACACACACACACACGGGAGCCCAGGACATCACACAGGGGGGCCCAGGACATCACACAGGGGGGCCCAGGACATCACACAGGGGGGCCCAGCACATCACACAGGGGGGCCCAGGACATCACACACAGGGGGGCCCAGCACATCACACACACTCACACACACACACTCACACAGGGGGGCCCAGCACATCACACACACACACACACACTCACACACACACACACTCACACACACACACACTCACACACACACACACTCACACACACACACACTCACACACACACACACTCACACACACACACACTCACACACACACACACTCACACAGGGGGGCCCAGCACATCACACACGGGAGCCCAGCACATCACACAGGGGGGCCCAGCACATCACACAGGGGGGCCCAGCACATCACACAGGGGGGCCCAGCACATCACACAGGGGGGCCCAGCACATCACACAGGGGGGCCCAGCACATCACACAGGGGGGCCCAGCACATCACACAGGGGGGCCCAGCACATCACACAGGGGGGCCCAGCACATCACACAGGGGGGCCCAGGACATCACACAGGGGGGCCCAGCACATCACACAGGGGGGCCCAGGACATCACACACAGGGGGGCCCAACACACACACACACTCACACACACTCACACACACAGGGGGGCCCAACACACACACACACTCACACACACTCACACACACAGGGGGGCCCAGCACATCACACAGGGGGGCCCAACACACACACACACACACATTCACACACACAGGGGGGCCCAGCACATCACACAGGGGGGCCCAACACACACACACACACACATTCACACACACAGGGGGGCCCAGCACATCACACACACTCACACACACACACTCACACAGGGGGGCCCAGCACATCACACACACACACACACACTCACACACACACACACTCACACACACACACACTCACACACACACACACTCACACACACAGGGGGGCCCAGCACATCACACACACTCACACACACTCACACACACACACACTCACACACACACACACTCACACACACACACATTCACACACACAGGGGGGCCCAGCACATCACACACACACACACACACTCACACACACACACACTCACACACACACACACTCACACACACACACATTCACACACACAGGGGGGCCCAGCACATCACACAGGGGGGCCCAACACACACACACACACACATTCACACACACAGGGGGGCCCAGCACATCACACACACTCACACACACACACAGGGGGGCCCAGCACATCACACACACACACACACACTCACACACACACACACTCACACACACACACACTCACACACACACACACTCACACAGGGGGGCCCAGCACATCACACACGGGAGCCCAGCACATCACACAGGGGGGCCCAGCACATCACACAGGGGGGCCCAGCACATCACACAGGGGGGCCCAGCACATCACACAGGGGGGCCCAGGACATCACACAGGGGGGCCCAGCACATCACACAGGGGGGCCCAACACATCACACAGGGGGGCCCAGCACACACACACACACACATTCACACACACAGGGGGGCCCAGCACATCACACAGGGGGGCCCAGCACAACACACACACACATTCACACACACAGGGGGGCCCAGCACATCACACAGGGGGGCCCAGCACAACACACACACACACACACACACACACACACAGGGGGGCCCAGCACATCACACAGGGGGGCCCAGCACAACACACACACACACACACACACACACACACAGGGGGGCCCAGCACATCACACAGGGGGGCCCAGCACATCACACAGGGGGGCCCAGGACATCACACAGGGGGGCCCAGCACATCACACAGGGGGGCCCAGGACATCACACAGGGGGGCCCAGGACATCACACAGGGGGGCCCAGCACAACACACACACAGGGGGGCCCAGCACATCACACAGGGGGGCCCAGCACATCACACAGGGGGCCCAGCACATCACACAGGGGGCCCAGCACAACACACACACAGGGGGGCCCAGCACATCACACAGGGGGGCCCAGCACAACACACACACAGGGGGGCCCAGCACATCACACAGGGGGGCCCAGCACATCACACAGGGGGGCCCAGCACATCACACAGGGGGGCCCAGCACATCACACAGGGGGCCCAGCACATCACACAGGGGGGCCCAGCACATCACACAGGGGGGCCCAGCACATCACACACACACACGGGACACCTTCCCGACCAGGGAGGGAAACATTAATAAAAGCCCCAGTCGATGACCAGGGAGGGTTCAGTTATTTAAATACCAAACCTATGCGCACAGTCCTCCCTGGAATTCACTTCAGGATCCAACCAAACATTTGATAGCAGAGTTCTTGCTCTCTGCTGTTTTGCTTGTTACGGCACTGATTTAATTAGTTTCAAATAAATGCTCCACATTTACAGCACGCCCTGTAACAAATGTGCTGATTACAAGAGAGCCTCACTTTGTGTTGTCACATTAAAGGGATGGGGTCGGAGGTTTGGTGAATTCATCGAATGCACATATTACAAAACAGCTCACCTACAATCTCTCTGCTTTCAGTCAGCATATTCATTCAATTTGACACAGTGTCCAGAGAGGACGCACCAGTGCCCTGCACCGCGGTGCTCAGTATCGCACCCTGCGATTCGATTCCACGGACCATACAACCCAAGTTCCCATTTTCTTTTTATTGCAGCCACACATGGGGCACCAATACCCAAAAACCCTTACAGACAGGCCATTCGACCCAACTGCTCCGTGCCGGTGTTCATGCTCCACACGAGCCTCCTCCCACCCCTCTTCATCTCACCCCATCACCTATCCTCCTATTCCTTTCTCCCTCATGTACTTATCCAGCTTCCCCTTAAATGTATCTATACTGATCGCCTCAACCACTCCCTGTGGCAGCGAGTTCCACATTCTCACCACTCTCTGGGGAAAGAAGTTTCCCATTGGATTTATTAGTGACTATCTTATATTTATGGCCTCCAGTTTTAGTCTCTCCCACAATTGGAGACATCTTTTCTAAGTCTACCCAATTAAACCCTTTCATAATGTTAAAGACCTCGGTTAGGTCGCCCCCTCAGCCTTCTCTTTTCTAGTGAAAAGGGCCCCAGCCTGTTCAGTCTTTGCCGATAGGTATAAGCTCTCAGTTCTGGTGTCACCCGGGTAAATCATTTTCCCATTTAGTCTTTGGTCCCAGTGTTTGTTTTCGTCTCTTGGTCGGATCACTTCGTACTCACCAACACTGAATTTTAATTCTCAGCCCGACCTCCCGTCTCTCTAAATCCCTCTGCACTCGATCAGCCGTCCCTACACTGGCCGAATCGAAATGCAGTGAAAGAATGAACACACGCAGACCCCGGGTGATAAAGCCACAATGACACTGATGAGGAAGCAATGCTTGAGCAGTAACCCTCTCACTGTGGCTGTGTTATACTTGTGAAGCCAGCAGTGCGGGGGAGGGGGAAGTGCACACTATCGCTGCAGTCACTTGGCCCCAGTAATCATGGCAGTAAAGTCACTTCCCATTTCGGGAAATACGGAGTTTTGGGAAGGGGCAGTCAATTTGTCCAACACGCTGCCCCTACTTAACAGATTGTCACTCCATTCTCTACCCAAATCCCTCAACGTCCTCTTTCCAGAAATGTGTCTCTTGAATCCGTTTACATTATTTACTTCAGTAACTCATTCCATATTTCTATCATCCTTCGTGAGGACTAAATCTGCCCAAATTCCCTATTTACTCCTGAATTTTAAATGACAGCTCTTTGCTTTTCAAACATTCATCAGCTTGAACAACTTGCCTGAAATCAACATCAACAATCCCCTTCAGAACTCTGAAAACTTCTACTGGCGCACCTCAAGAAAGCACAGGCCCAACCTCTTGCTTTAAGCTGCTCTGACTTGGAGTTTTAAAAATTTTGATTTTACAATTCTCATCCTCGTTTTCAAATCCCTCCCTGGCCTCACCCCCTCCCTATCTCTGAAACCCCCTCCAGCCTTGCATCCCTCCGAGATCTCTGCACGCCGCCAATACCGGCCTCTTAAGCAACCCCGATTTTCATCGCTCCGCCACTGGCGGCCGTGCAGTCAGCTGTCGAGGTCCTAAGCTCTGAAATTCCCTCCCGAAACCTCTCCGCCTCTCCTCTTTTAAGATGCTCCTTAAAACCCACCTCTGTGACCAAGCATCTGTCCTAATATCTCCTTACGTGGCTTGGTGGGTGGGGACGCGTGCGTGTGTGTGTGAGCCAGCTCCTCACCATAACCAATCTAATTCCACGCCTCAGACTTACTTCGGGTAATCCCTAGCATAGAAGGGAGCCTGCAGAATTCCGGCAGGGAACACGATCTCATTCTTTGTAGGGGAGTAGTAAGCATTGACGGCAGGAGGGGTCATACTCCACCTGTCGGGACAAAGCGCCACAGTTAATATCAGAGAGAAAGCATGGAAAAAATCGGATATAACAATCGGCGCTGGAAATGCACTACAGGCTGATCAGCACCTGAAAAGAAAGCCCCTTTTTGGGCTTGAGCCATTATCAGGAGTTTATGATTAGGGTCGAAGTCAGAGACAAGGAGTCATCGTCGCTGGGTCAAAATCCTGGAACTCCCTCCCTAACGGCACTGTGGGAGCACCTTCACCACATGGACTGCAGCGGTTCAAGAAGGCGGCTCACCACCACCTTCTCAAGGGCAATTAGGGATGGGCAGTAAATGCTGGCCTTGCCAGCGACGCCCACATCCCAGGAACAAATAAATAATAAAAAAAAGATAAGTGGAACAGGTGAAGGCTAAAGCTGCTCAGTACAGTTACGGGTCACAGCTGCTGCCGGCGTGCCTGCACTGATTTTACTCAACCACTAGAGGGAGCAGCTAACACAGGGTAACTACCAATAGTCAGCGTATTCTGGAAAGCCAGTTTTGACAAAGAGAAGTCACTCTGCAGAACTCCTCCTGTCTTCAAGATCCCCATGTACAGACACTGCAGAGCTCAGGCCCCAAGCATCAGCCTGTCCAGGCCCTCAACACACAGCACAGTATAGATACGTCCCACAGCATTTTGCCCAAGACAAGGTAACTGGATATTTGCATTTATATTTGCATCTTATACAACCTCAGGATGTTCCAAAGCACTTTACAGCCAATGAAGTACTTTCTAAAGTGTAGTCACTGTTGTAATGAGGGAAACACAGCTGTCAATTTGTGCACAGCAAGCTCCCACAAACAGCAGTGTAATAATTACCAGATAATGTTTTTAGTGATGTTGGTTGAGGGATAAATATTGGCCAGGACACAGGGGAGAACTCCCCTGCTCTTCTTCGAAATAGTGCCGTGGGATCTTTCACGTCCATCTGAGAGGGCAGACGGGGCCTCCGTTTAACGTCTCATCCGAAAGACGGCACCTCTGACAGTGCAGCACTCCCTCAGCACTGCACTGGAGTTTCAGCCTAGCTTTATATGCTCAAGTCCCTGGAGTGGGACTTGAACCCACAACCTTCTGACTCAGAGGCGAGTGTGCTGCCCACTGAGCCACAGCTGACACTCATTTTTGTTGGACTTGCGAAATGAGAGATCCACCAATAAAAAGGTCATTACTATAGATGTTACAGACTGGGAGTCCGGTCATTTGGCCTCTATGAGTCAGACATCGGGCCTTCCTTGGTTCATGTCACCGAAACAGGAGCTGGATCTTCATTAGACTGGGGAAGTTCTAGCCCTACCTCTCCTGAGCTGGAGGAGGATCTTCCAGTGCCCCGAGGTTGGGGGGAGGGGGGGGGAAGGTTTCATGCCTGGGGAGGTTTCTTGAACCCACCTATTACCCTGCAAACCCCCACCAATCTACCCGCTGCACTCGAGGTGCAGTATTCCTGGCCCGGATTGCTAACCAGTGACCCCTGCTGGACAGTGCACACACAGGCAGGCATCAGGCGAGGACAGGACAGTGATGGCCGTACACTCGGCAGTCTGCCAGCTCTCACCGACTGGTCACCCAGGCAAGGCAGAGGAGAGCAGCTGGCTCTGGTGGAACCAAACCCCAGCCCGGGCCCAGGTCCGGGCCAACGGGAGAGCAGGGGGAGGCAGTGGGTGGAGAATAAAGGATTTCTAAACCTGCAGCAGTGCGAAATACTCACTGATCCTTGTTGGGAGGTTTCCGTAGCTGATCGGCCGTCACCCGTGCAGAGAAGTTGTAGAACTGCAGCACGTTCTGGAAGTAGAGTTCAGGGACCACTTCAT